>NC_066352.1:14937887-15537887 GCF_024516045.1 Bombus affinis | reverse complement strand
ACAAGTTGGCTCACAATGACAGACCACGCCGCGTGACGTCTTACGGGGCCGCGCGTCCCACTCCCACAAGAATTTCAGCCGGGTAAACCGTTTACTCACGGATCGGCGGATCGCTCAAAATATTTGTCGCGCTTGTCAGACCTTTGTCCGACGACGAAAGCGCACGGAAAATCCGGTTGCCGCGTACACCGGATCATCTTCCGGGGACGAGCTTGTTGGGGGACAGTTTTTGGATTAGTCTCTGTATCGCTTCCTCTCCTTCTCTACCTTTTTTCTCCGATTCGTCGTTCTCTGTCGAGGTAGCAGGCGACGTGCTACAGGCATTTCTCGGTTTGATCTGTTCGTGAAAGAGAGACACGGTCGTACAACGAGTAACAAGCTCGTGTTCATCGAGGGGACAAATCTCTTTTTAATTTTCTAATATGCCTGGCTCACCGCTACTACGCCGACATTTTTCAGCAAAGCTGTCGATTCTTCTCCACCATGACTGCCGTTAGCATGAAAATGATCAATCGTGAATGTTTATCGGCTACTTTACGCTATAAGTACTTCCACGGCTATAATTTAGAATTTTATCGAGTTAAATGTTCGTTCGGGGCATAAACGAGAGCGAATTTATCGTTGTATCGATTCTAATCGTAGACTCTAAGAATATTAAAATCGTCCTATTTAAAAACGAAAGGGTCCGTTTCGTTGGTTCGAAGTATCGACACGTGCCGCTTGCTTAAAAATCATTTCTCATTGCGGGGAACGCGTGCAGCCCTCCGGGCACATCTATTTACGGGAAACGAGTCGTTGTTGCACCTGGTGCACCGAACACGGTGGCGTTCTCGCGTAGGTCAATTCCCCCCTCCTCTTCCCCCCCCCCCCCCCGTTATGGTTCAACCCCCTTATGCGGAGCAAACAGGTTTAGCCGACGTTTGTCTATGTTATTAGAATAGCAACGCGTTTAATGAGTAACGGGGCGATTTACCTGGAGCATGCGGGAATGTTGATTTCGATTTATAATGGTTTAGTACCGATCGCGATCTCACGAATGCGGGAGAATCCACGGGGAGAGGGTAAAATTGAACGGTGCAGGAAAACGGTGCGGTGCACGCTACCGATCGCTAAATCTCTTGGTGAAAAGTTTCCCTCGATCATATATCGTCTGACAAAATCAGCTGACACTTGAAATAATTTCAAGGAATTTTATCTTAATGGAACGGCAATTTAACCCTGAGTTAGCCTCGACAATTTCGTGGAAAGCGTAACGAGCCTTACATGTGAATTTCTAAAAAAAAGCAACCAGTTTAACTTAGTTGCCGGTATAGCTATAAAATGTATGTACATAAATTAAATAAAGAATTCTGACTGTTTGGTACAGCTGGCAATTAAGAATTACGTGCACCTTACATATATGGTCGGCAAAAAGTACCTGCTAACTGGAATCGAATTATCCGTAAAAATGGATAGCTTCTTTGTTGTGCCAACACCTACCTGTCACTGCTATCCTGTACGAATACAAACACCTTTCCCGACAAACTTTCCATCGAATTTTGAAACCACGTCGATCGACCACGTAAATTAAGATTAAATTTCCACCTGTCAAAATTTCAACCAAGTAAAATCACTGGCAAACATCGTGGCCTTGTTATAAATATATAATAACGAAAAGAAAAAGATATGGTACATGGTTGTTATAATTTTCATTTTGTATATCGCGTTATCCCGTAGGTAATAGTATTTTCCGATACTTGGCACCTAATACTCGTATTTATCGGTGCAATACATCGCGATTACGATGCAATTTGTAACAATAACGATAGTGTTAATTACAGCCATTGTGATAATTGGTTTAAATTGCTTAAATGATTGGCTTGGTGGAAACCAATGAGCCATAAAGGAGAAAAAATAAATGGAAATATACGATACCCCGCTTGATGTAAACTCGATGGAGCTTGAAAAATTTCAAAGTTCAAATATGGATGCAAGCGGGGAGTAAAAGTTGAATTATCACGCGTTGTAATAATTTTTGCTTCTTGAAACGCGTTGCTTCCAACTGCGCTCGTTAACCGCATCGAATCGAAGACGGAAGGTGGAAATACTTACGGCGTTTACGCGAGCAACATTTTGCCTCGAGCCTCTGGTCTTTCCGTTGCGTAGGAATGGTTTATCGCGAGCGCATCAACCGTCATCGTAGGGCCACACGATTACTAAACAACGAAATTGTGAATGAATTATTTATGTCGGTCACGTTTTCAACGACTTCTTGGAAACTGTGAACCACGGCCCGCTCCTCGTTAGAATCCCCATTAACAATTCAAATGGGGAATATAGAATATTTAAAAACGACCCTGTTGCTGCGTTCCGTCGTGGCTTCACGGTGATCGCTGAATAATCCTGAATGAAAAAAGAAAAAAAAAAAGAAACAGAAAAATATACATACATATGTACTTAAATGAAGTATATCGACTGTGAAGATGGTTGACAAGTATAATTTTGGTTACGCGATTTTCCTGTCAATCAACGATATTACAGATGCAGAATCCGAAATATACGATTTCGTACGGACGATACGTGATAATCGATAGAAACAGCGACGATGCGAGCGGCTAATTTCGCTGGAGACGGAAAGACGACTGAAAAATCGAGCAATTGAGCGTCAGAAGGCAGCCAATCGGGGGACAAGTTTCCTGTCTGGCGGACCTCGCAGGCGGACAAATTGCGTTGCACTCTAATTATACAACCCTGCACGCACAGTGGAAGCCTCGTCCCGCCGCGCCGCGCCGCGCCGCGCCGGCATCCCGACTCGTTCCTCCAAGATTCCCTAAACGGCGTTCGTTCGTGCGGCCTCTGAAAAATCGCCGCTGAATGGGACGAACAAAGAGAGAGAACCTACCACGGAAGGAAAAACAACGTTGCCAGGACAAAGACGGAGAACACACCGTTTCGCATAAGCGACAACGACGCGACGTCGGGCTTTTTTGCCTGGTCTCACCTTGTTCGATGGAAAAAGAAGCGAAGCAAGGGGGCGAGGGGGCAGAAGCCTCGGTGCAAAAGGGTATACGGACCCCATAGGGCAGAAACATCGGTTTCTTCCGTCGCGTTTCCATCGAAAGGATTTTTCTGCCTAGGCAAGGATACTAACTCGCCGGTCGGAGACACGTGCGCGAGACCATTCCTGGAAGAATAAATCGCCGCATGAGTTCCTCGAACATCGTCATGGTTGGTCTTCATTAACCCTCGCCCGACCATCCTGTTTTATTCCTCGACTAATGAGCCTGCGTTTTCCAAACGTTTTCGCGCTAATCGCCCAACCGACGATTTCTGTTTCGCGACGTTGCGCAGTTCCTCGCCGTTGGACCGCCGATGACTCCGCGAGTCCCAGTTAGCCAACGATTTTCGAACGTTGCATTATCGAAGCGTGTGGAAATCACCGGCCGGTATTCCGTACATTCCTTTTTCGAACACCGGACACATTATTCGTTTGGCATCGGTGAATTACGCGTTCGACGATATCTTGCTGGTCCGTTGGTAACTGGTTTAGTTGGTTTCTTTATGCGATATAGCTACCTACGAATAACAATCGAAGCAGAAGGAAAGAAAGTTTGTCAATTTCGCTTTTTCCATGTGCTTTTCTACGTGCTTCCGCGAAGTTTTCCACGTCCAGTTCTCCACGATCACGATCGATTCTTGTTAATCTGCGATTCGACGCAGAATCTGAGATTACGCAATTATCGAGAACATACGAAGGGGCGAATTATTTGACGACGCTTCGAGGAAATACTCGTACCTTGTACCGTTGTACTTTCTTTTCTTTCTATCGCTAGATAAAAGTGCTCGTTATATTGATACACGCGTATACGCAAACCGTACAAGCGACGTTGCTTTCAGCGAGGTAAATTCGAAGAACTTGGTTTAATTCGTTCGTTCGGAGCATAGCAAGTTCATAGCAAGTGCGCGTAAATGCCCTTTATATCTTCGAAACGAGCGCATATAGGATGTATCCTGTGAAAAGTAACAAGGTGCGTTCCTCGAAACTATTTTCTTCTCGTATATTAGAACACCCTGCTATCATTTACATAACTTATAATGATGGTACCAGCGTCTATAGAAGCAAGTGACATTACGATACATGAATATTTATGCCTGGAAACGATCTCCTTCGACGTAATACGTCGTATGTTTGATCGTTGAAAGCTTCAATTTTCACGACAACAATTGATCGAATAACTACTCTGATCGTAATGTAGAATCGTATCGTACGTAACGTAATGATTAGTCGTGTTTGCAACAAAAGTTCCACGTTGATTAAATGATAAAATGAATAATAAAATGAGATAGAATAAAAAGGATATAGAAAAACGGTCTGGCGAAATGGTAGCGTAGCAATTATCCAAGTTCGGCCGAGGCTAACAATCGAGAAAGTTCGCGTTTCACGGCCTGTTCAAATAGACAAACGGGCGCGGAAGGCGTCGTGTGACTGCAAAATGCGTCGCGACGTCTTGCTGGTGTGTTTCTCGCGTCATAATATTTGGAATTGTCCGAGGTCTGGTGAACGGGGTCGGTTTCACGCCTCACAATCGCCCGTTGTGGATGCAAATGCGTCTCGACGTCGATTCGCGACGCTTCGCATCCGTCGGACATCGCGGTGCTGCTTATTAATAGACCGTAGGTATTTATGCAAATGCATACCTTCGTAAAAATTAGTTATAGAGCGCGACCCGCATACATATTTGTTTCGTCTTGCGAGTCAGACGATATTAATTACCGTTGTTAGGTACTCTTTATTTCCTACATTTAGCATATTTTATCACAACTTTTATTACAACGATACGATATCAGTGGCTAGTTTCTTGATTCAAATTTACGAAGGGAGGTAACGTGAAAGTAACACAGATATAAACGTTGTAGATACGATAAATAATTGTGAAAATAATGATCGTTCCACGCGATTATCAATGTCCATAATTGGACGTTAGAGGTTGTTTCGATTGCATCAAGCTGAAAGCCGGTTATTAATAAAATGAAAATGAATTCTCTCTGTCCCCTCTCTCCGATCGTCGCACGATCATCGCCATTAAAAAAAGAACAGTTTCGATAAAAGTCTCATAAAAATTTCGCGTTTCCTCCTACCAATGTTTCGCATAATTTATCGAGGCTCTGATAGAAAGAAGCATAAGGGAGCGGCGAAGGGAAAAGATGGCTGTAATTATAATTGCAAATCGAATCGATTCACACGAAAACCGAGCCACGAGTCGATTTCATTCCACGGATTTCCTCGAAAGAATATCAACGAACCGTGATCTGGCATACACCGTTTATTATCTTACGCGAGAACAAATCAACGAACGATGATGAAAGATCGTTTACCGTGGAAGTTAATGAATAATCTGCGGTTTAGGATTCTCGAAACGGAACCATTAATCTTTTAATATCACTGGTAACATTAACGATCGGCCGAAGGCTGCCACCCGACGTGCCTCCGGAAACAATTTCGCTCATAAATTCGCCATTGTTTTGACTAGCCTTCGCGAAATGTTATAAATGGTATATACCAATTATGGCACGTAACATCAGTCACTTGTTGAGTTGCGATCTAACCTTCTCTACAGATATAACTACTTGGTTTTTTTTTCTTTTTTTTTTTTTTTTTAATAACAATTATTATATGCTCGCGTCGTTTCGTTACATCGTCCCGCGGTCACTGCTTTGATCAATTTTTATACTCCTATCAGCTTTAGAGTACTAAAAGTACACGGTTTGCGTGAAATCGCGTGCTAATATTCATAGTCCGCTTTTGCTACAGACATAGAAAGGATGATTTAGAAAAGCGCTGTATTTTTGCTAAAAAGAAACGGCAATGAAATAAAATAACGGAGAATAAAAGAACAGAGTCGGTAGGGAGATATATGAAAATTTCGTGCGGTAAATCGAGAATTTTACAGTGCAGCCTACCTAAGACGGTGGTTGGAGCGCGAGGGTATATTGTCTGGGCAGCTTGCGGCAGATAGGATCGGCGCGCAAATTTACGGCCGTCTTCCATCAGATACGCGGAAATCCCTCAAACTTTGATGACGGCTATTCGAAGCTTTTTAAATGTTCATGCTTACAAACTGGTTCACCGGTGTAAGGACCATAAAAGCCAATATGGAGTGGGGAGGGGGACCGAGAGAGCCGGAACACCCTTTACGCTCTCCCGGACCTTTATCTTTATCGTTATGCGTCGTTGTTTCAAGCTCTTTATGTCCGACAGCGGGCTCCCATTAACGTTTGATTTACAACTTTCTACAAATCTATAAAGGAGCCCTTACCTCTTCCAGGGTATAGATTTCTTTCGTTTCATCGTACTCGCTTGCAGGATTTCTGGCTGTCTTACCGGGCCCGTCTCTATATGTATCGCGTATGCGTGTGCCCGAATCCGACGAGAGAACGACCGAGCTTAATGCGTTGCCCTGTGAAGCTGCTTCTCGATAACTTTCGAGCATTGAAATTTTCCTTCCGTAGTATTTTGCGATTTTATTCGAGCTTGGCCAACTTTTCAAGGTTGAGAAGAAAAAAGAAAGAAACGATTTCTATGAATACGTTTAATTAACCGTGGTAAGTTGGAAGGTAGAAGGAAAGAGGCAGCGTAAAATGCTACGATAATAAGAAAAATGACGAAATTTTCGTTCGATTTGTTGAAAACTGGCACAGCTTCCGTCGCTGTCGAAAGTAAAAGTATCTTTAACCGATCGCCATGGAATTGGGCTCCCTTGCCCTGTTGTCACATCCGCTCCAACGGCAGAGGACAATATTTAGCCTGGAGGGCCGCGGTCAGATCGGCAGACACGATAAAATTATACATCGAGGCCCATAAACGGGCCCGAAAGTTGCCCGTTAAAATTAAAATCTGCCGTAAGACGTTGTCCACCGATGAATTACGACGATGGTATACCTTACGAGGACCACCCCTGCATTACTTGCTTCGTCACCTCTGACGATACAGCTTTTTCACTGCGCTCGACTTGCATTTCTCCGCGTGTGCATTTACGAACGCTTAATGGTACGCTATCTATCTGCGAACACGCGCGTCTGGCTGGACAAGCGTCTTTTACAGACATTTGTTACAAAACATAGTTACAAACACGTACGTTCTAATAGGTAAATCATCGTCATTTATTTTCTTTCGAAGCGTGCAATTTTCGATTATCGATGGATCTTTCGATCGGTCGACCGGCAAGCTGGAAAACAGGAAAGCTGCGGAATCCTGCGCTTCGAGCTCGTTTCTCTACTGGCACGCGCAACAACGACTCGGAAAGATCGCTTATTTCTATTATCGCTTGATGTAACGATTTAATGTAACGATCGTTAATGGGAGCGATAGGTGGAAAGAAATTTCAGAATCGCAAGCCACGATTCCGCGAGCATCGTCCCCGTCTGGATCGCAGCGGAATTTTGAAAAATTGTGAATCACGACGAAGGGACGCCGATAAACTGGACTCTATCTATCTATGCTTCGAATCGGTTGTTCCTTTATCGACTATAAACTATAAAGCCAGGGAAAATGTCGGACGTAGTAGAGGTTGCGGGAATAAAGGTCTCATTGCCTGGGCCCCATAAAATCAGCGGCATCTCGTTGCTGGCCCGTTGCTTGCATATAATATGGCAGCATGTAATAAACTTGCTGTAGCGTATCCGCGAGACGATTGGGCATTGCTTTTCGTTTTATTATCACTTTATTATTACTGCGGCTTGCCTTTATGGCCGTATTAAGGCCGGAACGCGCGCGCAGACCTTCTGCCCGCGTGGTGCGTGAGCAGGCTGAGCACGCGGTGATTCATTTCTGCTGATCGTTCGGGACTCGTAGGACGCGAACCTTTACCGCTCTATCAATTATATTATAGCACGCCAATGAACCCCGGACTTTTTAAAGACTCGACCAGTCTGACGGTAGCGCCCGAGGTGTTCTATGGGTTAATGACGCGAGTAAGCTTTGTTAGCGGGCTAACTGATTTTGTCGATGCTCGTACCGCCAAGTCAAATCCTAATATATCACACGGTAGATACGTTAAGTATCCGGTTGCTTTGTACAATTTGTGAGAATCGCGACATTTGTATGGAGGGGGAAGGGGGTGGGGGGATAAAGCGTGCAATTAATCGTGAATTAATAAATAACGATCGTTACGTTTACGTGAAATCGGTAGACTATAAATTTAAACGAGCAATTAGAAGATTAAATTAACTTTATACACGTATCTACTATCCACTAGATAGCCACTGCATAGCTGCATTTATAATACTATTTAACGTTTGAACGCGACTGTATCTTGCTGCATCACGTGTTTAATTTACACGTATCGCAGGATTTTTACGCTCGTCGTTTATACCGGCATTAAAATATCTCTTCTCTAAACGGTCGAACCTTCGGCCTTCGTTCTCGCCAATTTTCAAAAAATTCCGGAAAATTGATCAGTTTTCGTCTAAAATTCTAAAAATAAATAAAACACCTAAGTGTATAGGTTCTATCGGTTGACCAGCTTACCAACTTACCTACCACCAAAAATAGAAGAAAATGAGAGAATAAGGTAGAAATTAATTTGCTCGGCAGAAATTCCCTAGGTATTGCCTAAGCCCTGAGGCGACGGGACGCGTCGGTGGGCCGGCGAAGAAGGCAACGGCCCCAGAAACAGCGTGAAATCGATAGAATAAGAATGAGATGAATATGAGAGCGAAGAACAGGACCCGAGGCTACCGAGAGATCGAACGAAAGAAACGAGTTGGCAGAGGGAAGGAAGAATAAAAGGAAAACGTGGAACGGGGGTCAAAGGTGAGGCCCGGCCTCTCACACTGGCCGGGCTTCGCAGATCCAATCAGGTTCCTCGCTAAGCTCCTTCATCCTTAGCCTCGACTGGCGTCATGCTCTCATTATACTCGTATCGCGAGGTGCGATTAGAGGTGCAAATTTGTTGGAATCGTCGCTGCGCTCTCAGCCTTCGTCCCCCTGTGTCGTGAGTCCCCCGCAGGATGCTGCTTCTTTCGAACACGTTCGCCGGTATTTCTACCTCGCAATTGTTACCCAGAACCGCTGAAATTGCCACAAGGGGTTAATTGGTACCGGCTCTTCCTAGAGTTTTGCCGCGAGATTTGGGAAAAGGACGATCGTACGACATTTCGCGCGGAATATGTATTTATCACGCGACGCTCATTTTCTAACAGATACCAAAGAGATCGTGATGTGTTCAAATAACACGGCAAAAACTGACATATTAATTACGACGAGTTGAATTATTCTTTCATATTATTCCGTAAACAGTATCTATAGAGAGTAAATCTTTCGCTGCTCGTCGGCTTGGCATTATTTTTTTCCCATATAATTCAGATTCGATATAAAATTCTATACAAATATATCCACCTATCAAAAAATTGTACAAAAATAATATCAAATAACGAAAGAAAAATAAAGCGAACGATTGTTGTATTCTAGAGTTTGCTCTCTCTCTCTCTCTCTTATATCGCGATAAATATTTTTTCTCACCTAGTAGATAAGAAATTCTATACATATATATAAATTTTACTAACCCTCTCATCGAACATTTCGTTAAGCAACAGAGAATTCCTTTCGATAGGTCACTCGGTAATTTTTCGTAAAATTCGTTAAACAAAGAGGAAAATCGAAAAATCGAAAGAGTTGATCGATCGAAAGAGAAAGAAAGTTCGTTTCGCGTGGAAGTTGGAGCACGTTGAAAAACGAACAGCCGCGCGGATAAAGATCTTTATGCAGAACGGAGGGCTGGAGTAGCAGCGGGTCGTTAGAGAGGCTGAATCGAGTAGCGACGGACATTTATAATTTTAGTCGGCGTTTGATGAAATGAATTTACATTTGGCCATCCGCGCGCCACCGCGATGCCATAAATACGCGATTTTATTCGCGGCCGATTTTACCGAATTGATTCTAAGGCGAGATAACTTTGCCCTCGCTCGATCATGCGAGCTTATTATAACAGTGGCCGCGCTGTTTGCTTGTTTTTTCGGCATTTGTACCAGCCAGATGCCGTTCCGGTTTCAAAATGCCACGACGACTTCGATTTAAAGTCGCGAACTGTCGCTCGCGGAATTTTTCCATCTATCGAAGATCGTTTTCGTTCGCTGCGAGAAGAGCGATTTGATCGCGCGATGGAAACGCGAGAAACATAATGCAGCGAATAATCGAGCGAATTGACGACTTTTCATTTTGAAATTTCAAAATCGACAATTCTCGGAACTCTAAAACGGCACAACTGGCTAGTCGCTAGAAAAATACATCGTAAAGATACGTCGATGGTAAACACATCGCTCGCGATAACTAAAAGAACCAACGCGTCGTTACTTGCGTCACTTCGTCGCAGCGTTCACTTTGGTTAATTTTCGAACCATCGTGTAGACAAGCCGAGCGAGAAAATCAAAATCAAAATGAAGATCAAAATGAAAATAAAAATTGGGGAGCGTCTCCGAAAGAATGCACGAATTCGTGGAAAAGCTCGTTATTCGAAGAGGGATTGGAAGCTCGATCGACGATTTGCAGAATTCGATAAAAATGATCGTGCAGTTTTACATGGAAGGCGTCGTCTCTCCTTGTGCGTTTCTGCTGGCCGCTTCCGCGAAAAAGTCGTCCGCCGCGGACCAGTGTCCTCGCTTGAATTTTTCCATTTTCTTGCCGCGTGTGTTCGCCTCGGCGGGTCGAGCCGGCGCGACAAGGGGCATGGAAGAGAGGAGGAAGAGGAGGAGGAGGAGGAGGAGGAGGAGGAGGAGGAGGAGGAGGGCGAACGGTAGCCGTATCGACGCTCGGGATCGATGAGGATCGATAGCGACGCGGTCGAGACACGATCGAAGCTTCCTGGGTCGGCGCGTCCCGCGGCAGGACCACCGGCATCGAGCTGGTTGCATACGTTTAAAAAGAATCTCGTCCGGCCGTTGTTCTTTTTAATTATGTTTATAATCAACGCGCGGCGTGTCTATGGTAATCGGTACCCGCCTATTCGAGATTTACGGCTCGCCCCTTGCCCCTTGCCATCCGCACGAAAAACTCATGACGCTCTGTTCCCTGTTCCCGTTCCTATAATTGACTTTTTTTCACAAGCCGAGACTCTTTTTTTTTTTTTATCCTGCTGTTCTCCTCGAATCCACAGCGCTCGAAACGAACGTTGTCAGAGTATAATAGATGGTTTCCAAGTATTGTAAATATTAATCCTTACTCCTAAAGGTCGTTGCATCTTTTAAATAGCTCGGTACAGGTGGCAATTGAAGGACTAGAAATAATTCGAATGTAATCGTGTGAAAGCGAAACCTAAGAGTGGCCAGCTTTATCTGGCTATATCGGATACCGATGTAACGTGTTGTTGGATATTGGTTTATCCAACCTTTATCCGACTGACGGTTCAGTTTAAGGAACACTGTCGTTCTGCGATAGATCGAAATAAGAGAAAGAATAGAAAAAATGGATTCAGTCGATGTTAAACGGGAGGAGCCGTAACAACGCCACGCCATCTTTTCGCTGGTGAGATAATTTTTCTCCAGCGGGACCATAAGTCCAGCGGGACATGGAAATTTGAATTCGGCTTTGTTTCTTTAAATTACATCTTGTTGATTTAAACCGGCTCGTCGAGCGCGACAAGCAACTGGCCCGCGTAAATTGGGCGTCACCAGCACGCAACGAGCAGCCACGTGAAAAAATGAATCATGCCCTTGGACGGTGGGGCCAGCAGGGAGGACGGGGTGGTGAGATTCGCTAAGGGGTCCCGGTCATGCGAGGTTACACACGTGTACCCCGCCAGCAACGACAGCGACGCCCGCTAATGACGCCCGGAGATACCAGCGATACCTCTAATTAATTCTTCCTATCTTCTCGATATACAAATGCCCACTGTTCATGCCGATTGCCAGGCCAGTGTCGATGGAAGAGATTTATCGCGTTCCGTGACCGCAGCATTGCCGAGGGAGGACCGTACACTGCGTTTTGCACGAATTTTTGCACATTCCTTTGGCATACGTTTTTATACTCCAACTACGTTTACATATTTTTCGCTAGTCTTGATATCTTCCATGTTTTATCCTTTATTTCCAGCGTCGTGATTCAATCGTTTACGATTTTTACTTTATCGCCTCTCTTTCTTCGCACAGAGTGACCCAACTCGATGCATTACTCGCTAGCGAGCAAACAGATCTAAATAAAAATACGTTACCGTTGATCGATCGTTATAATTAATTGCCACTGATACACATACGTGGTCGTGTAAATTTTCTAGTCAAACTTGACAAAAACGATCAAACGGCTATTAAAAAAAAAAAAAAAAAAAGGAAAAAAGAGACACCATAGAAGAAATAAAAATTCAGAGTGACGGTATAAAGAAAAGCTTCGATTCGCAATCGTGAATAGTAAAGGGGCGCGATATATCGTAAATCGATAAATTCGTACCATCGAATTTCCTTAGGCGGGCGAAAGCCACGCTTCCAACCGGATATGTTTCGAACGGGTTTGCTCGTACGATCGGCCACCAGACATGTTGGATAAAATTCACGTGTCCCGTTTGGCCAGGCAGGCATACAGGCGACAACGTGTGTCGACATTAAAGCATAAAGTATCGCGCGACAGCCGTGTAAACGAGACAGTGCTTTGATGCCCGTGACGACAGAGAAGGGCCGGTGAAACAGAGAAAGAGAGTGGCCAGAGGGAAGGAGAAAGAGAAAGCCGGACGAAGAAGGAAGAACGAAGAACGAAGATGGGAGGGAGAGAGAGAGAGAGAGAGAGAAAGGGCGCTGGTTGAGGACAGATGGAGACGAAAGAAGGTGAAACACCGGTAGAGGTGCTCAGTCAGGGCACTCGAGTTTCCAACAACGTCCTTGCATCCTGAATCGACCAAAGTGGAGTAAAGGCTGCTAGTTTTATCCGTTCAAGGTTATTCAGGGGTAAGCCCCGCCGTACTCTTCGACATTTCGTTGTTTCTTCTTCGCGCAGTCTCAAATACCGTCTTTTAAACGTCGAGTCGATCTGCCGAGTACGACGTTTCTTTGAATTTGATCGAACGATATCGTCCATCGAGTCTCTTCTATTTTGTCAATTATCCACGCGTATCTCATTCGATCGCATTCAAAATACAAAAAGAAAGACGTTAGACGCTTGTAGCGGTCGATCGAAGAATTAAACGTAGATACGAACGATTCAATTTGGCTGCGAAGAAGAGCGAAGGAACGTTTGCCATTGAATTGAACACCAGGCTCCGAGCAGTCGTTTAATAGCGTTTCGTGCTAAATTTATGCGAAAAAAATGGGACGCGAAGGGAAATTTCGAGTTTTCGACGGTTTGGTTCGCGTTCGACGTCCAGTCGGTTCCTTTCAGCCGGTTCCAGGGAGCCTCGGCGCCGACCTTAACAACGATTTAATCACGCCGTCATCGAGGGTAGGCGGAAATCGTTTGTTTGACCCCCTATTAGGCAATAATAACCGGGGTGCGGCGGCTCGTGCCCGCGAGATAATTTATTCCCGTCGGAGGCGCCCTGGGGCCCCGCCACGCCCAGAAGCACGTTCTGCAGCTCCATCGGCTCGTGCCGCTGCTTCTTTATGACGCCGGGGGCCTGAAACGAGCGCGTCATAAACACACCCCCTTGTTCCGACAGATTTTCTCAAGAAATGGGGAGAAAGCGTGGCCAACGTCCGCCGATTGGACCGCCTTCGCCGTATAGACAGACGTAAGTTTGACGTGGATATCGAATATTGTGTCAAACGCGTAAGCACCCCCCCCCCCCCCCCCGCTTTTATCGTACGATAAAATAAAAAAAAAAAAAAAGAAAGAAAAAAAGGAGAAAAAGAGGAAAAGAGTGAAAGAAAGAAAAGAAAGAAGCGAGCGACGACTCGTCTAACCCGTGGTTTTCGTGGTATTCTTTCGCTGACAGAATGCGTCAAAGGACGATCACTCGGTCGAACACCTCACGGGGTCCCTCGGCAGGGAAATCCTTCTCGTGTCTAGCGATCGAACGCGGTACGCACGGCCATCAGAAACGTCTTCGTCACCGATGTAATTCTCCGTTTTCTCCCGAGGGATCGATCGGAAAAAAAGGTCTGTTCGATGAGGAGGGGCCCGGTAGCCACGAAGACTGACTGGAGGCTCTTTGATTCGGCTTCTCAGCCGCGGTTCGTCGCCAAGGCCGCCTCGAATCTGGACGCATAAACATGCCAGGATCGTGGGACGTCACTCGCCATAATAACAATAAGAATCTGTCGGTCCCGTTCCCGGCAGTGGCTGGGCCCATGCGGCCCTCTCGCTCCTTCGGGAGCCGGAGATCCCACGTGATTACGACCACGGGAGCGTCTTCACAAATCACTCGACCGCTCGAGGAGAGCAGAGCGCTCCTTCCGCTCCTTCCGCTCCTTCCTCCGCCCCCTACGACAGATATTCCTCTCTGCTTCTGCTTTGCCCCCTTTTCTTCTCTCTCTCTCTCTCTCTCTCTCTCCCTCCCTCCCTCCCTCTGCCTCTGCCTCTGCCTCTGCCTCTCCCTCTCTTTCCGTTTCTTTTTCTCCTTCTAGGCCCCCTGTACTCGCTCGATGTCGCGAGCTATTCCATTTGCGGTGTACTCCTGCGCAACTTGCCAATAAGTTACGTCCGGTAGCCTCGTTTCGCTTATCGGAGGACACTTAACCGCGCCGCCGAGGAATGCGTGGGCCGCGAATTGATGGGGGGCAGAAACGCGCCGAGAGAACGTCAGAGTTTTCGAGTTTGACGCGTCCCCCGGACGTTGCGCCGCGACCATAACCGCGTTGCCTCCGGTTTTCCTATCCATCGTTTTCCAGTTACCAAACAAACTCGAATTTATATCGCGGAATTCTATTACTCGTCTTCGTCGTGATTACCAAGAATCATGTACATCTGTACTTTTTAAGTTCTTAATATAATTCGTTGTATCCTCGAGTTTCAAGAGTTTCGATAAAGTTCGATAAAGTCGAGCGATTTGCGACGGACTCGTTATAGCAAGAGAATAACTTTTCGTTAAAGCGAGACTGTTTCAAGCGAATAATTTGAAAGAAAATGAAGGGAGAAGCTAATTCAAGATGAATTAACTGTTTATAACGATTTCAAGCTATCAGATTATACTACTATCGATATTATTTGAAGCATAAGCATATTATTTGAAGAAACTGATGTCGTGTCTAAACCACATAACGAAAAATTTTGTCAACAGCAGCTATATTTGGTAGAACATTTCGCGCTATTACTTTCGCTACGACAGATTAAAGGTATTTCGCTTGTCGACGCGCATCTTACAAACGTATTTCATGTTCTACGAAACGTTTGGAAATTTAATATTATATATAACGACGTATACGAATCGCATACAGAACTTGCGGGATATTTAGTTATACAAATAGTTGGTACAAATATAGATAGATTTGGCAAAGATCGCAAAAGTATCATCTGTAATATTAACGGTTTAAGCCAATTTTTTTTTTACTAAATATAGGTAAGTATCCTGTAATTTCCACGCGGATAGAGATTCGGAATTTTCAGATTGGATCGAAATTTGCTCGATAAACTGTGCGGACAATCCCCTTTCATCGCGGTTTATAAGGATTATACGCGATATTCGATAAGATTCGCGTAAAAGCTTTCCATGGTAAATGTAAGAGTACTTTTGCGATATACACTGCGTATCATCTTCGAGGGATCGAGATGAAAAACGTTGCCTTTAAGAATGGGAGGTTTCTGTTGAAACTTACGGTAACGTATAAACCTGTAGCAGGCAAACGATGTAAAAGTATCCTCTATAGGGTATTGCTTTGGTCGCGGTGACGCTAAATCGGAAGAACGCAAAGGATCGGTCTGCCTGTTCGATGCCGCCTAATAAAACATTCGCTCACTTTATCCGGTTGAAAAAAAGTCAGGCCGATGGAAACAGAGGGAGGAGACAGCCGATTATAGCCGATCGCTTTGCCCACGACGCTGGGGCACGTTCGAAGATAATATTGGGAGTATCGTCTCCCTTGGGACGCGAAGGGAAAGGACGGAGATCGCCCCCGCATAACACAGCGGCAACGTTCGACGTCGCGCCGCGCCGCCGCGGAGCCAATTAAATAAATATTCGTTGACATCACGGCCGCGTCGCTTCTACAAACTGGCCCCTCTGCGCTCGTCCGAAAGCAACCGATCCTCTCCTGCCTCTCTGCACCCTGTTCCAACGATTCGAGCGTTCGTCTAACGGCCTTTCTTTCGAAATGTTTGTTTGAAATATTTCTTGAGAAATTACAATCGCAAAATCGATCAAAGGATCGCTCGAAAGCCAAATAGATCGACTTTATGGAAATTTTGGTATTTCGATATCTGGGCAGTCGATACTTTGGTAAGCGAATAACCGATATCCATAAGGTGGATCGATCGGGGTTAGGCTGTAAAGATTTATCGATTAATTTATGCGTTGCGAGGGAAAGGATGCGTGGAAAGAAAAAAAAAAAGAAAAAAAGAAAGAAACGATCTCCCGATCGGTTTTGCGCAAGTTCGATTTCGATAATACGATAATACGTAATCGATGTACGTATCGTCTCGGCTGCCACGTATCTCTGCTAATCCGTACTAGTTTAATATCGCTCGAAAAAGACGGCTCTCGACTGGAATTCTCCGGAGCTAAAGTCCAACTCATTGGCCATTTAAAAGTTGATTCTGGCATCGCGTTTCAGTCGTAGGAAAAATGTATCCGAAAGCGTCCGTGGGCGTGCGCGCGCGTTGTTCGAGTCCTCTATGACACCCTGTCCTTTGCCGAAGGTGTCGGTAGATGTTCCCGGAGGCCGGCCAGCGGGGACAAGCGAGATATATCGTCCGGCCGGCTGTTAATAAGACGAGACAATGCCGGGGACGGCGAATGTGTGCGTGTGTGCTTGGCCTGGTCTCACGAGTGAGGCCACGGGCGTTCATATGTTTATTAGCCGGACCCCGCATAAATAACGCGGCTATAAGAACGAGAGAAGAAAGGGTGAAAGGAGGGGGGGGGCGGGGGGAGGGCCGGACGAGGGCCCAGCAGAGATCGGCCGAGTAAATTGTCACACGCTCTCTCCGTTCTGAGGGAACAGGGAATTGGGGTGGTGGGCCCGGAGGCCCCTGATCGGCCGGGAAGAAAGAGCAGCGGGTGGAGAAAGATCCTATCCCGAGGTGGACTGCGCAGAAAAGGCTAGTGATGAGCTCAAGACGCTTCCAGTCGTCTGGAACTAGATCCGGACCACCTTTCTCTCTCTCTCTCTCTCTCTCTCTCTCGCACCTCTGACTCGCGATAACGCTGTAACGTTGCTTTATAAATGGCTCTCGGTGACGGTAATCGACGTTACGATCGAATTTTTTGCCTTTTTTCTTTTTTATTTCTTCCTTTTCCTTTTTCTTCTCTTCTATTTTTCCATTTTTGTTTTTTCTTTTCTTTTTTCTTGCCCCCTCTATCGATCCAAACGACCGACGATATTTACAAGCGTTCATTAATACGGAGGCAAATGAATTCTACGAGGAAAAAGATCGTTTCTCAATTCGCTTTAATTACGACGGATGGCAAAGGTGTGTCGCCTTGGTCGCTTTATGAATGTTTACGTTAGGAACAGCGCGTCATATTTCAAACGCGAGAATCGTTAACGACTACGAAGAGATTGGAATATAGATCTTTATCGTTATAGTATTCTACTATGTATATCTATATTATACGCATACTATCGTTATGGTTAAGGTTGGGTGGATTTTTTCGAGATATAGGAGAAAACGAAATAGAACGGGATTGCAGCAACGAAGAGACGAAGCAGCAACAGGAAGAATCGAATGCCCATCGCTAGAAGCGAGCTGTCCCCGAGACAGAGGACAAGGGCCCTGGCAAGGGACGGGGAAAAGAGAGGGTAGGAGGAGATGGACCGAGAGCCGGGCCTACCTAATTTACCTCCCAGATAATACGGCATAATTAAAGCAAAATGTAACGTCGCTGGCAATTAAAACAAATTTATGCGACCGAGATCCGCGATCGGCCGACCCGAGCCCCTTTCTGCCGGCCTTGGCCGCGTCCCTGCCTCCTGTCGCGTCGCCGCCGCGCCATCGCGAACCCCGTCGGGCATTATTATTGTTATTGGCAGAGAAACAGGGTGGGATATCGGCGGACCAGCGTTCGGGAAATATCGAAACCCAACGAGGGATGAGAAGAATCGAACGAAGGTTAGGTTGGATTTCCTGCATTCTCCATACGCGATTAACGTTTCGTTATTCTATATAAATCGAATCTTCGTACGGTGAATTAGTTTGCGTGTAGCTCGTGTTATACGATATAGGATTGTGAAGTAGCGGCGATACATTTTAGATGTACGCGATTCGTGCTGTAGGAAATACTTGAACGTTGATATAATGTATAAATTAATATGTTGCGTATCCTAACGATACACGACGGATAAACAGAGTACTAGAAATTCCATGAGAGAAGTGCGGTCGTTCGATCGTATCCGGCACTTGCTGCAAAAGGCATCCAGATCGTACTGGAGGGAAATACAAATATAAAGAATACTAGGCGATCGTTGTCAAAAATCAAGGTAACGTTTCACGCCGTTCGTCCCTTCGATCGTTAGAAAGTTCACCGCGAAACCAGGAATCGCGCGACGTCGCGGTACTCGGCCGACGGAACGAGGCAAAAGAAGCGGCAGGTATTCTCGCAGCGACCTTCGTGGACAAAAAAGTCAAAGTGCGCGAGAAAGAACGAAGAAGGAGGCAAAGAAGAAGAGCGGCGGAGCTGGAAGCCGCGTAAGAAAGCGATCTGACGTAGCCCGGTACTCGGAATACTCGGAAGACTCGGAAGACACGGCCGGCCAACCATCTACCATCTCATTTTGCAGCAACCATTTTTAACAAAAATTTGCACAACCAAACCGGTTTGGTCGACGTTAATTTTCAATTTGACTCGATCTTACGTATCGACTTGTAGACCGATATTTGAAAATGAAATCGCAGCATTATTAATTACAGCGATAACCCTTCGTGGTTGTAAGCTGGAACGGACAGCATCGGACGAGCAATTTGTAGAATGGAAAATTACTAGCGAAGAGCAACTGTAACGTCGTTCGGCCGACAGGCAACGATTTGCCGGTGGCGAATAAGAAACACCACCGATAAATCCGATTCTCAATATCTCGGTCCCTAACGATCCAGATCGGTAACTGCACGATCTTATTAGCGACGTAAGTCGCTGGCAAAAAGAGCGGATGCCGGTGGAAGAAGCCGGTTGCGAGGCGAAATTCATGCGCGACGCTGCCGAGAGTTGTGCAACGTGGCGAGGAGGTGGAGGCGGAGGAGGAGGAACAGGAGGAAGAAGAAGAAAAGGGGGCCGCCGCGGTCGCTGAAATATCCGTAGATAAATTGACGTCAAATCGGATTTTATTGGAAGGCGGAGGGGGCGAGGCCCCGAAGACGCGAAGAAAGGTGATAGAAAACAGGTCCGGTCTCGCCTCGAGCGAGCCACAACTATTTCGTGTTTTTCGTCTCGGAGGTTCCGATGCCGTGCCGCAGCCGCCGCTATCGCTGCGCCATCTGCCTGACAAACCCGCGCCATCCTCATGAATACGTCATGTCATATCTATTCTTTTAGCAAAGGGAGAACGAACGGCCACCATAAACCCAGCGTGGTCCTCTCGCGCTCCCGGTTCTTCCAGTTCGCCAGTTTCGACCAATTCGGAATTCAAGGGACTCGGCCGTGAGACTCGGACCTGCTGTAACGCCATAGGCGCGGCGCGGCGTGGCGTGGCGTCGCGATCCCAACGGATCCCCTGGCTACCGGACCCTCGACTGTACGCCGTGCCGGCCAACGCAACAGCGAGGCTGCGGCCTGGCACAAACCAGGCTAATTTATTCGCCTCTCGGACCACTGTGAAGCGGCGTTTTGTCTTTTGTTCGTCGTTCGATGCTCCTCCACCGGGGCTACTGCCACGCCGTTGCGCGTTCCTGCTTGCTACTCGCCTCCTCCTTCCTGCTCTCTTCCTTCCACGGGCTTGTTTGTTTCTACGATTGACTGACGCTCGAAATTAGTTGTCGCTGGCTGGTTGTTTTCGCGACAGCCGAGTTATTCGTGCCAATTTCATTCGGTTAAATGATGGAACTTTTATAGGTGCCCGAGAGCCGGACTCCGGTCCACAGTTTGCGCGGTATAGAGTTTAAATGGAAAGTCAGATGGAGCAATTTATCAAATCTAGATTAAATCGGAAAGTTCCAGGCAGATTTATATTTATTTAAAGAATGTAACGCTTTTATCCTGAATTTTCTATACTTACTTCGACGAAAATAAAGAAAGAACTATAAGTTGATTCGTCTTTTCTTCTCCTTAAGGAACGTTCGATCAGCCTTTCGTTCCTCGTACGGAGCGTAATTCTAATCGATAGCGAACGCGTACGATCGATTACGCTCCACCTCCGACAGACTGATATTTTACAAGGTTATCGTTTTAGGAACGAAATCGCAGCTTGAATCGCTCCGTTGCGTGTGTAACTATATTTGTCGTTCGTCGCAACACCGTATCTGATATTGGTACGTTATCCGTCAAAAAAGAAAAAGAAAAAGGGAAAAAATACTTTCGAATCTCCATGGTAGAAGCAAGTTTTATATATACGGATAGCCGATGAACTAAGAGTAAAGATATCGACGCTGATTTTGTTCTTGGAACCAGACGAACCGCAGTTTTCCTTTGTAAAAGAAAATGTGGCGCGGATGCGAACCAACAACCGAAAACGGAGAAAGAAGGGAGGAGAGAAGAGGAGGTTGTCGGTGAAAGCACGACTCTTTATCCGGCAGCCTAATTGAACGCAGCGCGATCTAAACGACGTCGATTCGCAGGGGTGTTAACACCGTAGGCAGAGACCTCTGCCACCTGCTGCAGCGAATTTTCCGCGGTCCTTTAACCCTTCGACAACTTGCTGAAACGTTCGGAAAAGGTAAAACAAAAACTCGTACGCCGTTGTATTACAAATTTCGTCTGCTTGGCTGGAAAAAGGAGTAGATGGAGCGGGAACGCGTTCTATTCGGCTCGTTTGTGTAACACGAAAGGGCGAAATGCGCGTGTTTGCGAAAGGAACGACCGCTCGTAGAAAACGAACGCGTGTAACTAGAAATATTTCATACGCGTGACAAGGTGTTTAATATCCACCGATGTTCCTAGGATCGTTCATTTACAGGAATTTTCATTCGTTCGTTTTATCCTCGGTCTAGGTATCGTACAATTTTTAGTCGTCCAAATAACGAAAAATCGCGTGCCTGAAAGCAACGCGACAGTCGAGATAGACGCGTTATCGATTCCAAGTAACTACGAGTTTCGCCAGTTTCCGTTGAACGGGAAATACACGAAACGACGAAGAAACCAGCGACTAAATCTGTCGGAAGACAAAGACGACGCGAGCTAGCTATTATCGAGATACGTGTGGAACCTGAGCGAAGGGAGCTTTATCCCTGCATAGGATGCCACCCAAAAGGCAAGAAAGATTCCAATGGCGTATAAAAATTATTTATCGCGACGGGTAAGGGGGACGCGTTAAGGGGACCGTTGAAAGATTTGGGACGGTGTTTGGGAGAGACGAATGGAACAGGTAGACGAGGGTAAAAATTCACCACCGCAGGTGTCAAAACTTGGCGCCGGCGCCTGACCAGCCACCCACCCTTTTCTCTATTTTACCTGTGAGCTACGGGTTAGCCGATGGTTGCGCAAAAATTACGGGTCGTAAAATAATTCGAGACAAAAGAAGGGGCTTGCCCCTGCAGTGTTAATGCTTTAACTGTGTTTCACCGGACTGTGTTTGTTGTTCGTTTAGCGCGCGCGCGCGCGCGTCCACACCTGAATTTTACGTCTCACAATGCGCATGCAAATACGTTGGCGGCATTTGTATGCCGGGAAAATGCGTATCTCGCGAACCGGCCCGATGGTTCTCGCCAGCGTTCCACGCTGCTCTTCTTTTCAGCTCCGAGTAAGAGTCGCGCTCGACTTTTCCGTGAAAAGGTAAAACGATCGTATGCTTTGGTATGCTAAGTATACTCTTGCGAGATGTTATGGAAATTGACGGTATTTTCCGAAGAATTAACATTAAGAATCAAGAACGCCGCGAAGAGCGACAAAAGCTTTGCGAAAAGTTTCAGAAAACAAGCGATCTGTAACAGGTTGTTAATAGTAAACTTGTAACGTTAGAAAAAGAAGGAAGCCGATTCGCGAGTAAAACGACTAACTATCGATGAAAGGAAGTACTCGGTCTTTCCGAACGAACAGAGAAGGCAGTGTCTACGCAAGGAAAAGATATAAAACGACGTGGTAAGAGAAACCACGTGTCGTAACGTAGCATTCTGTATATGGATGTTAAAATAGTATCGTACGTAACGCCTGGTTTCTAATAATAGAAATATATTAATTTTATCGGCTATCGTAACACGATGCAATATGAAATCCAACGTAGTAGCTCGACATATAGAATGTGGCATAACGTGCTAAATTATGGTACATCACGCCGAAGCACGATACGCGTTGAAGCTACGCGATAATATATAGAATACGCGATATAGCAAAGTACGAGACAGACAAATGCTACGGTACTAGACGCTATAGCGTGAAATTATCTACCTACTAGCTAAGCCTTGTTACTACGCCTGAAAGGTCGAGTCACGCAATTAGGCTAAAAGTCGTATCCCGTTTTAGATCGTAAAGAAACTTAGATAAAAAGAAAGGGTTGAACGGTTTAAGGAAAATCTAACTTGTTACGTTCTGCTATTTCCACGAATACAGGTATCTACGTTACGATACACGGAGAATCTAAGAACGAGTATATGAAAATTTAAACACGATTTATAGTAGGATATTATCGGGTATCGTAAAGTCGATCGTAAAGTCGGTCTTTCAAACTTTGAGAGTCGAGTACGGTAGAGACACGAGATTTAACGAGAGAATATCTTAATAACAAAAATGAAAATTTCAACGACACGATGAATCGGTTGGTATCTAAAAATGGTAAAATCTAGAATGCCAGAATGTCGGTAAAATCTCGAAGCAATCGTCACCGCAAGGAAGCTGCATGGTACAAAAGCGCAAACCGCCAAAGAAACGCCGGTTGTTCGATCGTGAACCGAGAGCCTGCCATCGCCACCACGCTCTAGCTTTAAAGCGCAACTCGGAAGAAAAGAGAGATCGAGAAAGAAATAGGAGGGAAGAAAGTGAGTGAGAGAGAGAGAGAAGGTAATCCTTTCTGCGATAAAAGTACACGCAACGACGGCGGATCTTTGGCAGCACCTGAACCTTGGACCTTCTCGCCTTACCCCATACCGTCCCTCTCCGTCGAATCGTCGATACTCCTACGATCCACCTGTTCTCTCCCTCCGGCATCGCATGATAGAGTATAACCGGCCGCTTCAAAGCGGAACAGCCGGGTAAAAGGGAGCCGGGCCGAACCTCTCGAAGATTAAAGCGCGCTGACACCTTAAAGACGAGGCCAGAATGGGCTCTGCCGCGTCGCTGCAAGGGCCGAGTCAGCCAGCGGGCAGCCTTTTCGGGATCGAACGTTAAGGGTTGAACGTACCCCCGGATCCTATTGTCGAAAATACAGATTCGATGGAAACGTTCGTCGATTCTCCGCAAGGCACGCGCGCTCTGTTTCTTCCGGAAGGCAGAAGTTGCCGTAATTAAGCAAATGGAATAAATTTGTCTGCCGCGTCGGATATGCGTGTATGCCGGAAAAATCTATGAAACGGTCTTCTTAAATTTTAGACGAAACTGAACGTACTTTGCCGGCTATCTGGCTTTTTATTCGATGTTTAGGTAGGCAAGTTACCGCGCGGAGAAACCGCACGAACGTTACGAATGTCACGGACGAAACTTTACTCGGCTGGAATTTCTTCTTCTTTTAGAGCTGGCTACGATCGGACCGGTGCGATTAAACGTTTTGCCATATTAGCTGAACGAAAAGTAGAAAAGTGGGCGAAAGTACGGTGCGTCTTTTTAGTTTTGCCGTATCCTCTCGTTTCAAACGTTTCCGTGTAAAGCAGCATTTTCGAAAGCTGACGAACGAGCTCCAGATTTTATCCATGTTAATTTTTTTTTTTTTCTTTTTTTTTTATATATAAAAGAGTTTGTAAAAAGAAATGGAAAGAAAAGAGAAGAAAGGTACCTTTTTTTCTTTTGTTTTTCGCGTTTAATCACCGCTTTTAAATTATCATCGTAAATCTATATCGGTAGGATAAGTAACAATGAAATCAGATCGAATATGCGCGCGTAATCCATGCGTTGAAACGATTCTCGCGTTAGGGAACGTCGGATGTATCCGCGGAAAAACGGATTGCGGCTGAAACAGTCGATTTCCAAGGCTAAGGTTTGCCGGCGCCGAAGGTGTAGGAAAGCTAGGGCGAAACATCGATAAGGTACGCGCGCGTCCGATAACGCGAAACGAGAGCGGATCGCGGAAAGACCGACGACGCTGAGGACGCCGGTACGATCGCGTTGCGTTTGGCCGGCGTTGCTATAAAAACCGCGTCAGCGCGACGAGAATACAATCGGCGAGCGCGGCGAGCACGGCACGCGCGGTGGGGAAACCGTAGAGTGGAATATTCACGCGGCATATAAAATCATAGAGACACGAGTGGCTCGCTATAATAATGCATAAGGGGGCGGAGCAGCGTGTGACGCAGGCCACGCCTCGCGCAACCTGCCTCATGGTGGGGCGAAGACGCGCCGGAAGGGGAACCTGTCGAGACCTGGCTCGAGTGGGGAGTCACAGAAACACGACCGAAGCTCGAGCAGAAAATCATCCGGACCCGTCACGCGGAAATTTTCGCTTTTCCTTCGACCTGCTGCCGCGCTTAGCCAAAACCATGGACGAGCGATGATCGTACACGAACGATTCTATTTTTTGGTCGTACGTGATCGAACGGGATCGATAGGTCGTACAACGAGCTTGTAAATTGCCGTTGGTAACCGATCCGAGAATATAATAGACGAACAGAGTAAACGAATTTTCGCCCTAAAGCGATTCGTTCGTGTAATACGGTGGAAAATTCTTTCGTAAGAAGGAAACGAAGAGGCGAAGCGACTGCGACGAGAATCGAACGAGATACGACGGTACGTATGGATGGATAAAAGTTAGTCGGATGGCGGACAAGAGTGCGAGAAGAGAGCGAAAGAAGACGAATGGTGAGGGTAGAACGTAGGATAGATATGGTGTTTGTTGGGTGCAACCGGCGATGATCGAATTAGAAGGGAAAATGGTTCGGAGCGTCGTCGACGAGACTGGATTTCAGAGCTGGAACGATTCGACGAAAACGTATTTCACGCTGGTTTTACAAATTATTCGTATGCCAACGAACGTGAATGCTTTTCTTACGCGATTTTACACAGGTATGCGTTTCATCGTTGCTTACGATAGGTTAAACAGCGGCGGCGGCGGCGGCGGCGGCGGCTAACACCGTGTACGCGGTGCTCTCGATAACCTCGTAGATTTCTCACCGTGATTTCCCTTCCCTTTGAGACGTCCAAACGAGCCGTTTCTTTTCCGCGCCAAATGCTCGTTATGCCGTAATAACGGTTAATCCGGAGGAACAAATGGCGGCAGCGAGGAACAGACGCAAACGAAATCGTTGAAACGAATACGCGCATGCACGGCATAAAATTAAGCGGATTCCGCGAAGGAGTCCGCGATCCTCGGCGCGGATAGTCGCGCGAGGAACTTTCGGAATTAGTATTTCATAGTTAAACGCTATGTCCCCGTAGGCCGTAGGCTGCATCAAGTTCCCACGTTGGCTCGGCAAGAAGCGATTAATTTACCATCACATACGTAAGTTGAATAGCAACGGAAGTCGAACGCTTCACGGTATACGAATACTTTTTTTCGACCGCTGTACTTATCGAATTGATTCAGATTCACGAGTACACATTGAACTTGATCCCACCCCTGGCGAGCGTGGGTCGCGTTGGAGGGAGCGCGCGGCCGATGGTGGGAGCGCCGGCGAGTCGAACGGCGGGGAGGAAAGCGCGCGCAGGCCTCTCCCCTCCGTCCCCACCAAGACGCGACGGGCAGCGCAGGAGAGGGGCGCCGCGACGTCAGGCCCAGAGCTGGTCCGTCCGTCGTCCGGCCGACTCGAGGCACCAGAGCTGCGGATTTCGCGCGAGATATACAACCATAAACACACATATACACAGGTTCGCGCACGTACGTAGCCACGCACGCACTCACGCACGCACGCACTCACGCACGCACGCACGCACGCACGCACGGACGCACGGACGCACGGACTCACGGACTCACGGACTCGCGGACTCACGGACTCACGGACTCACGGACGCACGCACGCACGCAGCCAAGCAACTACGTAGCCAAGCACGAACGAACGTGTAAGCACGCACGCGGTGTCCCGCGTGGACAGACGGACAGAGTCTCTCGCTCTCTCGGTGGTACACGTGCGCACACCGGTCTGTGTCGTAGCTGATCCACGGGTAGAAAAAAGAGTCGAGTGTGTGAGAAAATAGGAAACACGGTACGATCGGTGTATCGTCAGTGGAAGAGAAAAAGGGAGTTGGTCGCGGGCGCCACGTGCCGTCTCGAGAAACTCGACGAGTGCCGCGAGAGCTTTCCGGGATGGCTCGAGTGTGTTATTACTGGCCGAGTTGAAACGTCGCCGGTTCTTTCCGCATGGGATCGTTCAGGAAGTGGATTAGCGCGCGAGGGGAGGTGTGGCTCCCTGACAGTGTCCATGGTGAAGTACAGCAGTGATTCGATTAACCTGCGACCGGAATCGTCGAGTGCGGAATCGACGCGGTCCTCGCCGCGGCGTGGACCGTGGATCGCGTGTCGGCCCGTCTCAGCGAGATATTAGTCCCGATTCGTTGCCCGACGAACTGGATCACCGGCGATCGCCGACAATCCAAAAGCGATCAACAGGCTAGAAGGAATGTCACGGAGAAAGCAAGCTCGACCAAGCCGTGCCCACCTCGAGGAGGATCTTGTCCAGGGCCCTCTGCTGATCAATGCCGTACGAAACGTGAACCAGACCCGTAAGTGAATATTATCGAGCGCGATACGTACGAATCCGGATCTAGGAAAATAGCGCGTTCGCGCGCCCGCGCGCCCGCGCGCACGCACGCACGCACTCGCTCACTCACGCACGTACACGTACACGCAACACGCGCGCGCGACACACACGTACACTCTTTCCGCCCCCCCCCCTCTCACTCCAGTGCTCTTGTGCTCTTAGATTAGGCGAGAAAGGGTCGTTAGCCGTTGTTACTTTGCTGCTGTCGAGTAACTTGCGTCGAGTCGTTTTTCTATTATTTCACCGTACGTCGATAGCCGTCGCGAAACAGTGAATCGAATTCTACGAACGTATCGACCCATTGTGAAAATGTTTTCGAACGGTCGGAAACGGTTAGGCAAACGTGTTACGGAGTAACGAGAACGACGAAGGACGTTGGATAAGGGATCGTGTCTGCGGAGAAGCGGCGACAGTTTGGATGCCACGTGATGCGATTAAAATTCATCTAGTTGATACGTTAACGATCGAAAGGCGGTGTCTGGTGTTCTCTGTCAGAGTCGTATACGTCGATCGAGGAAATTCCATGCAACGCGTCGATCCTGCGACCTAGCTACGTATCAAAGAATTCGATGGTTGGATCGCATCGACGTTCCGTTTCTCTCGATACGCAGCTCGTGGTTTACGCCACCGTGAGTGATTCTCTTTGCTTCTCCTCCAAACGCGTACAAACGTCTGTTTTTAAATAATAATTGTATCTTCGCGAGAGTGAATCCTTCCGCACAATGGATGCACCAACGACGACGTTGCGCAGATCGTTATTTCGTCGTGACGACTTTCGTGAGCATCTTTTCGTCGTTCTTCTATCGTCTGTCCTGATCTAAGACGACTAGTTCGATATCCACAACTTTCTAAAAGATCTTCTACCAAGATAAGCAAAACGCTCACCATCAGGTATTGAATTTTACATCGGGCTTGGGACATGTCGCCCATTTCACGTCACAAAAGTTGTTGGCGGAGCTTCGGTGAATTCTCCTTCGAGCCGCATTGAATTCCACACGGCTGCCGATTTAACTACGACGAAATATCGATGATCTTGTAACGAGAAGCCGGGTTATCTAATATCTGTCAACTTGAAGAAAAAGTGTAATACGTACGAGTTACGTTAAACGTCACGTTAGGCAAATAATAACAAACGATAGTAAAGACGATAGAGAGATAGTAGAGAGGAGTCGGACGTTTAGGCCCTGAAGCACGATTTATCGCGATTGGATGACTGGAACGCGAGAATTCGTAACAATTATCTTACCATATTAGTTATTAGATATTAGATGTTGGTTGTTGGTTGTTGGTTATTTGTTCTTAGTTATCGCTCGATGCGCTATCGTTGATTATTCTTTCGTGCTCTTAGCTTCGTATAACGAACGAGCTTCGACGACGTCGTACGAACGTCGTACTTGGCTCGTAACGATACATTTTGGTGCATTCGAGCCACTTTTACAGGAAATAAGCGATTAAAACTGGTTGGAAAGGAAGGTGATGCAACGGTGGCCGTCGGCGTGGTGGCGCGTCGCGTAGAGAGATCAGCCGCGAGTGTCATCGAAACTCGATTCACAGAAGCTCTCCGTCGGACTCGTAGCGGCGCGACCCGTCAACCAACCGCTTCGAATCCTATCGTCTCCGTTTGTGCTGAAAGTGCGCGAAAAATATCCTGCCGATCTGGTTCCTCGTAGCATCGGTATAATGACACTTCCGTAGCGAACGAATAGAAGATCGTTACGAAGATTTCAGGCGAAGATCGAAAGAGGCAAAGGGGCAAACTGGCAGATTCGCGTTTCGCGTTTCCCCGAAACTCAAGTGCTCGACTAGAAGCAGGAGTTCGTCGATCGCGTTCCTTTTCAACTGGGAAACGCGAACATCGAGGACAGGTTTCTCGTTTCTCGAGTGCGATGACCCGCACGAAAACGCGACGACCGCTAAGGCCACTTGTCACTTGTGTTCGCGCCTGCCGTAGGTCGACGTTGAACTCGTTTCAAACGTTTTAGCAACGTTTCGTGCCTGCGATTCTCATTTTTCCGCTAAATTCTTACTTATCCGAGCGTAATTTCTTGAACGAAAGTACGGTGGCGCTAGGACGAATGCTCGTTCCATCCAACCGGCCAATACCATCGATAAATAGTTTCTTACGTTTCGGACAAACGTAAAAGAATCGTCATTGTTGAAAATATAAACGCTATCATAGAGTTGAAGTAACGTTCGTCGTAAAAGAAATGTGCTTCGTAACGTAGGCAGCAAAAATAACATTGACGCGTACTTCTTAACGGTCGTGTCAAACAGCGGAGGTTAAACGTATCCCTCTAACGATCGAGTAAGTCGACTCCGATCTTCGAAAACATCGTCGATGCCATTTCTTCGTTCGCCGGTTCAACTTCTTCGTTTTTTCACCTCCCTTGTTTCGTTATTCGATGCTCCACGTAGATATCTATTTGTCGACAGAATTGTACGTTTTTTCCAAGAAAACGATATCAAATACGAAAGTAGTCAGCTGTGTCTTGTATTTTCTAATTGGAAACGAGGCATCGAACCACCAAGTTCGTTGCGATTCTCGGAATCCGCAAGATTCTTAATCAACTCGGTGAGATTATTACGTTGTTTCGCGTTCTCTTTGAATTTGGCGAAATTTCAAGATAACGTCGAATCACGAGCAATTGTGATTCGCGCGTAACGTCCTTTATATCGGCGAAAGATATCGGCGAGAAGAAACGAAAGAAGAATGACCACTCGATAAAAGTAGGAATTTGAAAATTGCGGTAACTTGTAATTTCTCGATCGGTCTTGATAGGTTGCATGTATTTATACGATCCGTTCAGCAACCATATCAATTTCCCAAGTTGCACCAAATCGACTGCTGGAAACGCGATATTTTTTTCTTCGCAGCTGAACATTCGTTTGATCTTCGTTTTATCTGTTTAATGAAATTTAGAAAATTAAAGAAAGTGGAATTAATCGATTCGACTTGCGACCGCCTTGTACACGAAATAATAAATTTCCCAAGTAAGGTAGTAAAATAATTTTTGCAAGATAAAGTTTTATCGATTCAACGTTGACTATTAAATTCGTTTTAATTAAAAGAAACGCGTCGCAGTAAAGTTTCTCCGATTGTTTTGGACGAGTTTTCAAGTAGTTTTTCTTCTGTCGGTTAATAGAAAGTTATTTGTCACAAGTTACACGGAATTTCATCGAAATTAGTGTCTTCAATTTGATCGTACTCTTAAAAGTAATTGCCAAGTGGTCGTTATTTACTTTTTGCAAGTAAACTTTTCATTCTTTCCGCTCGAGCTGAATACTTTTCGCTTGTGTTATACGGAACAACTACGTAAGTCGATGATTTCACGGATTTCTCATAGCCGTTTCTCCTCTGTACGAAGCGTAATTACGCCAATTTTTTCATCTACCGTCCTTTTTTTCTTCGCAACATGGAAATATAAATAGCGAGTAAGCGAACGACAGACACCGGTAAACGGAACGTGAATCGCAGCTCGAGGGAAAGTTTCGGTAACAGGTCGTGGCAGAGACTTTGACTTTGTTGGGCGAACGTTCGTTTTAAAACTCGACAAATATCTAGCAGCGGTAATCTCTAAAATTACAAATAATTTTCTACTCTTTCCAACAAATACTCCGTTTGTATTCGGTCAAATCGAGTGAAATTGCATGTATACCGTTCGGGTATAAATAAAGATTCCGCTGAATTATGGCGATAATATTTATTAGCGGATGTAATAATGTAAGAGAAAAAGAAAGCAAAACCAACCTAGATACATAATAGTGGAACTAAATCGTGGGCATAGATTAACAAATAAAATGTACAGAGCATAATCCGTTGCTAAATCTTTTTCAACGTAGCTATATCTTATAACTGAACGGAATATCTTAACAAACGCTTGAAATAGCGGAAAATCTTTTAACATACGCTGTACACGTTGTATATATCAGCGAATCCGCTAATGCTGTAAACAATACTTCGTTTATGCTTTCTAGGTAATACTTTGTCCACGATTTCTTCAAACCGATTGTTTATATTTCTCGTATCGAGGTTTCCTCGAGCGTTAAACGGTGATCGATTCGACATGTTCGTTATTAACGTTTCGATCGCTTCGTTTCTCAAACCTACTGCTCTATCGCTTACCGCGATAAACCGAATTACTTTTCTTCAAAATAGTAAACAGTTTTTGCTGCAAGCGAGGAAAGCAATACGGTCCTGTAACGCGATAACGCGGACTGCGCGGCATTTTAAAGGTTTCGATCGGGTTTAATAGAATTAGAAGGCGACGAGGATTTTTAGCGTGAAATTAACTGTTTAGCTGCGACGGCGTCAGACTCTTCGAAACCATCATTTAACCATTCTACGATGTTTTAATGTTTTAACGTGTGTTTTAACGCGATTTCCTTCCACCGCTACTATTTTCGCTTTGGAAGGATGATATACTTTGCCATATCGTGAGTCTATGATACGAGCGTACGATATTCTATCAAACTGTACAACCAACTGTACCAGATACTCTTCTTTTGTTTTTTTTTTTTTTTTTTTTTTTTTTTATACTCTTTTTTAACAAATTTCTAACCTACTAACCAAAGAAAGAAAACGATTAATTTTAATTGGCAATCTGCCCAACATGGTAATTTCTTTATCGCTAAAACGATCAAGTCTATCATGACATATTTACATTTCCTTCCTTTCCAATTATACTAGAAACGCGCGAATGCTTATGAAAAATTAACGTTGACGTTTATTCAGATACTATACGTAATTACATATACCTACCATAGATACCATTTCGATTATAAACATCTACATCTTCATATACATCTACATATACATATACGTATATAATACACACTTGCCTGGAATATCTATTTCCAGTGTTATTTATGTTTGTGTTTCCACTTTTCTAATCCTGCAACAAGAACGTTCGTAATTGTTGCGAGTCGCCTTCACTTGTCGCAAATAATACGTTATACCATTGATCAAAGATATTATTTTATTCCAAGTTTCTATTCTCTTTTTTCTCTTTTTCCTTCTTTTCTTTTTTCTTTTTTCTTTTTAATTAGAATCAGCGGTGCTGTATATACAAGTATAAATACAAGCAATAAGCTCGATCTATCGTCTCCAGAATCGTTTGACGTTCAATCGTGAATTTCCACAATCTGTCAAACACGTTCGTCGCATTGGCATAAAATATTCGTCAAACCGATGCGATTAACATATAACTAAAAGAGTTACAATTTGGTGAAAAACTATACTCGCCAGCCGGCGGATAGAGTGTCCGCGGCAATTTTTTCGATAAAGTCGACCGGTTAATTGATTAGCTCGGACGTATCCGAAGTGGTGAAATTCCTTTGAGATCGAATCCTGCACGGCCGAAGAAAAAGAGAGAGAGAGAGAGAGAGAGAGAGAGAGAGAGAGAGAGAAAAGGGGAAGAAAAAAGGAATTGTTCGCGTGAAATTTCACGGAACCCTCGTGAATCTCTCGCGGCACGCAGTCCGAAAAGAAACGCAGATAAGAAGTGCACCGGTGAATGGCGCGATGATAGGGTTTGCTGGATCCTCGTATTTTTTGTCTTTCGCCAGGTTCCGGTATTTGTAATGCTAAACTGTGGGTGGATATCGCCAGGAATTTGACGGAACGACCACGCGAAACCGGATTTCTCCGACATTCTGCAAAAAATTAATCAGAAACTATCTATACGCGTTACAATTTCAAACGTTCGAACTCGTCGAAAAAGAAAGACGGAGAAAGAATAAATAGAATTCGATGAGAAGGATTCGAAATTCGTTGCAACGATTCGGATCTGTTTGAACGCAAACGTAATGGCATTCGAGAAACGGTAATAATTTAATATTAGAACTTGCGAGACGCGTGCGACTGTGAGTGATAAGAAAATGCCAAAGTACTAAAATGATTTATCTTTTAATGATTTAAAATGGTTTATCGCGTTGAACCGCAATTAAGGAACGCTGCAGCAAATCTAGGATATTATGTTCTTCGAACAATACGATAAAAATGGGAAGAGCCCGCAACGGTTTTCAAAAATTGTCGACAAATATTTGATAAATTGTCTGATAAATTAACGATATTATAGTCTTGCGACAGTCAACCGATTTTGTAAAGATAATTTTGATGACAAATCAAAAGTAACTTGACAGAAAGGGCGAGCGCTACTTGCTTTCCTAGAAAAGTAAATAAACCAAGCTTGAAAATATTTCAAAGAATAATTCCATGGAGAATAATCGTATCGTTGATTAAGCAAACCGTAACGTTAAATGCAGCCTATAAGCCGACTACTTGCCACTGTATTAATCGATTGTTTATACACGAGGAAGAGTGACATTTCCAGTGATGTTGCGCACGCTAAAAATTTCGCGTCTGTCTCGGCCATGATAAACTTTACGATCATCGTTAGAACGGGAAATTTACATTCGATAATAAATTCTCGAAAAGTTTAACAAAACAAGCTTGAACAAACCTCGCGATTTTGCCGATCGGAACTCGAGAATCTTGAAAATTCTCCAAAAATCGTTTTTTACGCCAAAGATTCCCGAAAATTCTATTCTAAACGATATGCTGCTCGTTTCTTTTCGAAAAAGTTTCCTTTCGAAAGAGCGATTCGGTAATTTTCTAGAAATACGGTCAAAAAATAGATCGTACGCGTAGGAAAAGGACGCGCGTCGGTGAGTCACGGAGAAAAAAGTTTTCGATGATAAGCGTGTCTTTTAGTTCGAACAAAGTTTCCGCAAACATTTGTCGATTATTAGTTATCCGTCGATAAGCCATATCATCGATCATAGTGCACGGTGCATCGTCGATTTCCCAAGAAATATTCTTATCTGTTTTTAAGATGTCGAAAAATGGCCTATACGTTGCATCGTTTTCGATTACGCTTTTCACGATATACGCTATATCATATATATCATATATATATATATATATATATATATATATATCACGTTTATCGCGATATATTCCTTTCAATTCCAAATGAAAATATCGATCTCCGCTACTTTTACGTTATTTTACATGTCCGTATACGGTACTATGATGGCACGTTACATAGTAGCCTTAGAAACAATTTTGCGATCATTTCACAAGTAGCTACGTTACTTGCGATTTACCTGTATTCCGACCAAACTTTTCAAATCCCATCGCATATCGCGATAAAAACCTGCTTACAAATGTATCGGTAATCTATCGTTACCAATCTATCTTGCGAACAGTTCTCAGAAAAATAGTCTACTTCCTATCGATCGAAGTTTCCAAAATCACAATTACTCGGACTGGTTACTGAACCGACTTGCAGGTTGTTGGCGTTACCAGTTTTATTTTAACGACACGGTTCACATTTTTTTCATAAGATTCGTTTGTTTCGCGAATCTCGGAAACCCTGGTGTTTCCAATTAATATTAAAATACGATTTAGCGGAACGATTATTACGATAAAAACGATGAAAATGAAAGATAGAAAAAGAAATCTTACGTTTGCGCGTTTATCCGGGAAATGAAGTTGTTTGACATTAAGTACAGATATGGAGATGTCGCTGATACGACTAAGATTAGCTATTTCTTTCGCCGTTTTACGTATTGTACGTCTAATATTCTTTGCAATGGCAGTTATTCTTCCTCGAATGGCCAGGAATACGAGATTCTCGCCGCTTTAAAATAACATCTTTTAAACGGTTAGATTCGTTTGGTTCGAAACGGTTGGACGCGCGAGCTTCATTCGCAGATTCTTCGAATATGTAGTCGAAAGTCGGTGGAGCGTTGCGAAGATGTCGATGGATAGGAATCGTTCGAATCTAGCCGATCGACAGGTCCAGTTTTCGAGTTAAGCAACGCTGTCGGCCATTCATTTCGCGTTAACCGGCCGGCTTATGCGTTCTTCGATTAAACGATAAACAGAGATATCGCCGGTGCCCCGGGATACGAATCGTCGAACGTGCAAAAGTCCGTGTTTCTCGATTAATCTTCGGTCCGCGGCAAGCATCCTTGCCGTTTCTTCGTAATGGCAAATTGTCTCGGAATCGTTGCATACGACGATTCAATCATATTTTCCAAACGATGGATAGAATTTCAAGGTAGTCCGATATGTGCTTCTTATCGGCTGTTTTTAGATCACGAATATTTATATACCTGTGACTGTTTGTTAACCGAACGAGCTAACCGGTCATTCCGCTCCGCTGTTTAAATAGCGACTCTAATACCGTTCGAGAAAAGTAATTCCACGATTACAAGGTAAGGTGTTAAACGTCGATCGGTAGCTACATTTGTTCGAAGCTACTGCATGCGTAAGACGCAATTATGTTTGTAACGCTTTATGTTTGTAAACATGTCTGGCTACCGAATAAGCGTATTTATCGTTCATTTACTTTTGTCCCTGATCGCTTAGCTGCCTCCTCGAACGCAATTTTCTTCTACAGAAATCCGAATATACCTATACGTACATTTATTTCAGTTGTTAACTAAGATCGAAGGAGATTTATCGCGTAAAAGTCTAGCAATTTGTATTCACAGTTTCTCATAAAGAGTGGAGATTCTATTTTATATTCAAGGAGAAAAGCGTCATTTTTTCTACTTGTATTTCCTATTATTTTATTTATATTAGGTTTCACAGCGAATACCCTTTATTCGTACGAAAATAACCAATTTACATACTATAATTAAGACTTTGGATACGTTTACGCTCGACACTGTTCCGACTTGTGTATTTTAGTTTCAAGTGTAAAAGATGTGGAACGTGTAAATTGCCGAATCTTATTAAATATTATACGATAGTATACGTTCAAACAGGTTCGCTCTTCCATGATACTAAAGTTGTTCTCATGCTTCGTTTCAGCTGACAAGTTCAAGTCTATATACGATTGATCGATACCTCAAACTATGCTTATTCGATTTTCTTATCGATGGTCGATTATATAAATATTAAGAATATTTATCGCTATATATATCATCGTTCGAACGCACAGTTACTACGACTTAATGTCTTTACTTTCGAAGACAAATGTGTTTTCCAGTGCTTTTGCGCCACGAAAATATAGAATTCTGCGTTCAAACTTGCTCGAATGTTATTAATTGCGTTGCATTTGATATTTAATCGATGATCGTCGTTTGACATTTAATTGACTCTAATTCGTTATTCGTATTTTTAATTCGATTCGAATAATTGCACGCTTAGCACGGTATTTCTAATAAAACTCGGTAATCTTGTATCTACGTATCGCATCATATTTTGCGATAATTGTTACGTCGTTATGCGTTCGCGTGTTTGCCGCCGCGAATCCAACTTACTGTCTCGATTGAATTCAAATCGCGGAGAATACAGCGTGTAACGGGTTGATCGCGATTAAAACGACGAGCAGTCGAAATCGCGGCTTCGATAGGAAAGAAACTCGTAAATGCCAAAGGATTTGCAACTTTCTTTCGCGACGATTTTCGCGTACGATTTAAGAGAAGATTCTCTTGTTACGTTAGAGGCGTCAACGGCGAATATGGATTATGCGTACATACGTATCGCGCGAAAATAGGAAATTTTCAACATGTACGCTTTCGTAAAAAGGATTTCTCCGTCGAAGATAGAAGATACTCGAGTTTTTCAAATTTATATCGAATCGAACGGGATGCGATACTCGATGGAAATTATTAATCGCGTAAACAAATTTATGTTTCTTTGGCGTCGTTGTTCCTGTTTGGCTGCGTTTATCGTAACGTCGAATGTTTCTCTTTAACCAAATGTCGTGAATCGTTGTTTAATTTATACTTTATCGGTATATTTTTCCCTAATATATATATATATATATATTTTGGAACGAAATCTCCATAAAAAATATTTGAAGAAATTGTTGTTCGATCGTCAGACTTTTTCTAAAATAACAGCTTTTTCCGTGTTTACCAGCGATAGTTTGTTCAATGTAGAAAGCAACAAGGTATAGCCTTACACGGCTTATGTTAGAAATCGGCGGTCCACGTCAATGACGATACGACTGATAATGACGATCCGATTTGCAAATCCATCGACCCTCGTCATTTAGTTTATAAATCTTTACATTGTGAAAATAATAAGAGTAGAGGATTAGTTTGATTCGCGAATTACCGATAGTTATCGATAGGTTGGTCCGTAAGTCAATATTGACATATCCTTGGACCGCGAAATACGTGGAATAATAATCGAGATACGCGTACGTACACGAACCTAGATATTTATTACAAGAGCGATACGTTAAACCACGGTTCTGTGTTACTCAGGGTTCAAGACACGATATGGAATTTACGTATACATCAAAGCCAGACTACTAAAAATTCTCGAAAGAGACAAGACAACTTTTATTTCCAAGTTTCGTTTTATTATGCTATAAATTAAAGAAGTTATAAAATTTTTATTCCAGGCACGCCGAGCGTCGCTCCACCGATACGCCAAGCGTTAACATTTTTGTCAGGATCGCAGCATCACCGATTATACGTTTACGTTGAATTTTCCAATTTGTGGAAAGACGATCGGCTTAAAAATTGAAAGATAGGAAACTCGCTGATTAAACCGATGAAACGTCGAAAGGAAATTTAGATTCGCCGTAATTCCTATATATATATATATATATATATATATATATACATACGTCTTAATTATTACGTTTCTATCTCGAGATAGCCGAACCATCCCTCCTGTTTCAACTATCCTTTCGTGGCGAGTCTTTGATTCTCTATCGCGTTTACATTAAAACAAATTACGCATTAATAGGCCTAACAGGCGTGGGGAAACGAGAAACATCGCGTCCGAACTAAAGCCATAAATCACTATAGAAAACGGTGGAAGTCGATTTCTTAAATACTCGATCGAAAGGCAAAATCTCGCAGAAGCGTGCGAGAGACAAAAGCGAAAGAAGCAAGCCCCCTTTAGATACGAGATAGAATTTTAGTTTCCAAGATAGAAACGATATGCGCCGTGAATCGACGGAACGTTAAGACGAAATAAAGCTGTAATAAAGAAAGCAGGTTACGCGAAGGAAAGATAGGTGGCGATTAAACGCTATGTCGATACGATAATACGAAAACGCGATTTTTAAGAACCGGAAGTGCCACTATGCGACGGCGTTCGTTGTCTTATTATCGTTAGTGGCGGCGATTATTAATTTTCCTTCGATTAATTATGCTTACGACACGTAAGATAATTAAGAGAAGAGAAAGAAAGAGAATAAAATAAGATAACGGGATATACATGTTACTACATATGTAAAGAAGAAATATTTTATTTTTATATTTTACCAAGATCGAGATAGACGTAAACGCTTAAAAGCGTATGTTAGTATATAACGTTCTTTTTTTAAATAAATGAAGAATTTAAGGAATTTGAAAGAATTTACGTTGGTCATTTCGGTCGGTTCGTCTATGAATTATGGGAAATTGTAATCGATCCGGAATCGTAAAACGAAAGAAAACAAAGAGAAAGATGAATCGCGTGAAAAACGATCGAGCCTGTCGGTTACACGGTATCGTGTGCTCGAGAATCATTAGTTGGCGACAGTTTTGTTAAACAGTTTGGCCATTTAAACGACAGGCCACGGACAGACGGAGGAACGGTGGAACACTGGTGTCGAGTAGCGTGTTGTTGACAACGCATTAAGGGGGTGTATTGGGTGTGTAATACGCGTGACAAGAGACTAAGCACCGTCTAACGTTCAGCTCGACTGCATATTAATAGATCTCGATATAAGCGTCGCTCGGCATCGTTACGTCCGGCCTGTTCGTTCCGCGAGCTCCGCGAGCTCCGCGAGTTGCCATTCGAACGCGTCTCGTTCGCTCGCCAACATCCACCTGTCCTTTTGTTTCTGCTCGTTCTTTTCTTCTTTCGTTGCGAGGTGAGCGTGAGAAATGGAATGTGGAAAAAAGTGAAATACGTTAATTATGGCAGGGTGAATACGGTGCGTTCGCGATCGCCACGAAGGATTTCTTTCGATCGATGTGCATACAATATCGATACAAAGATACAAAGATATTTAATATTCAAATCGTTTCGATTTATAGCGTGCCGATTCTATAAAAAGACAGTACTGCTTCTTATCGTTAATTCCAACCATCTTAACTTGAAAAAGTGTTCTAAAGTGTCTATGAATGGCGTGTATATCGTAGTTAGAAAAATGCTGATACGATAATAGTATTCGATATCGACGGTCATACACGAATCGTGCTCTAGCGTCTGTGATTGAATTTGCAATTCGGCCGGTATTAGTAGGCCGATAGCTAATACATGTATCTAATATATAAACGCATAGTGGTATTCCATCTGGCGAATCGGTTTAGGCTAAAGGTCTACTTTGTGTGTCGGCGCGTAACAGCAGCCTGGTTTTTTAATCGACTCCTACTAATAATCTAATTTACCCGGTGACCGATAACAGCGGCGCTATTTGAGTCTTATCGTAACGTAAAAACTCGCGTAACGGAGATTTCGAGATCATAGGCACCTTCGATAACCGCTATAAGAAATATTTGCTTACTTTCCAACGAAGCGTCTTGTTATTAAAGTTCTACCATCTATTTTCATATTTTTCTAGTCACATACCGCCAGTGCTACTGACAGGCTATAACAGATAGCAGGCTATAATAAATACTAGGAGGAGGTATGTGCGATTGGGACGGGAGTAAGGACGAGTGTGAGTTTTTAGATGCGATGCGCGCTCTAAATAAAGTACTACGATAAATAGTTTCTGCAGCCACGGTTTAACAACGTACAGAATCGTCGAGTCTCGCCGTAAAATCAGTGTTGTTTCTTGTCATCGTCTCTCGTACGGAATAAACCTTTTAACGATCTATTGGCCGAGTTAAATCATCGAAAGCTTGGAAATCTTCGAAGATGCGTTTGTCGAAATAAGCGCCCGCGACTATTTACGTGGAGCGTGTCTCGGAGAAATTCTGAAAATCTAGAAAATCTAGAACGCGTGGAAAATGTAGAAAATGTAGAAAATGTAGAAAATTCGGAACATTCGGATATTGTAAAGGCGAACCCAGAAGATGGAAGGGAGACTGCGATCGGGCAAAAACCGCGGCCGGAAAGCGCCACCCCTGGGAGAAATAATACGCGAACGAGCAAACTATCGAGCCGACAAACCAGTTTCAAGATCGTAAATTAATCGCGCGGATTCCGCGCGTTTTTCATCCATTCGCGAATACGTTGCGCCCGCTTCGATATTTTCGTATTGTGGCTAGGACGCATCATGGGTCGATGGTTCTCGGTTGGCGTGTGCTGCTATTTCGGAGCCGCGATAGACATTCGCGAGAAATATGCAAATACAGAGAAACCGGCGGTTTCTCACGCATCAACGACCGGCCCACGGGATCAGCATCGCGCTGTCATGTCGGTCGATGATCCCAGGTAGTTATTGATAGATCGATTTATCGTGTCGCGAACGCGTACGCTCGCTATACGCTAGACTAGACTCGGATCGAAAGTAACAGTTTGCTTTTGTATCGTGATTTCGCAAACGGTAGCTGATTATATACTCTGAGCCGACCTATCTATCTGACTTTATTGAAATTATAACAGTTTAGTTTTGCAATGGATGGACGATGTCGAAACGATCGATCAAAGACGAAGAATGCAATTTAAAAAAAGACGTTGCACGCAATTTATAGTAACGAAATTGTGATTTTAACCGAATTCGTTTCAAGTGAATTACGATAAACGAAAAAAACACGAAGAACGACCAGAGGATAGATGCGCGTGACATTCGAATAAATTAATAACTAAGGAAATGTATTTTTTCCCTTCCTTCTTATATCATCGATATATTCAAATTTATATATCCATTTGCGAATTTATGCGTGTATCAGGGATTTTATTTAAATGAAAGGTAAATAAATCTTGAATTTAATTGATTATATTTGCCAAAGGAAGATTCCGTTCCTCCGGAAAGAACTTTAGCAACGTGTTTATCTTGCGTCGAATGTATATCACTTTTAGCATTAGCATAGTTATCTAAGAAAATGAAATATTTTTTATCATATGTATACAAATTTAGCATGTTATCGGAATACCAAAATATAGCAAATATACGCGTGTTTAGTTTCTATGATATTTGCTTCGAAATAAGAATTCGCTGCTGATCGAAACACGAAGGAAATTTTGAAATTACGCAAGTACTTGCCATGGCTAAAACTAACCCTTTTAGCTTAAACGCGACACGTCAAATAGGCCTAAATATTTTTAAATAGCTAATTCGGTTTTCAATCGTAAAATTTTCTTTCGCGTAATCTACGACTAATCGATACGGCTATTCGTATCTAATTCGAGTTGCTCGAGTTTTTACTTTATTTGATCGTTCGATCGAATAGTAAACCAAGGTTATGTTATTACCACTGAAATAACTATCGAAAGACGTAAAATATCATCGCGATAAGAATTCTACTTGTACGCGATCCTAAAACAATCGGAGCATGACAAGTAGATCCACCATACGCGCGATAAAACAAACAACGATCGAGACGCGCGTAACCATTACTAGTAACCAACGACGCGAATGTCGGACGAAGGCCCTTTAAGATTTTATTATATCGAAGCTGATTCTACGGAAAAATTCAACGATTGGCAAACCGAGTGGAAAAAGGCGCTCCCGAAACGATCTAATCATCGAATTAAACAGTGTTCCATGCGTTCGGCGATAGAAGAAGAAACGTAAAGGTCGGAGAAAACTCGTCGCTGGGAGAATAATAATGTGTAATAATGTTCGATCGATATCGATTGGCTTGGAAATACGGGCAGATGTATAATCGCGATAACGACGGTAGGAAAAGAGCGAACGAAGACGAAAAAGAGGAAAACGGAGAGATACGCGGTTGCATCGACGAGAGAAGATAGACGAAACGAAATAGAAAAGAAGAAGATCGTAGATAGAATCGATAGATCGATATCGATCGATTGTGAAAAATTGTAAAAGTACGCAGCCGTTGAGAAAGAAAAGGAAAAAAGGAGCGAACGAGGAGGAGGAAGAGATCGTCATGGAGGGCAATAAAAAGAGGAAGAAAGAAGAGGATGAATGACAGAGCGGCAGGAATCTGGGAAATGCACACTCGCTTTTTTTTTTTACAGTCGACAAAGTCGACTTACCGGTTTCTTGACCTCCGTCGCGCGCGAATATTTTCGGTGTCATTATCGCGTCATTCTGTAGCGAACGCGCTATTGTGGAGAAACGGGATGAAAAAGGCGAGGACAAAAGGGAGACTAAAAGAGACTAAGAGAGAGAGAGGAGAAAGTTTAAGACGTTCTTTCGTACAACTAGAAATAGAGTTATGCGGTATAAAAATTCAAATACATAGACCGGATATTAGACAAGAAATAAATAACGAACGTGCAAAAGTAGAATCGATGAAGGACGTATCGACCTAATCCCGGTATTAAACGAGTACTTAGGTACGTATATTTTGTCAGAAAAGTGCAGTAGAAGCGCGGTAGAAACAAGGCACTGTGAAAATAAGAGATAGGAAGACGCATTAGGAGCCGGATAATCCTGCTTTCGTTTGGTTATCGTGATTGCTGCTTCTTCGTGCGTCACGAACGACCAAGATCGACAGGCAGATTTTCGTGAACAAATTGATCGTGATTCGACACGGACAGTATCAGACTTGCTCGACTATTCTACGAACGATTCCGAGACTGGAAAACTTTCTCACGTCGCGCCGCGTCGCTTCGCCATTGATCATCCGAGTCGATCGTAAATCGACGTTGGAAAACGAACGATATCTATCGCAGAAAATTTTCAATTTTCTCTTACACATTCTACGCTTTGACCGATCGCCTTGTCTAAAATATCTCTATAATTACACAAGTTAAAATTAGTAAAGATAAAGGAATTTCAATTAAGTCTGACAGATATGTCATTTAACATTTAGCGACTCAATTAGCTATTTCTTACAATTATATCCTAAAGATAGCGTTTATCTTTACCGAAACATTCAAATACCTTAAAAAGGTGTATAATTTCCGAAAAGGAAGATAAAAGCGAAAGAACAAGTACGTTCTGGTTACAGTTCATCCGCGTTAGGTTATCGTATTATTAACCTAACCCGTCGAACGAACGATCGTCGAATTCATCGTAGTCGGCGATTTAACAAGGGCAAATCGATGCCAGCTCTCTCGGTTACCGACGATTCCATCATAAATTCCGCCTAATATCATCGTAAAGGACGCTTTTCGGAACGTGATTCCGCTAATTGCTAGCAAGAACCTCGTAACTTCCGATGTCTTTATCCAAGATCGCGGATTTATCGGGTACGATCAAACGCGGTGAGAATATTTTACGGTAAGCTACGGCACGAAATTATAACGCCGATCGACGAATCAACTCATAATCGTTCGACATAACTATCCTGTTATTTGCATCGCTCCGTACAAAATCAATTTATGATTCGACGAGTTACGAAGAAGCTGGCTCGTTTCGTCGATACGCGACGACGAGTTTGTCGTAAACATGTCCTCCGTGCCTGATTAAGATATCCAGTCTGTTTGCAAATTATGGACTCGGTGCGAACTAACCACTTTGCGAGCGAGTCTTTCTCATTTTATTCCAGAGCAAATGGACCGGAAATTGACCCAAATAGGAGTGATAAAAGCTTGCAGCCTGTACCGTACGATATTGTATACGTTGAATCGTATCCATCGACGGATAATATCCGCAGGATACAACGCGAACCTCTGTTTAAGTCCGTTAGGTCTTTCGTCGCCTTGGTAAAATCAACGAATTTCCATAAACATTTGCTTATTTAAATTTATTAGCGTCTAGAACAACGATTTGCATCGAATTCTAACATCGATAGATAGTTTCAGTTTTTTTTTTTTTTAATATCGCGAGACAGCGATCGAATAAAATTCGATGAAATTCGATGCAGCCGCTCTCTTAGCCCTAAAGTTCAGTCGCGATAAAAGTCGCTGGAGAATGATCGAAAGCACGTATGACGATAGGTATATGTACCTATTATATCCTTGCTACGTTTTATCGACGTTTTATCAAAACTACTATCGACAGACGGACAGATCGTTTTTTAACGATCGTATAATAAGAAGTTCGGCTCTACCACGATAGAAGCTGACGCGTAAGAAAATTCAAATCCAGATATTTCGGCGTTCTTTATAACGATACTATCGTTTCTACGATTGAATTTTTTCTTCGATGACGCGCTATCGTCGTTAAACCAGGATCCGAGAGATTGAAAATAAAATGCAGCGTATTATATGGCTAGAGCATTGTTGGTTATTTGTGAAACACCGTATAGAATGAAAGGAGGTTGAAGGAAAGAAAGCGAGGCGGAAGGGGCCGGAGGAAGGGGGGTTGAAAGCCGCTCTCGGAGGATTTACGAAGCGGCCGGTACACTTTGACGCCGCGCGTGGAATCGTCGCGCCAGCAAAAAGGGGGCTGAATATGACCCGTCATAGTGGCTCGCATTAAGCCGCCTTCGATAATTGGCGACCTTCGCCTCTTCCGCGAAGGAATGCCGCGCAAGGTTTTGCGTGAAACCGCCAAAGCGGCGATAGCCTCCTTTGCCAATCCTCTTTCTACCGGATCGTGATATAACCGCGGTCGGATATAAATAATATTAAGGGGTAATTACTGGACGTTCGCCACGTCGAAGGTGCTGTCCTGCCAGCCAATGGAATTTCTGGAGGGCGGTTTTGTTTTTCGATCGATCGTGAGTCAAAGTATTCCAAGTATTTCAAGATTCAAAGTGGTGAAAGACGTATAAGTGGCAGAAGCGAAGATCTCGAATAGAAATAAGAAATAAAAAATACGTTTCTCCTGATCTTTCTCGTTTTTCTGATACCAATATCGTCTGTCGTTCGAATAGACGCCCTGCGCTCGAGGAACAAAGATACTTAAATAGACAAAATTTATCCGATTGGTACGATTAATTTATTCGAATTATGTACTTTGCGTGTACTCGTTAGCACGGTATTAAGGAAGAACTGATCGCGAACGACGACGAAATTAATATTTTTCGTTTTATTTTCCATCGTAATCGCGATGTTCCTATGCGCGATTGCTCCAACGAAATGGTGAATATCTATCGCTCGAGATAGGATTGGCCGACGCGTAAATATTTCTTTTCAAAAGAAAATCGAGAATGCAAACGAAGAACGAGATATCGCTTTCAAAATCAATGATTTTCTCGATCGCGAATATTTCTAACATTGTCGGAATGTACGAGCATCGCAAGATATCCTACTTTCTTAAATCGAACGATCGAGTAGATCAAGGTACGAGATTTTCGATCGATAGACTGCCGAGAGTTATACATACTTCGTTCGATCGCGCGCATTATTTCTCAGATATCGTCGATTTAAATAGGGCTGGCCTTGTATCGAACTGGCGAATAATTTCACCAACGTTCGATATAATAATCTCCGTGCGATCGTGGTAAACGATGTTCCGACAATCGTGTTCCCGACGCGATACGCGATTATATACAATTTATGGTAACGAGCTGGTAATTATCGATTCGCGAAATCGATTAACCTTGCGGAGCAAGATTGACGATCCATCGTTGAATTTTAACGGGATCTCTTGTCTTCTTTTTGTTTCTTTTTTATTTTCTTTTTTCTTTTTTCTTTTTACGACTTTCCGATTAACGGAGAGCCGCGAAGAAAACAAAGAACGAAGATTTTCTAAACAATCTTTTATATACTCGACATGTACCGACAGTTTTCCATTCTTCCCATCGATCATCCGCTTCGCTACTCTTTATCTCTTTATTTACTCTTCTATCTTCCGTTATATTCCGATACTTGCTGTTGTTAGCATAGCGACTATGTTTCCTAATTGATTTTAGCGTTCGACTAAGTGAGAATCGATCGTTGTCCCATTGAGCGATGCGCGTATGAAAATATATTTATCGTTTATCATTCTATTTATTGTTCGGTTCTGAGTCAAAGCAAGCAACGAATAGCAGGAGGAACGATAACGGTCGTTACGCGCATACGACGTTCGAAAATATTTACGCTTAACAATGATTAATTGTTAAACGATATTAGAAATCAGCGATGGTGATATTTCCGAAAGACCGTTTATTAAAGACTTTTGCATCCTAAAATTACTTTTCATTCAAATATCTACAACCGATACGCAAATTATGTACCTATCTAAACGGATACAAACGTCTATTACATCAGTAGGTATTGCTAAGTAATGTATTATGTAACGTTGTATCAATGGGTAGAATAATATAAACAGTCATCGTTGAAACGAAACGTATGACGTTATATCCGCCTTTTTCCGGAACAAATAGCGTATTTAGGGAAAAAGTACAACGATTATTGGACGATACGACGCTGAACGAGATATGAAAAGTTTGATACAAGCGAAGCTTTTCACAATATAAAAGCAAGCTGAAACGTGCACCGACCAACGGTCCTCTTTGAACAGCTTTTAAATTCTCGATTTTTCATTGATACTCTTTTACTCGCGATTTTATTTTATTACCGGCCTATCCAACGTAGTAGCTACTTTGCCGCGAAAAATTCTTGCTAAATGCCGTTCAAACAACGTATAGCTCTGTCGAACCTACCTAAAGTGAACATTTACTTTGTAGCGCTAACTTAGTTTACAAGTCGAATATAATTGGAATGCAGCTTGAAAGAAAGTCGATTAAAAATCCACGTAACGATAGCGCTTAGCATGGACAATAGGATGTGCTCTTTCCTCGAACAACGAAACTAGCCAGCTTTTAGAGAACAATGTTCGATCGAGGAACAATTATACGCTATATTTATTACGTAGCAACCACGGTAGGAGGAACACGCACAACCGCCGCGGAATAATTATAGAATGGTCGTTGGAAGAGAAACGTGGAACAATTACGTAGTGACTGTTGTAAAATAATTATGCAAAATACAAGCAAACCCAGGACGTGGCAAAATCGTTGCAAGATGGCCGATTAGCTAGTAAGCCAATCATAGAACGAGGGAAGCGAAGCTACGAATTTTCCTCTCTCGAATAGTCATTAGGTATGCTATTAATCGTCTTTCTCGAGCATTCCTCTGCACGCGTATGAAACTGTGTTGTTTCGTTTATTCTAAGTACAAGTGGACCACCGCTTTAGCGTTACAAGTAATATCTCTGTTACCAACTGTTTCTTTGCTTTGTTGTAACAGCGATTAGTTCTTAACCGTTACTCTTAGATGCTAGTTTACGAAATACGATAGATTAGATCGAACGTAATCACTTTGATTATCCACGCAAATATAAAGTTATAACGATCGTTTCTATTCTGCTAGGTTTCTAAATCGCAACTCTGTGAAAATGAAATACTATCGACGCTATTTCTGTCGCTCGCTTAAAATCATTTCATCAAAGTATAAAAGTAGAGAAAATTATTTTAGTAAGAATTTTTACTAAGAATAAAATTCATTATTACAGAGAGAGGATAAAACGATGTTGGAACAATCGTCGTTCGTAGAAATTTTCTGGCCACCGGTAAACGGGTGGTCATCGATCATCTTTCCCGGGCAATTCCGTGCATGCGTACGAAGAACAGTATATTATCTGGCCTAAATCTAGCCGTGCCGCGGCACGGCCATAGTGTCGCTTGTAAGTGGATACGCCTGGGACGATGGGAGTTCAGACTCTCGCCTCTTCATCCTCCATTCTTTTTCGTTGAACGCTGCCCACCCCCGCCTTGCTCGGTCAGATTCATCCTCATAACTTTCATTCAGAGCTCGGCCGAAGGAATTGCAGCCAGGCAACTCCTTCTCTAAACCAGCCACCTCTTCTCTTATAGCTCGTAGCTCGGAAATCTGCCAGCTCGGAGAGCTGCCTGTCGGTGACTTTGTTCCAACTTTTGTTCCCGACGCGTTTCTTATCGTTCACCGAACGATCGCCGAATCTTTACCGAACTCATCCGGTGGTAGCAGTTAACTATTGACAATCGCTAATGGAGGTTGCTTTCAAATCATATCGAACTTATCGAAGAAACTGTGACATCTCCAACGAATGAACGATTACCGCGAGCGAAAACTGCAAAAGAGAAAAAAAGGACGCGTGGTATCTCGAGTCAGCTGTTTACTTGGTCCATTTTATTCAAACCTATTTCGATAAAATAGGCAAATCTAACGAAGAAATTATAAAAGAGCGACGAAGCTGGATCATCTTATCGAGCGAAGTAAAACGTCAGCGACAAGGATCACTTACATACGTATTTCTTTCTGTAATAAGAACGATGGAAGAAAAAGTATCGGATCCTTGACAATTACTTGGCTATGTTTCGAGCATTCGTCAACTCGATCGTAACCTACCAATCGCATTTGCATTTCGACGACCAACGAATTTACGGGTTAAAGCGCCAACGTTCTCGAGGTTCGATGGAATAGTCGCGTCGCGTCGCGTCGGTTTTAATTTCTGGGAACGTTAGGCGATTCTGGCCGGTCGGTTCTCCGGCTGGATCTCGCGCGTGAAACTTTTCACAGGCAGACAGGGAAACCAATTTCGTACATCGTTCACTGGCATAGGTGAAGGGCAGCAGCCCAATTGGCTCGACGCCAAGCGAGCGTTTGAACGCGCGAACAGCGCCGGGACAACTTGTTTCGAGCCTGCTTTCAATGATCAGAGGGGACGTCATAATATCGGTGCAGTTGCGATTGCCGTAAATAACTATTACTGATCGTTGCCGACGCGACGACAGGATGACTCAGACTAGATTCGCTTAAGTTATCCAGTCGACTATCCTCGCGCGAGATCATTGCCTCTATCCCTTTCTTTTTATTCTTTACGGTTACTTAACATTATGACTGGAAAACTGTGGCAAATTGTTGCGACAGCTTGCGGATTCTTTCGCTTTCCGTTTATTTTCACCAATTGAAAATATTTGATTGGTGCGTATGAAATGCTGGAGTAAACTGTCAGCTTCTTCGAAATTCGGTTGGACAATCGGTTTGAAATAGAGGAATAACCGAAGAAACTACAAGAACTTAGCTCTGTAAGGCATAACGCTTCAAAAAGGCGTTTGTTCGTGTAAATCGATGGATAAAAGGAAAGACGAACGATATAAATACTACGAAGCGTTATTGGTAAGTAGCAGCTGGAACCCATTAACCGATTACAGCAAACAGTTTCACAATATCGTGGGTGAAAAAGCGACGCGATTCGCGGGCCGGAAGATTAGAGGACTGACGAGGGTGCGATTATGACACGCGGGAACGGTGACGCGGGGAAAGCTTAACGAAATTGGCTGGGAGGCGCGGCGAACCGGCGTCACATCAAACGCCGCCCGTTTAGGGGTGCCATATTATTCAGCCCCGAGCGAAAGGGTTATCATCGACGAGGTCGTATTTGCCTAATAACCAGCGGCGAGGCGGAATTCGAGCGGGCCCCGGGGCTTCGCTCCTTTCCATTTGCGCTTTACGTCGCGTTTCACACCTCCATGCGCCATTTTCTCCCTCCATCCTCGACTTTACACCTACCGCGACGTGTTTCTTTCTCCATCGGCAACGCGACTTTGTCCATAAAGCGATGGAAAGACAGGATAGAAGAGAGAATCTTGGAATACGATGATCGATCGATGGGATCGAGTATATCGCAAATGGGTTTGAATCCGATTGCAAAGGTTCGTACGTGTCTCACGAATACTTGAGCAAGAAAACACGATACTTTTAAATAGATTTGAATCTAAACGAGAGATAAGTTTGAACTCTTTGTACTACCTAATTTGAATAAGTTAATTAAAGCTAATTTATACTTGGATTTCTTTAAATATTCAACAAAGTTGAATCTATTATAATACTTTTTACGATCATCGACCCTGCAGTCATCAATGATTTTCATATTTTCCTATACGATATCCTGAACGAAATGTATATTTTGTATAGATTTATCGTACAAAGACTCGACGCGATACAAACGACAAGAGGCGATGATCGCGTGGCCTGGTGAAATTAACGAAATAGGTAGACTTCTTCGATTTCAGAATTTCTATATAGCACGTTAATCGCTTTAAATCTTCCAATCTCTGCGAGTTCTTTTATTTATCGACCCGAGGAATACGTTATATCTATTCCACCGATTAACCGAGGACGAAACGCAGCGATTATTAAGAAACAGAAATACGTCTATCGAGCGAATCGCGCGACACACGTGTTAATTACAGGTTCGTTATGTCGATGGTGCTCAGATGCCCCCGAACACGTTCTTTGTTTTCTCTTCTTCTTCTTTTTTTTTTTTTTTTTTTTTTGCGTCGACAGACCCAAACTATCCCGTCATAACCGCTGGTACATGGAAGAATAGAAAAAATTACTCGAATAATCGTACCAGTCGTCACTGTCCCCTGAAAAATCACTTTGTACGCAGAAGGGAATAGAAAAAGCCTCTTAGCAGCCAAAATCCCTGTACGAAATAAAAAAAATACATGTCCCAGCCCAGGGTGGACTTCATAATCGCACCACCTAGCCTGTGAGAATGATCGTTCGTGAACAGAGAGTAGAAATGACAGAGAGAATCGAGAGCGGTACAATATGTCCAAATGTTTCCAACCGAGCGGATATCGCGAAATAATGACGATCCTCGAGCCGCAACATCGAAAACGGCCTCCGGCCGACTAATGGGGAGCATCCCCTGTCCCGTGTTTCGCCAGTCGTGCACTCGTGGGTTGGGGCGCGCTCCTTGCACCGTTTTCCAGCTGACTTGGCTAAACGGGATCGCATTAGCACACAGTTTCCACCCTTCGACGCGATGCGAGAGATTAGCATCTCCGCTTTTTTTCTCTCCTCCTCTCCGTTGCCCCCGCTCTGTCCCCGTGATCCAAAATCACCCCTGGAAGCAGCCTGGTACCAGGTGCTTACGAGCCACTCGCGAATATGCCGATTCTCCTGGGATCTCTTAGCGGATCGTTTATCGAATCGCGATTGCATTTCCGCTGCTTTTCATCGAATGCTTTTACATTATCTTCGGATATTTGCTTTATACTCCGAGTTTCGCATGTTTAAAGAGGACATTCGTCGAGGAATATCAACATATTTTTACGATTATCGTGCTCTAACGAGAAATGCTTTCGAAAAGCGTCTTGCTTTTACAGACACGTATTTCGCAACAACGCGTCTCTACACAAACATGCAACTTGATCTGTCAAACGTTGTGGTCTTTAACTTGATAGAACAAAATGGATCGCGCACGATTCGAAATAATATAAAAGAAAAATCGTGATATCGTAGAGGTAGAAAAGTACTGCATTCCGACGAATGCTTGAACCTTGTTACTGTAATAGTTACTCTCAAACGTCCGTCTTAAGGATACAAGTATAATTCTAATTAACGAATCACGCGTTACCACTTAAAGAAACCGTACGAAACCACTGGAAGCAAAAGTTCCGATCGAGAGGAGGCAATTCCTGCGATCTTCGTTGAACGGATCTGCATCGATACCCGGACTGCGTCACGTAGTGGCCGTTCTTCGATAACCTCGTCCTACGTAAATTTGAAATTGTACGATAAGTGTATTTATAAGTAACTATATAAGTAATTGTAACGAGAGATAGTTGAACAAATGGTTCGTAACATTTTCATTGGAAGTGGCGAAAGGAAGGAAAACGTGGAACGTTAAACGAGACGTTATTGATCAATTTATTAAGCTGACGTTGTAATAAGGAATTACGCGAGCCAGCCAAGTTATCTAAAAGATACCGAATTAAGCTTCGTTTTTCTTAATTATCTTTATCTACGGAAGAGACCCATGATCGCTACAGTGTTCTCCTTATACTATATACGAGTCTATCGCACAAATTCTTCACTAACTCGACTTAACCGATACTTGCTACGAAACCTACTTACCTGCTGTATAAACCGAATAAATTGCAACAAAGCGAAAAATCTACCAGCATGCAGCTGGTAATGATTGAAGATAGTATTGCGAATCACTTTCCACGATACATTTGATCCAAGTAATTTTCGCGCGATTCCGTGCGCCTCGTCGATAAAATGTTCGAAATCGATCGATTCTAGAATTTAAAAGTATTCGAACCGGACTTGCCAAGTTTTTTTTTTTTTTTAGATAATTTACGCGTTACACGAAATAATGAATTTTCTCAACGTCAAAAGATGCAGAAGATGCTGAGAAACGGAGAAATTTGTTTCGCAACCGCGTCCACCCCAAAGGAAGAAAACGAAAGATCGTCGGTGGTGGAAAGGACCGTCTGGTCGGTCCCACGGATCGCGAGATTTCCGTAATCGGAGAAGTAACGGGTCAGCGTGAGTACAAGCGAGAGGAGGAAGGGGAAGAAAAAATGGCGTCCCATGCGGCGGAACGCTTTGAGCTGTCCGACCAATGGACAGACAAATAAACGGGCCATGCGGAGGAAGCCCGAATGCGAATTGTAATACAGGATGCTGGGAGGGGTGCGGAGGACGAGAGGAGCCGGTCGACAGGCCAAAATGGATTGTTATTGGCCGAGGATTCAACCCTCGGGCCCCGCCACTCGTATCATATGCTAACGAGCGCGTGAACGTTCCGGGGGATGAAACCCTTTGCACGAAGGGGTTGGAAGAGCGGCCGAAAATCCAATCCCTTGGCGCATCTACCAACACGGAGGAAGCCGTACCGCTACCGAGTCTCTTCCAGCTCCGCAGTTACGATTCCGATCATTCGTCGAACTAGAGTTGGGTTTCGGAGTCGAGTCTAGTACGGCTGCTTCCGTTTCTTCTTACCATCGTATCGCGTCGCATCGCGTCGCATCGCATCGCATCGCGTCGACGAGATCAAATATATCTATAAGTTCGAACGTCTCGCGAGTACTTTGAAAAATGAAAACAATACCTTTAAGTAGATTCGAAGCTTTTACCTCGTGGCTTTAACCTCATGCTATCGGGATTTTGTTTGCTTCGGTGTGGAGGCAAAATCTACGAATAATCGCGAATCAATTTTAAAATTATACGAGATGTCCGTAGAACGGTCAATTAGATATGGAAGATAGGCATTGCTTTGCCCCTTCGCAGACGCGTCTACTTTGCGCGAATATTTCCGTGAAAGAGAGCATTTGCACGTTTTCGAGAAAACCATATCCGTACGATCGAACTTCCTCTCTCGATCGAACAGATCGAAACGATTTGTCATCGAATAACGTGCGTAAATGCGAGTTAGAATATTCGAAGCAGCGATCGTCAAATTCTAGGAGGAGAGTGAGCGTTGAACGCGTGTAACGCGAGACGAAACGAAGCGCGAAACGAGGCTTGAAATCAACTCGAAACAGTGCTTGCACCTCGAAGAGATCGTCGAATGCGATTTGGCTCGGATCCAAGGTCAAACGGATTCAGATATTTCCAGTCGGCCGTTCCCCGCTTATCAGTACGGTGAGCGCGATATACGATAAGCTTATGCCCCCCAAATCACCTGTAAAATATCATAATTGTCCGGCAGCGGCGTAAAATCTTGATTGGCGAGCGTGAGCGGCGGCGTCGTCGAGTTTAACGCCGTGACTTTACAACGGCACTGAGTCACTTAACACGGACCAGCTGAATCGCCGCCGCATTTCTACAGATAGCCGCTAGCGGTTTCCAGCGAAAGTTTCACGGGCGTCGCGTCGTGGAGACGTCGCGCGGTGGCGGTTCCTTATCTCTAAGCGGCCGAGACATCCAATTTTTTAAATGTAACGTAACGTCTTTGTGTTTCCGTCGCAATAAAAGCGGCTACAGACGTAGCGAGTAAGTTTCCACGGCGTGAAATTGTACGTCGCGATAGTTGAGAAACTTTGTACCACGATACCGAGAAATACATACATCTCTTCTCTATAAATATATACGAACTGGCATATTTATACGTCACTTGCGTCAAATGATTTCAGATTAGAAATTCTCGTAGAAAATTTTTATATACGACGATCGATCAATTACCAGCGATATAGAACAAAGTGCTTCCGCTTTATCGTAAAATCACACCTAAATAGAATAAAACGTAAACAGATAAGGTTTAAACAGCAGTTTCATTATTATACAACTTGTCGTATGTATGTTCTCGCGTATTACCTATATTTTAAATATTTCACGCAATATTTTATTCGCGTTATTTTAACATAAGTAAACATTTATAGTCTAATTGGTATTTACGATCGATCACAACTTTCCGTTACGACCGAATAACTAAAATTTCCAGCCCATTTGCAACACATTCCCTTCGAGCATAAAATATTCCATCGAGCCTTGCTCGATCGAGCGAACGCACCACCGATTCGATCAGCGATGCGCTGACCAAGACGGACAGAACAATAACCCCTCGCCGCTTCTTAATCCACTCATATACGACATAACTGGCTGCAGAAACGAGGCATAACGAGTTTTCGAATGTCTGTTCTGTAACGAGTGCCGAATTAAACAGCGGGGCCGAAGCCCCGCTGGAATCTTTGTATCGACGGTCCCCGAAGAAAGGGCGCGATCAGATAACGCGTCCGATCGCTGCCTCGCCTCCCCCCCCTCTGCCCCTCTCCCGGTTTCGAAAAGAGGGTGAACCTATCGCGACGAAGGTTTTGAGGGGGGTCTGGCTCAGGATTGACAGGATGTCGCGGTAACTCTGTGTTTACACACCGGTTTTCGCCAGAATGCACCGATATTGGGCGCGTTTCACGTTCGAGGGCACCCCATATTATCCCCCATTATTAGCCGAGCCTTCCTTTTTTGTCGTTTTAAAATGTAATACGTTACTGGGCCCGGAGGCCAGTCAGCGTGTCGCGATCGCTTTTTCCCATTCGAGGTTTCTGTGCCGGAAAATTTGTCGTTCGGTCCCGGTCCCGGTCCCGGCCCCCGCTGCCGTGTCGGTCGCCTCGTCTCACCTCGTCTCGTCTCGTCTCTCCACGGTTCCGTAGGACAGGTTCTCTCTCTCTCTCTCTCTCCCTCTCTCGCGACCGGGCACGCGTATTCTCTCTACGCGTACAGGATTACCTTGGCAAACAACGACGAGGACAATGAGCCTCGGATAGAACTTGAATGGAGCCGCTGCACGCGGTCTATCTAGAAGAGAGAAGGAGGGAGAGAGAGAGAGGTGGATCCAACTAAAATTGTCATCCACCGTACCGGACGTTTTTGCCTGTCATACCGCGGAGGTATATCGAATTTTCTCTTCGTTCTGTGTGTACGAGGGACACGGTCCTTCCTCCAAGGAAGAACTTTGCTCGATTTCGTGGTAGCGGATAGAGAGAGAGAAAGAGGGGGGGGGGGGGAAGGAATGAAAGGACAGGGGTTGAAAATGGTGATTTAGGTTTTGGGATGATTCCGGGAGGGGCGGGTTTCGGGCTTTGTCTTTATTCCTTTTCGTCGAAGATCGCAGTATGCGCTCGTGTGCGTGCCAAGGGTGGAGATGTTTATTTACGAAGGACGGATATATGCGTTTTCGGAAGGCTCAGCGTCATTGTAAGAATATAAGAGCACACGTTATTGTATATGCGTTTCTAGAGAAAGAATCTGTCGCTTCGAGCTATCAAAGATTTCCTATCCTCTGCTTGCCGTAGCTCGGACTGCGATACAAGAAGTTTTCGTTTCCATTTCTATTAACATAGAACAAGTTTATCCAAGACGTTTATGTCGCACTAGGTACGACAAGTTCTTTTCCTTCTTAAAATTTTATTCGTTCGTTGACACGGCCGATCGACCGAAACATTAAAAAATTCTTCGATATCTTTTCGTTTCGACGAAGCGAACCTCGATCTTATTACCGCTACATTTTCGAAAAAACGAGGCATCAAGGTTTCGTGAAATCTCCATATCCCTATCGTTGGTACATTACTTACGCGTATTTCGCTTTTTTCTTGGAAAAAAATTTCACCGTACTTTGCGTCCGATTGCAACGATATTCGACGTATCAAACCTCGATCTTACGTTAACTCTACATTTTCGAAGAGACAAGACACCAAGGTCGCGTGACATTTCCATACACGTCGCATATAGGTATTTCACTTTTCTTTTTTTTCCTTTTCTTTTTTTTTTTTTTTTTTGCCTGGAAAAAAATGCCCCGCCGTACAACTTTCAGAAATCCTGCGACATTATCTCGGCTTGCACGAGACGCCATAAAGCGTCCGAGCCGGTGTAAAGATCGGTCGATCGTTTAACAAGAAAGTCAGTCAGAGGCTGTGTGTCATTAGCAGAACGCGAAAACGTGTCCCGGACAGAACGCACTATTTCACGTCGCGCGGCCGAATCGTTTCCATCGGGATAATGAGAAAAATCGAGCTGGTCGCGTTCGTTAACTCGCCGTTCCTTTTCAATTTATAATCTTCGCGATTATTTACCGGTGCGTCATCTCGTTTAATTGAGTTGCCGGGGCTGCGAAGCCGACGCGAAACCTGGTCGCCGTGATTTACATGTCTCTCGCGACCGATCGCCTCCATAATCTATAATTGACCGCCGCGAGCTGATCCATGTCGGATACCGATACTTTTGCGCAATAAACGGATCTTTCAGACGTAACTCGCAGAGAATCGTATTCTTCTTTCCTGTTCTTTTCTTTTTCTCTCTTGCGAGGCACGCCGAACGCGATACAAATGTGCGAACGTGGATTCGATGGAAACGCGCCGATTCCAACTGCCTGTTCTAATCGTCGTATGGCGGAACGTGGTTTTCGTGTAACGCAAAATTGACTCGTTAATGGGTTCGTGAACGAGGGAAGAAGCAATTTACGTTCCGAACAGCTACACGATTGGGATGCTTGATCGGGTAATCGGGAATAGCGTCTTTGATCGTGGTGAACCGTTTCTTATGCGAACATACTAGCACGTTCATCTCCTATATTTCAATTGCCGTAGCTCGGATTATGCTTCCCTCTGTTAACTGCAATAAGAAGAATTACATTTTCCTTTTCTTAGAACAAGACAAATTTCCAGTTCTTTTCTATACGGTTCCGCTTACCTTTTCGCGTACCAGAGGCACTACTGTACACTACTGTACGACGGATTGCAGCCAGTACCACGTGAGATGAGTCGGTTTGGCTAAAACGGGCATTCCGTTTCGCCAAAGATTCTCCTACTTGTTAATACCGAACGGATGGACTCTATCGGCTCTGTGTCATTTTTGGATCTATCTGAAACGAGTAATGTTCGAATTACGCGATATCGTCGAGTTCGTCGAAGATGAAATTTCTAAGTAATCACGCTTAAACGTAAATTGCGCGTACGCCGCATTCGGAAAAACGGAGTACACGTTCGTGAAATTTCTGGGAAATTCTGGCCCTATAGAAGCGAAACGATCCTTGATTCGATCGCTTTAATCGCGGCGAGACCGCTTGTCCGTTGGCGTGACAGGGAACGCGGCGCAGCGGGCGAAGAATAAAATAAAAAGGCACGGCGAGGAGGAATTTTTGTAAACGATGATGGCGAAAATGGTTAAAATGGTGAAAATTGATGTCGGGCAGACCGGCATCCGCGAAATTGTCGCGGCTGCACGCGTACCTACGCGTGTACCTACAAGCGACCCGTGTATTTCCGGCATAGCGCGGTATAGGCACGCGAACCACGTACGCGCACGCAGGTGTCGCGTTTAAGCGCGTGCAAATCTGATTCCGCTGTCAACGATAGCGTTGGAACGGGCCTGTGTCGCGTCGGACGCCTAGCCTCCTGGCCTTCGAATACCGAACGAAACCCAGCACATTTTCCGTTAAGGATCGTATTGGTTAACAATCGAAGCCACGCAATCGAAACTAATTCTACGGAATTGTATGGTAAATACGAGATATTATTTAACTTTTTAACGGGGAAATTGCAAATTGCACGTTGAATGCAGTAATCGATGTTACAGATTATAAACGATAGAACGCTTTGTTTTCATCTTTGATTGCAAGCGCTATAATCGAAAATGATAAAAGTGTCGGCAGCTTCGAATTTACGCGATTCGAATAAATATAAAGCCAATAAATGTTAAAAATTGTACGGGATACTGTGCGAATACCGTATATATTTAAACGAGACTAGTATTTGCAGTACAGGAGAAAGGATGAACCGAACAGAGAAAATAATCCAACGAAGAACGAAGAACGAAGAAAAATTAAGGATGAAAAAACTTGATTCAGTGACTAATTGTAAGCACTTGTTGCTGCATCGACGGAGCAAAAGCAAAGTGGCAAGAGAGTAGAACGAAGCAGGTTCCGCCTATAATAGGAGTGCGACGCGACGGAACAAAAGGGAACTCGTGAAACGTAGAACGGTAAGTCGGAACGATTGCAACACCAGTTTCCAATCGAACGCGACACCTCGTTCGAGGAATATTGCCGTGACCAATAACTTCCCGGACAGCTTAAACGTCGACCTTTAAACTCCGGAGCGTTGGTTGTTTTTTCGACGGGCAGAACGCGAGAGTAGGAAGACGAAAAGGAAAAAGAAAGAGAGAGAGAGAGAGAGAGAGAGAGAGAGAGAAGGAAGAGGAGGAGTGGCGTCGATCACGGCGACGCGGACGCGACAGTTGCAGCCCGCAGCTAAAGCCAAAGCACGACGAGCCGTGGCTAATTGCCGCGTGCAACAAAAAGCTCGCTCGCTCTTCCTCGGCTCGGCACACGCGTGCGTCACCGTCACGCTCGCGTATTTTCATCGGCACGCACGCGAGTAGCATCTGTCCGATACGACGCGATACGACGCGATACGACGCGACGAGGTCTTCGTGCCATCTCGCTCGTTCTTCTTCCATCGATCATCTTTTATAATTTTCCTCTTTCCCATATTTTCCTTTAAAACTTTAAAATTAAAACTTTTCCTTTCCTCCAACTCGTCCGATTTCTATCCGATTGCATTCGAGGACAACATTCAAAGATAACTTGCTCTCGTGATTTTTTTCCGGCGGAAATATATGGTATTAAAAAATCGAAATCTTTGCAAATGATATTTGTAATCGTTATGTTTCTCGACATTTTTAATTTATGCGCTTGGTTAGCATTGGCTTCTGAGAGGTTCGAAATATTCCATAAAATTTAAATAAATTACGTATCGAGCTTCTTTTAAATTATATAATTACCAAACTGCATAAAATTTAAACGAAGTAAAACCTTTGCCAGCTTTATTTAGAGTTAGAATTTTATTTCTGTTCTTAACGATGTTCCATTTTTCTTTAATCCCTTTTCGATTTGACCAACTCGACGTTTTCCTATTAATTAGACTTTTTCCGACCATGTTTCCTTCTTCCTCCGAACTTTCAATTCTTTCAACGTCCAAAGTACTTTCTTATCTTATTTACAAGACATTGTATCATCGTCATCCCTCCATATATTATTTCTATCCCCTATTTTTATTCTTCGTTTCTCCCGTCCCCTTAGCTCTTTCTCTTCCTTACTCGCTGGGCGGACGCTTCGATCGATTTGTCATAGCGGAATGGACGAAACTGACCTTCTACGGAGAAGTTTCGTGGGTGGTTACCGGGAATCGTGTTACTTTAACGAGGTTAACTAACGCGATACCCATAAGCTTAATTTGCCTGTCGTTACGCGGTAGTTTCAGTCGCGGACACGAGCGGCCTCGAAATTGTCTTTTAGATCGAATATCGTGCGCGCGTGTAAACGAAGCGCGGAATAAACGAAACGAACAAAGTGGCGGGAAGTGACAAGAAGAGAGAAGGAGGCGAGAAAGGGAATAAAGCGAGACGAAATGCTTGATCGCGAGTGCCAGAAGGAAAAAGAGACAAAGAGAGGAAAGTCGAAGAACGAGGTGAACGAAAGTTTGGTAATTGCGTGGAAAAGTGGAAAGGTTAGTTGGTAAGAAAGAAGAAAAGAACGCGAAGAGAGGGAGGATAGAAAGAACGTTTGGAAACTATGAATCTGGTGGGTAATAACGGAGAAGAAAATTGGAAATTGAAGAAATAAGACGAGGCAAAAAATAGTACGTAATAGTAAAAAATATGGTGAATATCGTAAAGGGGGAAAGAAGTAAGCGGCAAGTATGTACGTATGTAGCTATTTAAAGTGTGGGCAGTTTAAAATACCTACTTAAAAAACGAACGGCAGATAGAAATATCGAAAGAAGACACCGGACGTTTAAGAATACCTAGAGAACGGTCTCTCGGAGAAATTCTCACGAACACGAAATCGTTGCTGTCGAGTTTCCCGTTTCTCGAACATCGTAACGCCCTATGCGACTGTTTCTAGCCCGCTGTTGCGTACACGCGTCGCTATCTACGATTCCTTCGATGGGACATCCGAGTGCCTGTGACGCGTTATGGCGTCTCGATGCTACACGATCATTCCCCATGGGAAGCATATATCGCCGCGAGAGAGTCTCGCGTATATACGACAGAGTGCGCGAACGTCGGTGAAAGAAGAAAGAGAAATAGAAAGATGATAAGCCGATCCGGCAATAGAACGAGGACAGCTCTTCTTCGTTTAGAGGAACGAAATAAAAAACTCGATGGAATCTCGCTTTTTCTACAGATCGAAAGGAAGAAAATCGATGCTAGTTGTATCATATATCGTAGCAGAAATTATCGAATACGAATAACATTCGATACGTTAACTCGTTGGAGAACGTTTGATCGATCGATTTTATCGTAAGATCGCGATCGTAAGAAAGGCAAAAGGAAAAATTGAACTTATTTGCCTGGCGTTAATCGGTGGCCAATTTTCTAACACCGCGTCGGATTTACCTGTCAACGAGTAATCGTTGCTTCGCTTTACAAGGCGAGTAATTCGCTGGATCGAAGGTAAATCGATAAACGAGAGTCGACGGATGAGAATTATCCTTGAATTATCTCACAGCGAAACGACGAAATCATGCTTGTATAAGTAGGATTTTGTGAATGGGGGCTGTCGAGAAACGTGTAAAACTTGGAAACGTGTTCAACTGTGCAGGCACGATTGACCCGTTGGCGATGCACCCTTGGCCAGAAGGAAGGGTGCTCCGCGAGACTAAGGAGACTCAGCGTCGGTATCTATTTATAAAAGTGCATTTCGGACGGGTGCACACAATAGTGACGCGTTCGATGCGACGCGACGGGGCGAGCGGCCGATAAATCAGAGCGGCGCGGCGCGCGTACATCACGAAGCTCGCTCTTTTATTTTCATTTCGCGTGTTGAAAACGAAAATAGCGCGAGATACGAGGCCCGTTCCCCCGAATTCTTGCCCCGGGCACCCTTCACGAGCATTCGCCTCCGAATCGCTGCCACATCCTTGCCGTTCTGACCGATTTTATTAAAACTATGATTCCCACAGCCCACATTCTCGCGCAAACCGACGAATTTTCTCTCCTTCTGTCGATCGTTAGTTTCGAAATTATAGATTTTTACTTACTATGTTATCGTCGTTTTAGTCGACGGTAGAAAGGCTAAATCTAACTTTTTTAGAAAACAAACAGTCGCCAGAACGAAGGTCTCGAGTACCAGTGTACTAGTGTGGTTGTCAACGATTTTGGCGGCGATACGACAGATATAGAAGATAAGAAAAAGGAGAAAACTACTGGAACGCGTAGATTCACGATTAGTCACGAATAAGCGTAAAAGTGTATAACGACCGCGAACGAACCAAAGGAATGTCAGAAAGAAAAAGTATCGCGTCTCTGAGTTTTAAAAGAACAAACTATCGAAGATTCGCGCGCAGATCGCAAGAAAAAAGCCGACCTTTCTCAAAGCAAACGGCACAATTAAGCTGGAATATCGTGGTCGTGGTACGTGTTGCCAACAGTGACGCCAATATTAGTTTCTATCCACAGAACTGCCTAATATCCCTTCGCCTGAAGGTGAAAAACAGGGCGAAGAGGGAAGATTGAAAGGTTTGGGGGCGGCGGAGTGTTTGCCGAGTAACGCGAGACCTCAAACGACGGCCATCCGTTTGCCGCGGCACCCCTGATTTTTCAAACCCTTATTGATATAATGTAATATTAATGCTGCAAACGCTAGTCCCGGCACGCTTGCTCTCGATAAATATTGGAGAGTATCCACGGCAAGGAAAATATTCGCCCACCAGTCGGAAAAATTGTATCTCGCGCTGTTGAGAAAACAACTCGACGCAACGTTTTCGAATTAAACGCAGACATACATAGTTTTGGTTTGAGAGTATCTTTCTGGTATTCTGTTATTCGTTGTCTAACATTAGGTTGTCCACTGATTTCTCGTACGCTACCGATAACGTACACGAGAATCGTTTGGCTGTTACTTTCCTAACGTCTGTTACATTCCAAATACACGATATAAGTTTATCTGGAAAATCCTTTGGCTCGTTTTCTCAATGACGTATCGTCGTACGCGAATAAATTCGTCTACGTGCTCGCCGAGCGAACAATGCATAAAATTTTACGGCTATTCGGATGAAATCTGGCGATGAAAGTTTCAACGCGTCCTTCAACGCGAAAAATTATAGGACCGACGCGAAAGAAAGTAAAGAAATACCACAAGACGAATTATAAAAAGGTTATTAAATAACGCAAGGTAAAATAAGATAGAAAAGGTAAAAAGTAAAAGAGATGAAAGAATATGAAACGTCGTCCGATGTTATATAAAAATGGCCGTTAGAAGAGAAAACGTAGTAGCATGCGACAAATGCAAAAGCAAGCGGATCGGACGTTCTTGTTTATGGAAAAAGTTGTCCGCCGTTCGATTTCGTTTTGCCTGGTGGAAATTGAATAGAGAGCGAGCCGCCCCTATCGGCAAAGATCGTCAAGTTTCTTATGCAAAGGCGGATCGCGTTCACCCCGTATGACTTAATGGAGTGGAAAATTATTACGATGAAATCTCAGCTGGCCCAACCCTCTCGTGTAACCGAGCCGAGGAGTTAACCCCCAACCTCCGTCGACGTACCAAAGGGGTTGTTCGCGATCGAACGGCTTCGACTCTTACGCAATTTCTTAGGACGCGTGTTGAGCTTCTTCCCGAACCAAGGGTGCAACGAAATTATGTCGTTTTTACTGGCATCGTAACGCTACCGCGTTGGAAATTGAGGAAGTTGTTGCTTCTTTTCCAGTTTACGCACGAAAGGATCGCGTGATTTTCTTTCTGCCGCTTTTACGCTCGGATTTTCATTTCAGAATTAATTTGCTACTTTCTTCGCTGTTTCTTCGCTTCTTGTTAAAACGTGTACGTGACCGTTGCACAATTTCATGACGAAAAGGCGAGGATGATAAAATAAATAATTGAAAGGAAATGATACCAGCCGTTAGTAATTTTCCTACTTCTTCGAAGAAATCAAAGAAAGAGATGGAGATGCCAATTTTGAGCAGGAGGACGTCTGATCGACGTTTAATCGAAAATGGCACGCAAGTAAATCTGATCTTAACAAAGTCAATTATCGTCGTATATCACTGTCGCGAAAGCGTCGCGTAAAAGTCGCATCTATCTCTCCGAACAGAATACATTTTCACGCTGACAGAGTTCCCCTGCTGAGAAAACCACGATTTCCTGCTACGTAGCGATTCTCAACCGCGATATATCAAATGTCGAAGCAGCGAGAAAACTCGATGCGATGCTTACGTGTTACGAAACGCGTTACAACAGATATTATTTCTCACAATTATAGCGGTTTCTTTGTGCGACGCAGATACAACTAGGACTACTCCGAATGACTGAAAATTCGTCTGCCGGTCGTAATCGTGGTTCGCTGATGTGGAACGATGCCCGGTAAAACGCAATCGTCGCGAGAGATCTGGCAAAGTGGCAGGAGACGTCGATGCAGGGCAACGCGATCGAAAATGCGGCTGTCGTGAAACTCGCGCGATTTCTGGTTACGCGCGTATATTTCTGTGTAGGCCGCGCCGCGTCGCGTCGCGTCGCGTCGGTGTGTATAGAGCGCGTGTGTGCCGAGTACAGACAGGGTGAGCCGGGTTGCGCGATGAATTACGACCGCTGGGCCGGCGAGCTAGCTGCACCACTAAAATCCCGACTGATATATTATTACGTATTATTGCTCCTGTTCGGTTATTTATACCCATATAACATAATGCCACGCGAGATTCCGGCAAGTCGGCGATACGTTACCGCTCGCGGTTCCCCCGGGATCGGGACCTCATTTTCCGCATCGGTCATAACTTAGAATCGAGCCGCGAGCTACCGTCGAATATCATTCGCGAGCTTCCTAAATTCCTAATCCTTCCTCTCTCACGGAACCAGAATCGAATTTCACATCTGTTTGCTTGTTTATCGCGTTAGATGCGATAACAAGCGGGATGCCTGCGTACATACTTTTGTTGTTGCGCGTTTCGATTATTACGATACCGATAGTTGTTTAAACTCGTCCCGTACATGTAATTAAATTTTCTTCGTTTGTTATATTTCTATAACGAAAGAAAAAGAAAAAGAAAGAAAAAAAAAGAAAAAAAAAGAAAAAAAAGAAAAAAAAGAAAAAAGAAAAAATGGAATTCTTCGCAGAGCATCTTTATTACACGAATCGCGTACACGCGTGTCAAGAGAGGAGAACGACCGTTTACGCGGACCGCGCGTATACACCGTGTAAAAACAAACGCGCATCCGTGAATAACTCTAGCCACTTCATAGCTAACTTTTAAAATCCGTATTATCGCTACTTCAGGTATGCAAACGTAAACAAAGCTCCATCCGAGGAACTTCATTTCCTCCGGGAATAGACGGAAGCTTTAAAAATAAAACATCGTCGTTCATCCGACAATCGTAGAATTTTAGTAGTAAAGGACGTTTCGAGGGAATAAAATCTCTTGTCTCTGCAGTGAAAAGGAATAAAGATTGCGCGTTGAATATGGTATTGTCGAACGATTGAGAGAAATACGAAAGTGCCAACAGATCCAGTTTAATCCAACTAGTTCGCTATATTTTTCATCGTTTATATTCGAATGCGCCAAAATTAACAGACACAGGCTTACTCGTTTATTCGACGTTCGAATCATACGCCGTTTCAACTTCTCGATCGCAAACCAAAAACTTGAACGAATCAGCCGAGACAAAGTGCTTTCTCGCGATTCCATTAGCCGTGGGATCATTGAAAAAAGGAAGAAGAAAAAAGATCCTGCTGGACCAATTATCCGGTCGCGACAATGGTGGATCGTGCGCGCTGAAAGTCGCTCGCGAAATATAATCACGAGACGTGGAAAGATCCCGTGTGCGGATCCGGGAGGAAACGGGGAAGGAGGAGGTGGAGGAAGAGAGCAGATATACGCGAAGGGGATTTCGTAGGAGGCCAGGGAACGCACACGTCGATCCCGCGGTTTTTATGAGGAGAGGATCTCCGGCGTTACGACTGGAGATCTTCAAATATTTACTCGAAACGCGGACGTCCTTCCGTCGTCGAGTAGCGGCCCGATAAACGTCGAGGTCTGGCCGCCTCCAGACGACTTCTGGATTTGTTTTGTGACTTGGTTTTAACCGCACGTGCTATGGAATTTCGTCATCTGGCAACGGGCTGCCATGCCGGGGCCTTTTTCCACAAGAATGGCCGGTTTCTTGCTGCGCCGCGCCGAGCCGCTGCCACGGTATCTTTATCGTCGACATCGCGAGAACTTGAATTCTGCGCCGGACCGATTTTTTCTTCCTTTCTTCCTTTCTTCCTTTCTTCCTTTCTCTCCTTTTCTTTCTTCCCCTTTTCTTTTTTCCCCCTTTTTTCGTTTTTGCCACCATTGGTGTTACGCTCGATCGACGGCTTCTGATTCATCGCAATATCCACACTGAATTTTCTTCTAACGTTTATTCAGTTTAACAAGAAGGAATAAGGCAATTAGACGCACGAACGAAAGTGTTTCCTCGCGCAGAAATCTAATAACAATAACAATGTTAAGCCACGCAACGAAGAAATCTGAGATACTGTGACGCGAAAATTACAATCGGATCGATCGGCTAATTCGGACGGAATCAAATTTCCAATTCGCTCGATTCGACGGTTCGAATCTTCGTTTAAACATTCGGAAGGGAAATCCGTCCTCGACGAGGATTAAGTCGAATTCCTGATAACAGAGAGAACAGAGAGAACAGAGAGAACAGAGAGAACAGAGAGAACAGAGAGAACAGAGAGAATAGAGAGAATAGAGAGAATAGAGGGAAGAAAAAAATGTAAGTGGAATTTCGCGCATAATCGTTTTCTGCAATTCAAAGACGTACCGCGATGAATAATGATAATCCCCGGTCGGTGCTTCGCGAACTATTTAAGCATCCCGAAGTAGAGTCTAATTCTACCCGGCCACAATTTGCATTAACTACACCCGGCCGTAACATTGTTCTCATTTCCCCGGGAACGCATAATTTATACATCGGCTATTTTTGAGCGGCCGTGTCGCGGGACCGTGTCGATGAACTTGTTCCAAGTCCAACCGGGGAGAATCGGCCCACGAGAAATTCATTGCGTGACGAGTTTCCTCTTTTTCGACGAGTCTAGCCCGGACTCGATCCTCGTTGCGCGTCTTTCTATATCCCTGCCATTCCTATACCCCTACCATTCGTTTCTACCTCCACTTTTTTCACCTAACGCCTATTCCTATTATTTCCATTCCTTCGATTCTCTTTTCTCGCAATAAGAAATTAACCTGCTTTGCTTCATTTATTAATCAATAACTGTCTCAATAACGCGTACTATGTGCTTTTTTCTCAATTAAAATTTTCTTTGACGATCGAATTTAAATTGAACGAAAATGCTTTTGGGATATTCAAATCTATCGTCGTTACGTAGGAAATTCAACAGATTCTTTCCACCGCGTTTCCCTTTCTTTCTTCGTCTCGTTTAAGAATCGAAGGAAAGCCGTTGCCTAAAGATGTGTAATTTTCGAAAAATAACGACGTTTTTCCAAGGTAAAATGAACGCTCTGGTCGCGATTTCCGACGTATTGTCCGATCTTTACGGTCGATTTTCGTCAAAACTTTCGCCTGGTAATCCGTTCGATCGTAAAATCCTGCGACGCGTGTCACAACAGAACCGTGATCGCAGGTACTGCCATTTTCAGTTTGCTTATCCCTTGACAATCGTGAATTACGGTTATATACTCCGATTTCGAGGATGTTGCTCGCTATGAAACACATTTAATTCTCGAGTATTGCTCAAAGAGATACTTTTGTTTGCAACTTATCAGCGAATAGATAATAATAGATAATGCAAAAAAAAAAAAAAAGACGAATGAAACGGACGTTTAACCGAAAACCGATATACCCTAATGTAGACATTTTCTACTACGTTACGAGTATAACGTCTTTTTACGCATTGATCATTGTCAATTTTGAAAGTTTCGGAAACTTCAAGCTTTTCCATCTAAATACGAGTGATTTCAGTGAATTTTACGATTAAGAGGATGTAAATTAAAATAACGACTCGAATCAAGTAAAAGGTTATACGCGAAGAAAATTGAGAAAAGGAGATGGCAGATCCAAACGGCCGTTAAATTAGAAAGTCATCGACTGTACGTATTTCGCGTATAGGGAATAATCGTGAAAACAGCGTTCTAACTTTTGCTAAACGAATGTTTTTTATTCGAACAAATGGGACCGTCGATTCTTGTCGCAATTAACGCCACGCTCTTTACGAGTTGGTAAAAAAAAGTAGAAAAAGCCGGCCGACTCGAAGCATTTTTTCTTCGCGGTCAACCCCCTTCGAGCTCACCAGTCTGGAATATTTACATCGGTATATTTAGTCCGACGCCCACGTTCATAACAGTTTATGTTCGCTATCGCCACGCTTTTGTCGCAAGGAAAAACGTGCACGCCCGTAAAAACAGCCACGCTGACAACGGGACTGATTTCTCGCGATTCCCCGTCGATTCCAAAGATCCGATTGGCATCGTGGCCATTGGCCTAAATTAAATAATTTTATACTTTAACTTCGTCGCGATACAAACGTGTTCTTTCCTTTGCAAATATCTCGACAAAAAGATTTTATTCAACGCTTTCGAATTGTTCGACTCGAGGAGGATCATTTTGTACAAATCGGTTGAAATTATCGTGAAATTCTAGTCACTTTTTTCTAAGAAGCCGGTTCAAAGTATTAGGATATTAATATAATACTTAGAAGGAATAACTGTCTCAAACGAATAAGCATAATTCCAGTGCAGTGCGCGACGTACAACACCTGTCCGTGACCGGCATACGTATGCCCGCAATTATCAGCCTCGGCTCACCGTTTTATATCATGGGAAATCGCGTCACGTACATCCGCATCGTGTTACGTATTGCCATCGGCCCAACCAGAAAGCGTCATTAGAGGCGATCATAAACCCATAAGAATCATCAGGATGCATCTGCGATGAAATAATAAAAAAGAAAATAAAAGAAAAAAAGGAAAGAAGAAGCACATACTGCTTTTCTTACTTTCGATCGAGGGGAAATAACAACGAAACCCTTCCCGCGCGGTATCCATCAGGCAACTTGAGAGATTTTATTCGTCCGTTGAAAAATTATTTGTTTTATTTTCATGACTTTCAAGTGGTGGGTATATTTGCGAAAAGTAAAAGTAAAATGTGTTATTTTAACTAAAATGCGTGTATTTTGAAATTAAAAGAGCATTTTCCGTAGAATACCGATTGTCAATCCCATGGCCCATCGGCACGATTTCGAGTAGCGCGATTTAAGGGGTTTAAAGTTGGATCGTTGTCGAAGCGTTAAGACGAGATATCTTTTGAATGGACCACTTTGTGCATAGCCAAACGAAGAACCTTTGTTTCCTCGATTCTCCATTCTCAATCGTGTCTTACGACATCGTCGATGAGATTAGCTGCTTCCGCGAGACTTCCGCCGGACACCGATAACGCAATTATACCACGGTTGCAGGCTAATTTTTCTGCAAGCCGAATCTTTACACCATCTTCCCATTCAATGAAAATCGCGGACAGATTTATCTCGGGAAAAGCGCGCTGCCGTGCCGCTCTCTCTTTTTCTCTGTCTGTCTACGCTTCCACTAATTTTAGACTCGCTACGTTGAACAGGAGTGGCAAGTGGTTTGCAACTATGGTAATGACTATGTATCCAAAATTTCTAATACATTATCCATTTTTATGCAATATACAATGTCACATCTGCCAATCTCGCGAGTTAGATCGAGCCTTATCAAGCATTCGTTCGTTTGTGGCGATGTTTTAAAGTGTTTCAAGTTTCCGCGTTGTTTACCTTGCCTTTTAAATAAAAGTACGTTATACGGCCTGTTAGGAAATGGTATTTTACACCGAGCGAAGAGACTATGATAAGACTACAGTTTCGAAACGGTAAATTGAACGATTTAAACGAACGATTTAACACGGTAGAACGGGCGCTAACGAAATTGCAACTTTTAGGCGTATATTTTAAAGAACTGTAACCGATCGTAGACTATCGAGAAGAAAGAAAACCAGAGGAAGCAATTTTTTCCAACCACGTAACTCTGTCATAAAACTCTGTAATGTCGTTATGTGAAATATGAAATGATTTTTCTTGCGACTCGACGGATCCGTTGCATTATCTTTCGTTGCTTCGCCTTCGGGTTGTATATAAATTGCACATTAAATGTAAATCGAGCAATGGAAATCGGGTTTTTCAAAGCGGTTGGACAATTTCCAATCTTGAACCAGTTGAACGGTCCTTATAAAAAGTTCCTGTCCTTATACGAATGCAATGTGTGATCCTTGATATCTGTTGTTCGACTGCTAAATACAAATTAAGCGTTCGCTGTTTTTCTATATTCCAAAAGCGGGCGCCTGTTTTGTTTTCTTAAGCGATTTCTCCTTTTGCTTTTCCTCTTTAAATTACAAATAGACTATGAGTTGAAATTATGTAGTCGTATGTGACTAATCGCCAGGTAAGTTCGAAAGTCTATGTAAATTGAGCGTAGTTTTCTCGAATCGATTTATCGACAAAGTTCGTTCCTTAAAAGCTATTGTACGTATGGAAAAATAACGCGTAATAGATTTTGCATGGAGTATTGTATAGAGCGTTGAAAAATCGTCAATGTTACTAAAGAAAGAAGCAAGCGGAATTTACTTGCGACGAAATTACAAGCACAACGATATAAAGAAACATGAAAATGTTACGTACAAATATATAGAAATAAATAGAAAATTAATACTTTGAATTTTCTCTCGTGATCGTGTTTCGAATCCATGCATTCGAAATTTTGAGTTTCCCTTCTACTTAAGCAACAGGCTTCCTTGCTTATTTACATCGGAAATGTGAAGTAATTACCATTTTTACTACGTTAAAAAACGAGAATTCAACAGTATCTATATGAACCATATTATTATCGTTCTAAAACAGTATTCTTCTATATGACAGGTACTTACATATACAAAACGCAACAATTTGATATAACAGAAAATGATATGAACGAGGTCACGTTAAGATAAAATGAGTTAAAATATCGCGGTATATCGTCGATTTGTTGGAGGAATGACTGGCAAAAGTATAGCTGGGAAAGGTAAACATTCCGGGAAATAAAATTAAAACGTTCGAAACACCGTTGTCATAATTTTAATTAGAAGGGCAACCATATTTACGTTACGCCACATTTCTAGCTGGAACTTGCTAGAAATCGTCGGAGAACGACGTAGAGAATATTTCTTCGTTCGTCGATATGCTTGCGAAAGAAGAAGAAAGAAAGGGAAGAAAGGGAAGGAATGCTGGTGTAAATGAGAGAAGAGAGCGCGTTACTGAAAAACCCGTCAATTAAAGCTGCATTAAGCGTCGCGGGTCGTTCGTAAGGCGGTGGTAAAATCGTAGCGGAGACACTGGTGAAATAAATGGAAGAAAGAGGGGAAAAGAGGCGGGAAAAAGAGAGACGGCTAACGTTTCTCGAGAGCTCGTCAGCCCGTGAAAGCAGTTCGAACGAGCGACGACGAATCTGTCTCGCTATTGATAGAACACCATAGACAACGGGCGCGGCTGGTTTTTCCTGAAACATGTAAAAGTTCCACGCACCATCGACCGTCCAGAAATAGACGCGCGCCACAACCAAAAACGTGAGATCCACGATTTTATTTATGATCTTGTTACACCCCTGAAACCGAACCAGCCACGCGCCACCCCCGATATCCGTCCCTCTTTTCTTTTTCGTGATCTCAGCTTCATGGAACAGTTTATGGAGCACCGACAGCTCCGCAACGAAAGGGCTCTCGCATCGACCAATTTGATCCCGCGATGGGACTTTTGCCTTCCAACTGGCTTCACCTTGGGTCGATTGACCGAACGGATTTCGTCTTTGTTGCCAGTAGTCTCGTTACAGGATAGATACCGTTAACGCCGCGATTATCGGCGACTAAAGACTAGAAAATTTGTATCGCGAGAAATGACGATACTTAACATTATACGTATAGTTTAGAGCAAAAAGGATTACGTACTTTCCAAGCATTCGCCGTTTACGAGTAGGTTTAGGAGTACAGATTTACGAGTAAAGAGAAACTCCGATTGGAGATTCTTCGAAACGAAATAAATCGTTCGCTATTCAAGGTTTAAGATGTACGTAGTCGCTTGATATAACAGCCGCGAAGAGATACCATTAGAAAATCTTAATACAATATCAGTTTCAGAGATGTAAGTCTGAAGATAATTGTTTTTATCCTTCGTTTGGTAACATAAATAGGAAAAAATCCAAGGAACGCAGACCCGTAATGCGGGTCACTCGCGTCAAGCGTGCTTATAAATAACCTCTTCCCCGTGAAAACATTTAAAAATAATCGAGCGTAATCGAAAGCAAAACTGGTGGCTAAGGGGATAGCCCGGCTTGGGTGGTAGAAGGAAGTCGCGTGGCTAAATTTTGGGAACAGGGAAAACAGAAACGAGAAGGCAGCTGTTAGCTTTCTCACCCTCTTCGCTAGCTTTCGGGGATAAACGCGCGGAAATGACGAGAAATCCTGCGTGGCCTGTCTATTAGACGTGCTTGTTCCCCGACGTGGCGTATCGTGTCGATTCTCTAACTGCAAGAACACGAGAAATAGAAATTTGGAGCGAGGCAAATCCCCCTTGACATCTGATACAAGTACAGGCATATAACGGGAAAAGGAATTGTTTAAAATTTATATTATCTATATTTATATCATCGTTATATGTGTATTAACATTATATATATATATGTATATGTATATGTATATGTATATATCACAGCTATAGGAAGTTTGGTAGAATTTTATGAAACAGAGTATATAAGAAATTTCACTTTCAAAGTCCTTCTCCGAATCTTTAAATATCTTTGAAAGGGAAATGCAATTTTAAGTACGCGCGTTGCAAATTTATACGAACATGTTTTTTTTATGAAAGCGCTATCTACACGTTGCGACAATGGCGTCAGATCACAAACATCTCGTCAGAGCACACATGTCCATAAGAGTGGATGCATTAACGAATCTAATTGAAGCTGCAACAAAACTCGAAGGTTACCAAACGTGTACATTGTTAAAGTTTTATTAAAGCTTTGTCGAACGCATGTCTGCTCCTCGTTCGCAGCGGAAATATTTACAAATGGCAAATGGCGATCGTTCAGGCCAAACCTTGAAACACGTTGCGAACGAATAGCACATTGTCACAAACGGAAATCTCCTAACCGTTGACAAATTTTCATCCGTCTACGTATATCTTTGCCGTGTCGAGCAACGCAACTCGGTCGTCGCGACGCCCTTGCAAAATTTTCATTCTCCTACCATTTCGAGATCGATGTAAGCACGGAGAATGCTGGAAATTTGTTGTAACATGTCACGATACTTTATCGATCTAACGTGAATATTATTAGATGGCGGATTTTTTTTTTTCTTTGTTTTTTTTTTTTTTTTTTTGATCCACGGAAAGTAAATATATACGGAACGCGAAAATACATGAAACTTAGGTAAGCAAGAAAGACGTACGAATTATGGAAAACGCAAATGATCATCGGACGTCGATTAATATCTGTAAAGCGAAACGAACGCTTCCAAAGATTAAAATTAAGATAAAGAAATTGGCATAAAAACGTATGATTGTTTTTTTCTGATATATAAAGACGATTCTGTTGTAATTGAAATACTGCGGCGTATGCGGTTGGAGGACGCAGGATCGGTAGGACGCAGCCGCGAGTTCGTCACAATGCAATGGTTCGATCCAGAGGTGCAGCTTGCGTGGGCGTTGATTAGCTCCGCAAAAGGGGCAGAGTCGTTTCTCTCGGCCGATTATAAAATATTCCGCAGGTAGAGACCAGCAGCTAGTCAGGAATAATGGAGGATAATGGTGAAAGGACCGGAGGACTTTATCAATGGGAATTGGCGTGGTTCTAATGGGCACGAGCGTGGACAATGGTCCGCCAGGGCGGATGGTCAACGTTTGCCTCGTGTCGCCCCCACTTTTTGTTTCTCTCGTCCTGTCGATGGTCAGCTGCGAACACCCCCGCAGCTGTTCCGTTTGTTCGACGATTTTCGGAGCCTGACCGGCTTCTACCTTTTCTCTGCGTTAGCTATTTCTCGCGACAATTATTGCTCTCGAACCATTAGCCAGGGCCAATACGGGCCGCGCCCGAGGTTAAGAAAATTTTGTCCCGTGAAACGATCGTATCGAAGCGCCACGTGGTTGGAAAGTATCGTTGGGGTGGGAAAATAGAACGTTTTTCGGAAATGAACGAAAGCATCGAGCGAAGAGAGAATCGAAACGTGCAAACGAACGCGCGATATATACGCTATAATAGTGGAACGAGATTTGGGTAACCGAGTGGAAACTTATTATTTAAGGACGAGGATAAGGACTAACGAGATCATTTTTCCATTAATTACTTTCCAAACGAAGCACGTAACGATATATTGATCGAGGCAATGTTCGAAATTTGCTACTCGTTCGACGAAATTGTTCGAGTTAACGACGTTTAATATATATACGAGCGACGGTAAATTGTACATATTTGCTCTTTAGTCGGCAGCCGTGGGATCAAAAGTTTAACGCCAACGACTCAATCGAATATTTCAAGCATCACGATTCTCTCGTGTCTAACAGCTTTTCAAGCGTAGTCAGTCCGTGCAGTCGGAGAATTAATCACACCCTGGAGGAAGGGTTGGTCATCGAGGGGCACGGACACGGACACGGGCACGGGCGAGTTGTACGGAGACGGATAGCCCGGGAATTTCTCTTAGACCGCATCAACCGTTTGCATAATAAACTGACTCGAATATCGGCTGGTTCTTAGTTATTTTTTAGAATCTTCCTTTGGTTTCGCATGCTAGAAAATGCGATTCGCCTATATATTTGCACTCGTGTAGCGTGTATAATGCGCACAGTGTAAGAAGAAAAAGAAGAAAAATAGAGAAAGCGAAAAGAAATATGCGCAATAACGGGGAATAGCGATATACAAGAGCGATAAACGAACGTTAGAATTTCAGTCAACTTCCAGCTTCGTTTTAACGACGTATAAAGCTACGCTATTAAATTAACACCTCGCCTCGGTTTAATTAGATACGATTGCATTTGAGTATAATTTGAAAGCATACAAGCACGGCGTAAAATTTATAATGCTAGAGACGCGATATTTTACTCTATTTTTGTCTGTAACGATCAAGCTTAATGTCGTTCGTTGAAACGAACAAGATTATACAGCGATCCAGCCGGAGTAACAGCAATGCTGTTCGAAAGATGAAATATTTCGGTAATTAAAAACGAGAGGTGAACAACTCTGACGGAAATAATGGTGTCGAATCATTAACCGTCGTTTTAGCCTGCGGAAACGGCTTAATTGCCGTTCTTCGACCATCGTAAAAGATCGCCACAGCTCCGAATACAACTCGTACACTACCAGCTGATTAAAAAAAACAGGCGATCGTCAACTTTTCCAACGCGTTCTTCGACGATGAAAAAAAAACCTGTTACCTGTTCGTAGACGAGTTATTAGCGAATTTAACAGTTTCGAACACGTTTCGTGCCCGGCCAAATCTTAATGCGAACGATTTTCATCGAACAGTTATCTATCATAGCGTTAATCGTGTGCGAACTTGTCTGATCCAAATTTAACTCGCTCGTTGAGCCTTATACTCGTAACATTTGCATAGGTACGCGGCATCGAGCGAACATCGGTATATCACCTTCTTTAACGTGCTTTTCGTTTTATGCGCTGATCTACGCGGTACGTAAAATCGTGTATCTATATTCTCATAGGCAACTCTAATGCTTCGAGTTTTCTTCGTGTACGTTATATCGCCGATAAATTATTTATTATAAAACAATTTCTGCAAAATTGTAACAAGACTCTGGAAAAACCTGTAACGAAGGAAGGTGATTTAACGACTGAAAAGGAAACACTTCTCGTACGACGATCGTAAAAATAGCACTCTGCTCGTTTGCTCGCGACGCTTTTCTCTCAACGTGGGTGGGACATTTTAGAATCACCATGTACGTATATCGTAGCACGTGATGTAATGGCTTTCTGTCCCTATAGCAGTACCTACTTACACCGATAACAGTAAATCCGTTAGCGCAGCTGGTTCTGACACGTATATCCTTTCTTAATTTTCCTAGACCAAATTATCAGCCAACGATTCTCCGTCTTACGATCGTTTGATGCGACACGATCGAACAATTTCCGCGAATCGAGATCATTTCGCGAACAGCTGGCTACGAATCATCGAGACAGCCGATCTCGATGACGTTCGAGAATTTCGTTCACGCGCGTAATTTAGTTTTCAAAGGGCGAGTTAAAGCCAATGGCAATTATCGCGAACCGGCTAAACGAGCGGCATTAATCGTTCCTCATTGGACATTGCCAATCGAGCGGGTAAAACTTGGCCTGGTCAAAGCGTAAATCTTACTAATGGCGTGGTTGCACGCGCCTCTATGAAACGTCTTCGGGAAACCTGCCGTTAATTCCTTCTTTATTTATCAAACTACCGACTTGGAACTATTTACTTAGAAAGAATCGTAAAGATCGTAATTTGGAGAAGCGTACTTTTCCCTCCCTATAACGTATAGACGATTGATAATAACAGTCAACTTCGTTTGGTATTACAACGTTAATTTATCTTAACTTTAACTAACTGTAGCCGAGCTCGTGGCCGAACGCGGAGTTTTCACAGTGCAAATCGATTCAAAGATACCGAGTTACCTAAATCGAACGAATCTAAAAACTTGAATTTGAAACAAGAAACAAGCATTGATTATGCATTACGCGCTAAACTCGTTTCTAAACGTGTACTTAATGATAGAACGATCGACTTACTCCTACCATACTTGTGTATTTTAAGCTTTATGTATCTATTAACGTAGTAACTTTTACCTCGTGCTCCGTGTTTCGAGGATTATAATTATCAAATCTAGCGAAAGATAATAGAGGTAAAGTAAAAAATATCGAAACTAATTTTGCGAATATTGCGAAAGCGGTGGTTGGTTTGGGGTTAGATCGATCGAACGTGATCGAAAATTGTGGAAACCCGCGAGATGTGCCAGGACAGGATTCGTGTAATTAGCATATTAGATTCGCAGCAAGGTAAACACTTCGCAATGCCGTATGTATGAGAGAAAAAAGGTAAATCCAACTAAAGAATCGTTCGAACATAGTTAATCGGTAATAACGTAGCAAGAGAATTGGTGAAACACGCGCGTATAGTTGGAACTTTCGCATTGGAGTTCATAAGTTCGACGAGTTCATGGAGTTCCACGCGATTATCTCTATGCATCTGCTTATTTCCAGGGACCAGTAGATCATTATTGCTTAAAAGAAAAAGCATTGAGAAACGAAGGAAAGAAAACGCTCGTTACACTCTGTTTTCACTCTCGCGCGGAAACGCAACGGAATATAGCTGTATTCGGTGTATACGTATACCTACCTACATGAGCTGCTCATTGAACATCCAATTAATACTATCCGAACGATTCTCGAAATGTCGAATAACCTGCCGATCCGCTCGTTCGAACGAGTGGCCTGATTTTTCAACGAAAGCGTTTAGACCGGTTTTCCAAGAGGACAGCGCATCGGCTGCTCCGTTTTCTCGCCTCTCGCGTCGTTTGGCAGAACGGTCGATGGACGGACGGAGGGGACGCTTAATTACCATGTATCGTTGTAAAATCGTTTAGCGAAGCCGGAGGAGTCGTAGTCAAAGCCGGGTCTGAGGCTGTAAGAATTAAGCGCGAGGCCGCGAGGATTACTCGCATGGATACGCGACTCTCGCGATCTTATCGCCAGTTTATTTACCTATATTATTCAATAGCTCGATAGCAGGTATCGGCGAAGAATCGTGTACGATGTACAGAAATGAAATCGAATTTTTTCAAACGACACCGCTACTAATTTCGAAACCACGTAAGAAGAAAGCGAGGATAAGAATTTTCGAATTTCAGCGGATTTCCATTAAACGCTTGATTCGTTCCTCGAAACGTAAGGCGTACGAGCGTCTTTCTCAAAAGACGCGTAAAAGAGACGTCGAGTAGATAGACCTGGTGAATAACGGCCGATGGAAAAAGGAAATGCGATATAATAATATGCGATGGCCGAGATCCGCTGTAACTTTGGCCGGTTTGTTACAGCTAGAGATACGAGTGCATTAGTGACGGCAGATTGACCCGTTGGTCGAACGCCGCCGTTTAAATTGCATCGCATCCAGAACAATGTTCACGTGCATTGCCACGCAATGATCCACTCAGGCGCGTCCTCGTCCATTCGCTTGGACCTGCCGCGCCGACTCCTTCCGAGAGGTACTACCATCGGTCTGCAGATTAGGTTAACGAAACGGTTCGGTTATAGGTTTGTAAGTCGCGTGACCGATCGGTACGTCGCAAATCTTCTTAACTCTCTCTGTTCGGCGTCTCCGTTGGACGTTTAAAGCGCTGTCACGACTCGGTCCTTCTCGTCTCTTCCATTTCATTTCTCTCGCGGATTCTTATTAATTGGCGATTTTCAATTGCAATTTCACGCGGATTCGTGTGTTCCGTTCGATCGTCGGACGAGACACCCGTGTCGTCGAACGAAACGAACGGCTCATTTTGTTCCAATAAACGAAAACTCCGATGACCTCTTGTCGATGTCTCTTGGAAATGAATCGAAAATCGTCGTCAGTTACTCGTTGCAAATCAACGTTACGATCGTATTGGAAGAAAATCGTCTTCGAGGAATAGCGACGACGTTGCAGGTGTCCAGAAAAGATTGACCGTCTCTGTCGTTGCAATTTGACCGAGCCCCTGAGACCATTTAAATAATAATCCGTGGTAAAAGGGTCCCGTCTTGATCCTAACACGAACACGCACGCCACCAGTTTAACACGCACGCCCCCTTTCTCTGTGCTCCCTCGCGTGCCACGCCTTTCGCTCGTTATTGCCACGACGATTATTACGATTATTACGACTTCGTTTGCGGTTGCCGTCGGCAAAGGCTTCCAAGTCAAATACGATGACAGCGAGGTACTTTATTAGACCGGTGCCGGTAAGAAATGTCGCTGCCCCCGAAAGTTTCAGATTAACAGGCGGATATCGTTTTAAATTTCCTTCTGTGCTTAATCTTTATAGCTGGAATGCGGATATACGCGCGTTTATGTTAAAATTTCAAGGTGCAAAAATGTAAACACAGAAATAAGTATCCGGCTCGTAGTTTCTTAAATATGCGTACAAATTTTCGGTGCAGCGTATAAAGCACGTTCAACGATCGGTACGTTCGCGTAACTTTGGCAAACGTAGATGTGGCTCGATATAAACGTAGCAGCATTGGAAGGAAATAAGATTTGTAACTCTGTCCGAGGAACATGCGAGGAACAGGTTAGCGGAAATAACGCTTTGGTGGAAAAATTCTAAAGATAGGCAGGGAATATATAGCGATGGATGCGCAAGTAGCGAAAATACTATTTCAAATGAAAGCATGTCGATGTCGTGGCGTATACGGGAAAAGCGGAGGAACGAGTTCCGTGGGAGTGAAAGGGGACGAAGATACCGATGTCTCGTTGCTTCGAACAAACAAGCTGGATGGATCAAAATATCGTCGAATAAACGTTGCCAGACGTAGATAATAGATGCGGAAGTTGACGATCGCGTAGAGTCTGGGGGAGCACGTCCGAGGGTACCGAAAATCAGAGAAACACGGAAAGCATCGATTGTAAACGAGTCTTGGTTGGCTCTCGAGGTACACGGGTACACGCCAGTCTGTTGGAGGCGGTGTAAGTGCACGACGAGCAAAGTACCGTTGGTCGGGATTAGATCGAAATTGATTCCTCGTCTGGGCAGATAAACGCGTTAACCGCGAGTCTGTACGGTGTGTACGTCGATATCGATGGATTTTTCACGCGGTTCACGGGTTCGCGCGTATTCGCATGCACACGGACCGCGCGATCGCAGTTCGACAGGGAAGGAGAGAGTTGCGATCGCTCGGGCAACACAAAGGGTGTACGCCCCGGAGGGCCGCCGAAAGGCGAACCGCCGAGAAACTCGACCGGCCGCGATTACAAATAACGATAAATTCCCCGGTCCGAGCAGCGGTAACATTAAAACCCTCTCACACTCGGTGTTGCGGCCGTGAATTGGTGTAGCTGGCTGTCCCACGGGGAAGTTGGCGCGAGGAACGATCATGATTTCGCCCGAACGAGATAAGGGTTTCGCGTATGACATGCCCGGACCTGGACTCGCGCGCCCCCCCCCCCCCCCGCCCTCTCTGCTCGAAGACCCGACCAACTTCTACTTCTAGATTGGAATCCATAGCAGCGACTTGTAGCGTTCTGAGCTCCGGTCCGCGAGCATCGATCGGCCTTCTTTATTCATTTGCAAACGAATAAATAAGCGTACAGACCGAGGCACGGTGTACGCGGCTGGTCGATAAGATAGAGTCCTGTAAATCTGCTGGTTACTTAACAGGTCGCCGAACGATCTTCGCTCTGCCTCTCGACCCCCCTTTTTCGCGGCCACCTCCACCTCCTTCGCCTTCTTGCCCCACCTCCCCTTACCTCCCTCCCTGCCTCTTTCGCCAGGTCGTCGCGCTGCGCCGGCTCGCGAGGTTCTTTATTACTTCATGCCGGGCAGACGGTGTTTTTCTTTCTGAGCTGCCTTCGTTCGAAGATAACAAAGCCTCGACACGGTTAACGCGTTACTGATCGCCTAACAAACACGCGGATCGCAATAACTCCAGCTACAGACTCGCGCGATGAAAACGTCGGAGATTTGAGACGAGGAGGAACGAGAACGTGTCTAACCGAGAGAACCGGCAATCGGGCTTTTCATACGAGCAGGCAACCGAAGGAACGAGAGCGTAACCCTGCGGAAAGTTTCGCGAGAAGATACGCGTGTACAGTTTATCGCAACTTTGTCCTGGCGGTGATGGATCGGCTTGTTGGGAAACGAAAAGTTCGTTGAGAAACGGGGGGATAAACCTATCCTTTGTCCGTAATTTCGAACGCGTAACTACGTATACATATATAGGCATTATATTTTTAGGCGTTCAACACGCTGTGTTTTTCAACTTACGAGAATATCGTTCGCTCGATTTTACAGTCAACTCGCAACTCGTTTGTCAGCGATCCCATCTCTTTTAAACGATAAATATTATAGAACAGCTAGGAGACGTTGGACCTCCTCCTGGGCTACGTTGCTTTCTGCCATGCCGTTCTTAGGAACCACGTGTCGCATGATTTACGATAATTCAAGAGCTGTGCGAATGGGCTTGGTCTTTTGAGGCCAGCGGTCGGCAGATTTCTTCGGATTTCTTTATGGACCGTGCGAAATTCTCTGCAACCCATCGAACAACTACCTTGTGAAACTTCAAAGCTACTTCGTTACTACAGACCGATCCAGTTTAAAAAGCATAATTCGCCGACCAAGAGATGAAAAATTACTAGCGAAATACGTGTTACACATTATTGAAAAAGTATATACCGATTTGCTTGTCACGTTATAGGACTTGGCCTTACGAACTAACTACGTACGTAATTAGTATAGGCTATACGCCGGGTGCTTTGAAAAACACGTAGCGATATCGTTGTGCTACCACCGTTGCACGAGCAAACGATTGCCATTTAACGGTGGAAGGAATCGAAGGAATCGAAGGAATCGAAGGAATCGGCACTCGGTGGTCGCGGTAAAATACCCCTTCTGCCTTGTGGCGACGTATCCCATTGCGAAGATCGAGCCCCCAGCGAAGAAGAAAAACGATCCGGCCGTAACTCATCGAGCCGACAGCAGTCACTCGCGAACAAAGGGAACCCGGTCGCGAAGATCGCGAGCGGGGTGTTGGACGGGGGGCTCGGAGTTGCAAATATGGCAATCGTAATGGAAGGAGACTTCCATCTTGCGCTTTAGTGTCTACCCGGAGATAGATTAACCGTGTGCAACCGCGGCTATGCCTGGCTGCCGCCCCCACCGTCCCCGGCGCGGCCCGCACAAAAGTATAATATGTACTATCGTCTGTCCTTTGCTAGCCGAGGAAAACCTTCCCATACCCCTCCACCTTGTTCCGGTACCCCACTCCCGGGGACGGCGATTGCGACTGCGACGGATCGGCTCGGCTCGGCTCGGCGCGGCGGAGTGGCAGAGTGGCAGAGTGGCGGAGTGGCGGAGTGGGAGGCGGAGGAGGCAAACCGGGCGGTGGTGGTTCATTACACGGCACGAATACCTTGGCCCCGGTGAGAAAGTGTGTATTCACATGCACGCGGTGCAAGCAGCCGCGTATGCAACGAGTAAGAAAGCGTATTAGGTACGCAGGCATGCGATCCCGGGTAAAGGAGGGCGGTCCGAGGAGACAGGTGCGAGCCAATCGCGGCCCGCCACGTGCAATTTCCCTCGGCGTCTCTCTTTCCCCGTTCATTTCTCATTCCTCCTCTATCTCTTCCCTGCCTCCCTCTTGTCTTCCGCCGCCTCCGCCGCCTCTCGTCGTCGCCACGCCGTCACACCGTCGTGCCGTGCCGCGGCGCCGCGCCGAACCGCGCTGCTAACTTATTTAAACGAGACTCGACCCCGTCACTACGAGTACGAATCCCTTTCGTATTCGGCACCGATGCGCCGTGACTCTACGCTCCACAGGCAGAGGAAGGCAGAGGGAGGGAGCGAGGACGGTGGAGAGGGAGAGAGAGGAGAGAGAGAGAGAGAGAGAGAGAGAGAGAGAGGGCGAGCAACGACCCCCGCAACGATTCTTCGCTCGCTGCTTTTATCGATCGGCCTCCTTTGTCCCGCGACCTTGTACTCCACAGGATGCACCAACCCCTTTGCTTCCTGGAAAAACCGCTTCTTTGCTTTCTCGTCTTCTTGCTGCCTCTATCCTACGGTCCGCGTTTCTATATCCGGTCTAGGAATAGAGTTACAGCTGGAACCGATCACGAATCTCCGTCTCTATAGGATCTATGTCGATCGATATCCATCTCGTAGAACGTAAGACGCATCGTTCGATGCATCCGCGAAATTAACCACAACAGACGGAAAATTAGCCTGTGCAGCAAGCCGTGTAGCAGTGGCCGTAAATTTCAAGGAACCTCGTCAGCGGAGAGATCGAAGATTTCCCCGGACAGGAAGTGTCTTCCAGGTTGCAAGGCGTTAGCTATCCGCTCTGGCCCTGTCGGAGAGGAACCGTTTATCAGTGTGTTCCTCCAAGCAAATTCGTAGTTTGTTCCATGCGAAATGTTTATACTCTTCGGTTAAAGGAAGCGGAATAACTACTGACGCTACCGTTGCTGCTGTTGCTACTGCTCCTATTGCTGCTGCTGCTGCTGCTGCTGCTCCTGCTAGTCCTTCGACGTGAATTATGACTTCCGACCCATTTTCGCATTGTCGCGGAGCCCGGGGACTCGTTAGCCTCCGTTGGAGCGCGGCTTTCCTCCGGTTTATGATTTACTGCCGAGCGTAAATCATCCGGCCGAGGCCCAAGGTTGTTGGTTCGTTGGACAAAAGTCGCTCGGTCGTTCGCGGCACGGGCCGAGACAGTTGAACAGAAGGTTGCGTAACCACTGGCCGAAGGCCTGCGCGTACTTTTGACCTGCAGAAAGTTGCCCGTCCAAGCAAAGAATCACGTTCGAACCCCTGCTGCAACCACCTGCGCTCTCCTCGTTGCCATACGTTCCCCCCGATTTATTCCTGCAATCGTTTTTCTCAATGGCGTTTCATCGAGTTGATTTTCGTTACTTCGGGAATGATAACGATGCAAGTTGATTTCACCGACAGTTTCGGATTTCTCTGGATATAGAATTGAAACCGAGGACGTCGTAGTCGCGGACAATTTGCACCAGGCGATCTTTTACTCGAGAAATTGATAATTGTGCAAATTGCGCAAAAAGTGCGCGTAATTTGTAATATACGTTTCTCTAAATTCCTTGCGTATTCTTAAGATACGATGTCGCGTAATTTATGTTTGCCAAACAGTAAGAATTGTTCGATGATTATCGGTAATCGAGCTTATCGTATACGACGAGGGTTAATTTTAGGCATTTGGAAAGAGACGAATCGAACGTAGAAGCGAAACTGTTCTCGAGATGGTGAAGCGTGTAACGTTTGAACGGTAAAGCGAGCTGGTAGATGGTGTTCGAGAGGTCGAAAGCTGTTGACGAAGCCGTACGAAATACCGGTGTTCGCGCCCGATAACGAGTAATCGAATTAAAGCTATTTTATGACCGGTATAGATAATCCAGTAAGGTTCTATCGAGTCGTTGCGTTCCACGCGCCCAGCTGTTTCTTTGTTCGAAAAGCTACTACGCTCTAGCCAGTCTGCTTTCGTTCGTCGCCCGTGTGAAGCCTGTTACCTGCCGATTAATTCATAGGAAATTCAGACTCTCGTGTCTGGTCGTCGATCTTCGATTTGTCACGCGTTGTCTCGTGCCCAAATCGTCGACCGTCGTTCGTCGCTGCTTATGAAATTACACGAAACTAAATACGTTTGCAAAGAATCGAAGAGACAAACGATAAAACGAGCTTTCCGTTTCTCGAGTAAAACGGTATCCAACGGTGAGAAGTCGGTTTCCTTTAAATTCGAGCATCGTTGTTCCTTCGACGCTGTTCGACGCTATCGGCAAATATCGAGATAAATTTATCGGACAGCTTTTTCGAAGGACGTGGTTGCTGGTTTAAAGCGAAAGCAGCACGCCGCAGGCCTAATGGCACGGTTATCTTGTTGCCGCTTCGAGGACAATCGAAGATGAAAATAATTTGAATCGATCGGTCGTCGATGAAAATGGAAAGTGGATATTTGCGTCGATCGCGACTAGCAAACTAGAAAATGCTACGCAATTTCTGGTTAAACAAAAAAAAAAAAAAAAAAAAAACCAAAAGAAACAAAACAAAACAAGACTGGAATAATTTGTAAAAGGTCGTATCCATTGACTATTCCGAGAATCTCGAGACTAACCGGAAGATAACGAAACGATGGAGAAACGTCAGAGGTACGAAGAAGGCGTCGATAAGTAGCAATCTGTCTTCCCGTTATTTTAAGCACCTCCGTCTCAGAAGCATTTCTCCAAGCAAAGTATACGTGGCTCCTTTTTCACCGCCAGATTCTCGAATCTTTAGTGCCGTGTTCGAATCGAGAATCGCCTGTGGAAGAAAAGAGAAATAAAAGAGAAATAAAAGTGGAAGAGCAGAGAGAGAGAGAGAGAGAGAGAGAGAGAGAGAGAGAGAAATGAGAAGGAAAAGAGGAAGAAAAGAGAAAGAAAAGAAGAAAGGAGAGACGTCTAGACTCTAGACGCATTCCAGAGGACCAAAGGGAGTCTATTCGACGAGCGGCATCGTCTCGCACTGCGCTGCCGCCGCCGCCGCCCCCGCCTGCCTGCCCGAGGCAACCGAGAGACTGGGCTCGCGGCTAGCGAAATGAAAAGCGGACGCGTGCAACGTACGACCCCGGTGGCCGGTTCGCACGCAACGAAACCGTAGATCCGGAAGTCGGTTCGGCGTAGGTGGAACCGGCGAGGAAGGGGTTCCCTCTGTATGATAATTAATAACCGGGCGCTGAGTGGTTCGGCGAGGCCCCGCCTCTTACCCCCTGATTTATGAACCGCGCCGCCTTCCTTGTCATAACCGTGCGTATGTATAGAGGCTTGCGCGCGGTGGAGGGAGGGCCAGCTAGTGGGGGTGAGCGCGGGAGGACAGGGTGGGGGAAAGGGTGACGCGTGACGTTGCGCGACGCGACGCTACCTACGCCCAGGCCGGCTCTTTACCAAGCGATCAGTCGGTTCTCTCTCGTCCTTGCCGGATGACATCGTTCGACGCGCGGACGTCCGGCCGAAACGCAGCGCAACTTTCACGCGCCTCCGCGAGTCGGCGCCACGCACGAGCTTCCTGCTCCGCGAACCCGTGGAATCATGCAGCTCATGAGATGGAGCATCACGCGCCGCCTCGAATGCCGCGGCGTCAAGCAGGGCATCTGCCGATCCTCCAGACTCTCGTGCGCGCGATTTTCCGGTACGCAACCGTTGACCTTGAACGCATCTCCACGCCGCGCCGACGACTTCCCGCAAATTCGCCCTCTCTCTGTCCGCCTCTCCGGCCCCTCTGGCCACTCTGGCCCCTCTGGCCCCGCTGACCTCTCCGGCCTCTCCGGCCCCTCCGGTCCCTCTGGTCCCTATGCTCCCTCCCCGATTCCCCCACTCTCCTCACCATCTTCCTCCCTCTCCCTCTCCCTCTCCCTCTCCCTCTCTTTCCCGTCACAGAGAAGATCACGTTGCACGTTTCATTCTACGTTTTCCCCGTTCGAGAAAAGTTCGTCTCGCGTACTACGAGTGATGGAAAGTTGTTCGAGTTGCAGGTTGCAGAGTTTTCTAGTGGATGGTTACATCGGGTGGCGAATGAAACGTTGTAACTGGTGCGATTCGAACGGGTCCGACTGGTCCGTCGGGAATAGTAATCGAGCGATTTCCATTTTTCATTGGACCCGGTGCGCGTATTAAAAGTTTCCAGCGGTGTGGGGTTCGCGCGCCGCGCTCCGGAATACTAATCGCCGCGGCGTCGTTTCTTATCATCGACGCGAACGTGCATGATCCTCTCTCTCTCTCTCTCCATCGAGTTTATCGTCACGGGCTCCTCTGCCGCTGTTTTCCTTTCGTTTGTACCCGTTATATTTTTCGTGTTGCCGTTTTCGAGAACGAAAAATCGTGCCCGCCGATCCTACGAACGCCATCTTCTATCCGGTGTCGGTAAGCCTGGGTGGTAAATAAAATCGGAACGAATCCGATTAATCATTCTGCCTCGGTTTCACCGCGACACCGTACATTTTAAATATGACGCGCCGACCTGCCAAGCGTTCGGCCCGTTCCAGCCTTGGCGAGCGTTCGCTTTAATCGTGAAGCGAAACCTTATGAGCTTTCATCTTCGACCGTTAAACTGGTTCCAGTTGCCGGCGTTCGTTACTTTCCTATTCTCTCTTCTTATCGAATTGAAACGTACAAATTCTCGGTATTGCGAAATCCTTGGATCGATCGAACGATTCGAATCGGACTCGATACGACGAACGTTTACCTTCTCACGTGTCTATGTTGCAAGCTGCAAGCTCGACCGACCTAGAGTACGTAAAACGCTTGTAAAATATTCAAACTATCGTTGTAGGCTATCTAGAAAATTTCTTTCCTTTTTTTTTTTTTTTTTTTTTAAACTCAATTTTCCTCTATCGTTCGTAGCAAAATGGCGTTGTCAATCGAGATTTGTAATCGATTCAGCCCGATCGATCGATAAGCTATTCGTCATACTCGTCACGTACGAACGATAAAACGTTTTGCTCGGTGCCCAACACCTTCTTACCAATCCGTTCCAGTTGTCGAGCATGAAAATCCAGGTCTTGGACATTCGCGTCTTTAACGACGAAACTCGTCGCGCATATTCTCGTTTCTCATACGCTGTGAAAATTGTACGACCAACCAAGTTTCTCCCGCGAGAAGCATGTACATGTTTGAACCTTCCGGATCGATGATTAGAGTTGGAATAAGGAAGATGCATCGTGCAGCGCTTCCACGCGTACCATATACCCCTACTCGTCTTACTTAATACGTATGTAAAGTTGGTTCGTCGAATGCTCCTCGCTGCATCGGTAACGCGCTGAACTGTCTACTTGAAATTCACGCGACACACGCTATCTCGAACGACCGATGCTTTGTATATATTGTATATACGTACTTATATGTATTTTATATATATCTTTTTTTTTTTCGTCATTAGTGCGATACGCACAAACGATTCGAACGTTGAATACAGATGATACTTTGGCACGATTTCTTCGCGTTGATGTCGTCCTCGCTACACGGAAAGTAGCTCGATCTGACTTCTATGTCTCTTCCTCGTCGCCGTACATAGAAAAAGATACAAGTTTCTACGCGCAGTTCCAGTAGCAACGAAATAATATAGAATATTCGTAGGATATTTAACGTTGGAAAGAAACTAACGGCTAAAAGCTAATCGCGGTGTCACGTGTGTATTGCAGGTGAAGAAAATGAGTTTACGTCGGATGGCGAGGAGAGTGGCGGTGGAGGAGTCGGCGGAGACGAAGCGGTGGACCTCACGGCATCCAGGTGCCATCAGGGCGTGGAGGACGACAAGGATCAGGAAGACGCTTTGGAGGAGGATGAAGAGGAAGGCGTGGACGAGCAGGACGAGCAAGAGGACGACGAGGAAGGGTCGCGCAAGCAGATGCATCACAGGCAGGATGCGGAGAACAACAACAATTTCGTAGAAGGTGGCGCCGCTGGCAGCCTGTTCCCGCCCGCTGGAACTAGTCACGTCACCCTGGAAGCTCTGCAGAACACGAAAGTGGCGGTGGCACAGTTCGCGGCGACGGCGTTGGCCGGAGGCGCGGACAGCGAGGCCGCTCTGCAGGACTTGGCGTTGCTTCAAAGCACCCTGTACACCTTGCAACATCAGCAAGTGTTTCAACTGCAGCTGATCAGCCAACTGCAGCAGCAACTGTCCATCACGCACAATCAGTCGGTGCAACAGCAAGGCCCGGGTGAGCCGTCGGATACCAAGGAGATATCTCCGTCGCCGATCATCCAGCCTAAACCTTTGTCGAGCCTAACGTCGCCTCCGTCGTCGCGTCCACCGAGTCATCGGCAAACCTCGCCGGCTCCCGTGACGCCGAACCTGGCTCAGGAAAGACCCACGCCGACCAGCAGCGCGTCCCCGTTGAATATCCCGTTGGTCTCGTCGAACGCGACCGGCACGACCTCGACTACCAGTACCAGTAGCCAGATGCCGATGTCTCATCAGATACCGCCTCTCTGTTCGATCAGTTCTTCCCTAGCTTCGTCCATCATAACCAACACCGATCCGCCACCGTTGCACGAGCCAAACACCCTGGAGATGCTGCAGAAGAGAGCGCAGGAGGTGCTGGACAACGCGAGCCAGGGACTTTTGGCGAATAACCTGGCCGACGAGCTGGCGTTCAGGGGTGGAAAAGGCTCCCGTCTCTCCCCGTACGATTCAAAGTCCGGTAGCGGTCGCGGCGAGCCATTCTTCAAGCACCGATGTCGGTATTGCGGCAAGGTGTTCGGCAGCGACTCGGCGCTTCAGATCCACATACGATCGCACACAGGTGAGCGACCCTTTAAATGCAACGTCTGCGGCAGCCGCTTCACCACGAAAGGGAACCTGAAGGTCCACTTCCAGAGGCATACGGCCAAGTTTCCACATGTTAAGATGAACCCGAATCCCGTTCCGGAACACCTGGACAAGTACCACCCACCCTTGCTACAACAAATCGCCTCCGGTCAGAGACCGATGCCGTCACCGCCGCCGCCACCACCTTCTCACCATCCCTCTTTTCACCCGGCGGCAGCGCACGGTTTCTTACCTCCTCAGCCGCCCTTGCCGCTCAGTTTAGCCCTTCCCGGTATGCCACCCTTGTACAGATCGCCGGTTGTCGCTCATCGGGACGATCAGGACGTGCCGGAGAACCTGAGCAAGCCCGTTACCACTGCCCCGACCACCTCGCCACATTCCCCCGCGGTCGTGTCCAATTCTCGTCATTCCTTTCACGACAATCACCATCACCACCATCACCACCACAACCAACAACAACAACAACAACAACAACAACAACAACATCATCATCATCAAAAGCAGCAGCTCGAGCAGAGGGACGAGATGAAGCTGGAGCAACGATCGCCTATGCAGGAACAATACCAGCGACAGCAACGATCTATGAGCCAGGAACCGACCGAGAGGATAACGCCGAAGAAAGAGCCGGAGGAGGCCGAGGAGCCCACGGAGGAGGAGAGCGAGGATTTCGAGGAGACGACCAGACGGTATTTAAATTCACCCCAATCCTCCGTCAATCCACCCTCTCAACCGCAGACTTACGAAGACTGTAGCATGGACAGTAAGATGAGCGGTCGACTGGAGGGAGACGGCGACATGGAAGTAGACGAAGAGATCGAGGAGCAGCCGGAAAATTTGTCCGGTCGTGGAACCATCAATCGTTTGCCGCAACACGTTGTCGCGTACCCCGGCGCCTCCCCTGCGAGTAGTAGCGCGAGCAGTGGAAGCCTTCAAACATCGTTCGCGGGAATTCTGTTCCCAGGGCCACCGGCGCACCATCAAATACCCCATCACGCCGCACCACCAGCCGTAAACGCGTCCACCGCCGTCTCTACCAACGAGATGATCGATCCGGCCAAGGATCCGGCTATCTATTCCAGTCTGTTGCCACGGCCGGGCAGCAACGACAACTCCTGGGAAAGTTTGATCGAGATAACCAAGACCTCGGAAACGTCCAAGTTGCAGCAGTTGGTCGACAACATCGAGCACAAGCTGACCGATCCTAACCAGTGCGTTATCTGCCACCGTGTGCTGTCCTGCAAGAGCGCGCTGCAGATGCATTACAGGACTCACACGGGCGAACGTCCGTTCAAGTGCAAGATCTGCGGCCGGGCGTTTACCACCAAGGGTAACCTAAAGACTCACATGGGCGTGCACAGGGCGAAACCGCCGCTCAGAATGTTGCATCAGTGCCCCGTTTGTCACAAGAAATTTACCAACGCGTTGGTGCTTCAGCAGCACATACGATTGCACACCGGCGAGCCGACGGAGCTCAGTCCGGAGCAAATTCAAGCCGGCGAGGTGAACGAGTTCCCGCCGGGTTATCCGCACCATCCGTTGGCGTCGTTCCTTCCTCAAGGCTTTCCACCGATTCACCCCGCGGGACCTGGATTCCCGTTAAGCTTTCCTCCAACTCGCCAACAGCTGGAGAGACAGGCTCAGGAAAACGACATCGACGCGAAGGACGAGCCTCAACAGCAGCATCATCAGCAACAACAGCATCAGCAGCAACAGCAGCAACAAAATCAGCAGCAACAGCAACAGCAGCAGCAACAGCAGCAGCAACAGCATCAGGCAAGGTACGCGGAGGAGCACAGCGAGGAAGCGGACGACCAGGAGGACGAGGAGGACGATCGTAGAGAGGAGGACGAGAGATGCAATCGCGACGCGAGTCACGGTGACCTAGAGGACGAACAGGACCGCGAAAGCGAAGAAAACGATCACAAGGACGTGTCTTTGCCCAGCTTCTCGACCTCGTTGGCCGCTCTCGAGAATCAGGTGCGAACGATCACGACGACAGCCGCGTCGACGATAGGAAACGCCGCCAGGTCGCCGCCGTTTCACCGTTACAACGGCAGCGAGAAGAGCAACAGTCCGCCGAATGCTGGCGCGCCGTTGGATTTGACGCCTCGGGCATCGTCCACTCCGACCTCGGTGGCGTCGGTGCCAACGCCACCTCCGCAAACCACCACCCACCATCCGCATCCGTTCGGCATGTTCGCAGGCCTGCTGCAAGCGGTCTCATCGTCGCCGTCTACCAGCAGCATCGGTTCGTCGAGCATAAACAGCGTCAGCTCGATAAACGCCGTGACTCCTGGAAGCGGCGCCGCCGGGCCCTTGGCTTCCCTGACCACGTCAGCCGTGTTGGCTGCTACGTCCACCTACAACCCGCTCGGCCTGGCTGTCGGAGGGCCAGCAGGTAGGCGCTGCTAGCATCAGGGCGAGCTGCAGTTCCTGCTACACCTCCCGATCGATCTGACACGATTCACCGATCCTCACCGCCAGTCTGACTGATTCGTCCACCTTTATCCAAGCTGTATATCGACGTATCCTACTTGTGGTGTAGCCGGACCTAGCACTCCTACCCTCCCGCTTGACACTCTTTTTATTATCTCTTTGAACACCTATGATTTCTCTCTCTCTCTCTCTCTCTCTCTCTCTCTATCTCTCTCTCTCTCTCTCTCTCTCCATCTATCTCTCTCTCTCTCTCTCTCGCGCGCTCTCTCTTAATTTGAATCACACTCTTCGACGTAAAAATAAGAAAAAAAGAAGAAGGAAAATTACGGATAGACTAGATACAAAACTTGCGTGCACAAATATCAGTTGTTGTATTCCTTTTTTGCGTAAGAAAGGATCGAAACTATGGACATTTGATAAGTAAATAAATAAATTTCTTTGCAAAGAACGGATTGTTGCCTGTACGATTCATTTCACTCCTTCCGTCGAAGAAGACCAAGCGAGTCTAACGTTGTTCTCGGAGCAGCTACGGCACGGGGATAACGATCGGCTTCGAGTTCCGGAGGCTCGCGTTCGCCAGCGGCCGTTCTCGGCTGGCGTTCGCTCGCGCGTTTTGACGATTAGATTAGAGCCTGTTCTCTCTCTCTCTCTCTCTCTCTCTCTGTCGCTCTGTCACTCTCTCTCTCTCTCTCACACCCCCTCTCTCTTTCTCCCCCCCCTCTCTCTCTCTGTCTCTCTCTTCTGTCTTTCGCGTTCGTGACGGATAGTTTACGAGAGTCGAATCGCGGTTACAAATTGCTTTCACGGACGGTAGAAGCGTGTGAAGGTGTCGGGAAGCAATTGTAAAGAAGTACGATCTGTTACAGTGCGTGGAAACACCACGTGTAATATCTGCTACAAGACATTTGCGTGCAACTCCGCGCTGGAGATTCATTACCGGAGCCACACGAAGGAACGACCTTTCAAATGCAGCATATGCGACAGAGGCTTTTCCACAAAGGTAACGTAACTTTCTTACGTTCGATGGGATCGGGACGATGGAATTGAACGCGCTCATTCCGAGAATTGTTTGCTGCTCGCCAAACGAACGTCGAGAGGAATCGTGCGACGAATCGAATCGATCGAATACGATCGCCTCGTTCCTAATAACCTGTAAATCTATTCTACTCTTCCGGTATTCTTTCCTAATCGTTTTTCTTCGCTTGAGATTTAAATCGTTGAGATTTAAAGGTTATGACGGACTTTTTGCCACGTTGCAGCAACCATTTGCACTTATTCGCTAGAAAAATTTCCAGTTTGACTCTCTTTGAACGACTCGAACGCTTCACGGTACGAGAACAACTCGGAACGCTTAATTCAAAGTCTCGTGAAAATGGAAGAATCGTTAGCGAGTTAGCCGTAGTAATTCTGTGGCGTTTAAATTCGTATAAATGTTTTTGTTATTTTAATTACGCGATCGGCCCTTATAAATGAATATGGGAATATGAGGAAAAGAATTGAACGAAAGGAAGAACGCGAAGAAACATTTGTACACGAAGGGAGGATTTTCGTAGTTGTAAGTGAACGCGTCTCGTGGCAATCCGTTAGACGCGTTTCGAGTGCATCGGATTGCTCTCTGTCTGCCGATATGTACGAATCGATGTAAAAGTAACGCTATATCATATCGATCAACGCTACGACTAATAGCACATTTAAGAAAGATACACGCGAGTCGGCGATTCAGTTGCGCGATTCCTTCGCGGCGAACGCTTACGCTTTGTTGCTTTTAGAGAGGGAAATGGATGACTAATGCGATATATCCGAATTAACGTATTAACGGAAACTCGAACGACGAATCGATAATCGTAAAAAAATAGAAAATCACGATGCAAATCGCGCCAGTCGGTTCAGGTTTGGCCAGCTCTGTATCTTTGTTTTTTCTACGATACTTTCAGAACGATGGTTCCGGGCAGCAAGCATGCATCTGTGCGTCTCAACCGTTGCCCGCTAACAGTTCGATCACTTCACCCGATCCTCAATTTGGATCAGCGTGCGCCAGTAGTCGAGAAAAAGCGAAACGCAGGCGGCGGCGGCGACCTGAGGATCGGAAGAACCGGGGGCGGAAAGGAGCCGGAGGGGGGCGGGGGCTGACGCCTGTCTATCCTGCCATCCGCCTACCCCCGCTGATGTCGCCCGCCCTCGGACTTCTACCCTCGGCGCACGGCCTCCTGGTAAGAGCCTGCTGCATTTTGACAATGAAACAACAATTATGATAACACCACTATGTATTCTTCGTTCGACCTTACGCCATTCATTTTCTCTTTCCTCCTTTCTTCTCTCTTCTCTCTTCTCTCTTCTCTCTTCTCTCTTTTTTCTTCTTTCTTCTTTCTTCTTTCCTCTTTCTTCTTTCTTGTTTTTTTCCTGGCAAGACGAGCGTATAGAACGTCGACCCAATTTGGGCCAGTCGACTAATTGAAAAAGCCTTCGAATTTGTGATTGTTCCTTTTGTCCGAATAACCTATAGAAAATATTTGTCTAAGTAAGGAAATGTTGAAAAGCGATACGACGTCGAATCGCGAGAAATTATGCAGAGTGGTGTGATCGATGAAGTGATTGAACTCGAAGCTGTCTGGTTCGTGACGATGTAACCGAACAATGTTTTCTCTCACACAGGGGAACATGAAGCAGCACATGCTGACTCACAAGATCCGCGACATGCCGCCGCATTTGTTCAGTGACTCGAAGCAACAACACCAACAGCAATCTCAGGAGCACGAAACCTCGAGAAGTCCGATGTGCACGGAAGATTCGAGTTTACCGCCGCCGCCGCCACCGCCCCCACCGCCTCCTCCACCGATGCCTCCGACTTCGATGGAACAAAGCATCGCTGTGAAGAGATCGCCGCCAGAGGGGGAGCTGCCAGCACCAAAGAGACCAGCCAGTAAGTAGCTTGGAAACCGGTTGAAAAGCGTTTGATCGGTCTGCTTCTTCATCGAGCACAGTTCGAACGATCCAAGAGGCTTCGCTTGCCAGGTTCGACTGTTTCTCGCTACCAGAGATCGCCGTCGAGCTTCGATCGAAACGCGAAAGTAGCCGCCACCGCTGTTTCACATATATACACCAGCTTCGCTCGCGCTTCCGTCCGCATCACGCGCTCTCTTCCCTGCCGACAGGTTGCTTCGCTTTCTCTTTCGTTTCTCCTTTCTTTCGTCTTCCGTCCTGAATCTCGCCCGCGAACGGATAATTTTTCCGAGATAAAACTCTCTCTCTCATCTATCTATCTATCTATCTATCTATCTATCTATCTATCTCTATTTATCTATCTCCCTCCTCTCTCTCTCTCTCTCTCTCTCTCTCTCACTCTCACTCTCTCTCTCTCTCTCTCTCTCTCTCTCGAAGAAAAGAGACAAGCTTGAGAAACTTCGTTAAACTTGCGTCAGGGTCTGTTCAGCGAAACTCTGTGTGTGTATTTGCAGGCGTGCCGAGCAAACACTTGTGCCAGATTTGCAATAAGAATTTCTCCTCATCTTCGGCGCTGCAGATCCATATGAGAACTCATACAGGCGACAAACCGTTCCGATGCACCGTCTGCCAGAAGGCCTTCACCACCAAGGGCAATCTCAAGGTATACGCATCATTTTTCCTGTTTCTCTCCGTCTGTCTGTCTCTCTCACTCACACTATCACTCTCATTCTCACTCTCTGTCTCTGTCTCTCTCTCTCTCTCTCTCTATATATATATATATATATATATATGTCTCTCTCTCTCTCTCTCTCTCTCTCTTTCTTTCTATTTCTGTCTCTTTCCGTTACTCTCTCTCTCTGTTGTCCGTCAGTTTTCCTGTCTCTCTTCTCTGTCCGCTATCCCGTTATCCCCGTGTCTCTGGATTCTTCGAGTTTATTCACTAACATCAGCTAGCTGCTACCGCTTGTACTAACGCTGACGCGTAACGTACAGGAACGAAACAGAAAGATACTGGAAAGCTCGATGAAAGATCAGCGACACCGAAGAAGATCGTTAACAGTCGCGTTGACTGGAGGTTTCGCTTCTTCTGATCGTAGGTACACATGGGTACTCATATGTGGACCAACGGAGCTTCTCGACGAGGTCGTCGAATGTCCCTGGATCTGCCTCCCCTACCCATCACTCCCAAGGACTCGGAGTTTCTGCAGCGTCGGCCGGATCTTTTCTATCCGTATCTACCCGCGCCATTCCTTAACGGCGTGCAGCAGAAGGTGAGCGATTATTTGAAAATTTCCTATCGCGAAGACAGATTTCCATCTCGTTCGTTCGCCTTGATCGTTAGCATTTCGATAATATCGAGGAGGATTGGAGGAATCGAACGGTACGGCTGCATCGACTACTCGTTGGCTCTTTGAACGCGCGGAGAAAAGCACGAAGACGGGATCGATCAGATTTCGATAAACGGGATAGTCGCGCGTCTTAACCTGCCCGTGCATTACCAACTAAAAGCTAACTACCCGAAGAATAACGCCGGACAAAGTGCCACTAAACGACCGGATACCGCGACAGAAAAAACCGTAATTGTACTTTTTCTCCAACGATACGAAAATACGCGCGATCTAAAAAAGATATCTAGAGTCTGCGATCGTTCTTTCTTTCGCCTCCTTCGTAGTTTCGTAATTCCGTTCGATTGCCGCCGAACAAAACTAACCGGTGGGGCGCGCGTTGCTTACAGCTGAACGAGATCTCGGTGATTCAAAGCAACAACGGTCTACCGAGTCACTCGGTGGCCGCTGGCAAGTACGCTGGATTATTCGGCTCGGTGTACGCGGCTGGAGCTGGCTTCCCCCTGGACAAGCAACCGATGGTGGCAGCGAACAGTAACGGGCCGCTGCTCGACGGCAAGTCCTCGATACCGTCTGGGTCCATGCTATTTCAAACGCCGTCGCCCTCCCACTCGCCAGGCACGCCAAGTTCCAACGGAAGCAATCAGAGCAGCGCGAACGTGTCCTCGTGGACAGGGGACGCTCTTCAGCATCATTTCGACAGGGAGCCGCCGACCAGGTCGGACGGCAACTCGACTCCACCTTCGGCTCGACTTCCGCCGCCCGCGGCGGCCAGGGGTGAAGGACTGGCCACGTGAACCTCCGTCAACGACACATATCCTTCTTCCTCGAGGCTTCACGTTTTCGGTGACTGAACTCCGTCCTGGCTGTCATACAGACATAGAGACAGAGAGAGCGAGAAAGAACGAGAGAGAGAGAGAGAGAGAGAGAGAGAGAGAGAGAGAGAGAGAGAGAGAGAGGGAGAGGGAGAGAGAGCGAGAGCGGGAGAGAACGAGAGAGAGAGAGAGAGAGAGAGAGAGAGAGAGAGAGAGAGAGAGCAACGAGACGTTTATATGGAGCCGGAAGTAGTGTTTCAGTGCATTTCGCGAGCCGAAAAACTCGGACGTGTGGAACGTCCGACGACATATCTTTCTTGATCCCCAGAGCCAGAGCAGATACCATGTTCCTATTGTCACACTAGTCTTAAACGCGATCGAGAGGACCTTGGAAGGAGCATGAACTTCGATAACCGGGTCCCTCTTGAGAACTCTTCCCCGCGTCACGTGCTTTCGCACGAGGGACGACGGACGCGGTGCCTAGACTGAGTCCACGAGGGCCGCAAGACACGTGGCGCCGCGACGTCCTGGCCCTCCACACTCTGACCGTCCATACGCGACAGTGGTGGTCACCTCACTTAGAGTTATCGTACGTTATTATTATAAAATGCGCCTATACGGGGTATATTGTCTGATCGATACCACCTCCGAACGTTGTGCTTCTCGTACGCGATGCAACGCGGAGGTTAAAACGCGCGTCGTCGTCCATTTCAAAATTTCGGTGTCGATTAGAATCTCGAGCCGATCTCTTTTCAGCATTTGACTTTATTTCGTAGACGAAAATAAGAATGTTCGAGGTACAACCACCGGTTATACGAGATATCCCGTACAGGAAGATATAAATATATACATAAAGAAAGAAGATGATATATATATATATAAATATTGTATCGATGCGAAGAGGTATGAGTTGTATACACGTGCGAGTACATGCGTCGCTTTCTTTCTCGTTTCTTCTTTTTTTTTTCCATTTCTTTTCTTTCTTCTTTTTTCTTTTGTCTTTTTTTCCTCCGAGAGAACGGCGTTTTTAGGAGTTTCGAAGCGGGCCCGGCAGCACCCTCGCTGTGATATGAGAGGAGCAGCCTGCAATCATTTAAACCAATGTACTTATACTTTGTATCATAGTATTATTATTTACACCGGATGTACAGCGCGCACCGCCAACGTGTCCCGTCGTTATTTTATACGGAAAGACAGCCGACGTCGTTTCGCGTTCCCCCGATACCCATCGATCTCGAGTGTTTTCCTAGGTCCAACACCTCGTTCAACCGCCCTTTCGGTCGAGCTGCGATTCTTTCTCGGTCAACGATGCGTCGTTACGCGTAGAATCGATGCTGTGTTATCGGACACCTATGATTGCACGCGCGTTTATACGGAATCCACGAGACTGGTCTTCCTCTTTCTTCTAATTTCTTCATATCGAAGATAAGTATCGTTACTACGTTGCATAACTTCCGACGATGATCTATCGACGATCGAATTAAGATAAACAGACAGATTTAAACGGTTTGATAAAGTTACCGAGTAACCTTGGTAAAGTTTATATAAAAATTTGTTTACGCTTTTTACCTGATTTGTCATCGAACGTGAAAGATCGTAAGTATTTAGAGAAGAGAGCAATGTGGTGGATCGCTGGATGGAAAAAGCTAAACCGGGACAAGCGATATTATTTTGTACGCTGGGATTCTCGAAGAGTTATCCGGATAATGTCGCTTGGTCCGAACGTGTGTTTGTTAGGAAAGCGAGCAAGGGTTGGAAATGGATATTACGCGAGCTCAGTGGTAACGAAGAGTCGTTTAGAAAGGCCGCGTGACGAAAATGAACGGGAATTTGAAGAAATTATTTGTTATCGGTAATCGTACGTTGGGAAGAAATGTATCGAATACGATGCGAATACGACGCGAGGCGATCGAACAGGCATACGTCGTGGACCGTGCGCGATCGATCGCGTTCCTTCGTACTCGAAAAGTTAATACTCTCGCGTATAATGGCTTTCCTGTATGTTCTCGCGTTTAATCGTTAAATGCGAGCAGAGGATAGATAAATAAATAAAAATACTAATAATAGATGAGATACGATACGCATGTAAAGAAACGTGTAAAAAGTAACGATAGCAATGCTGCATACGTGTGTCCATTAAGCACTTTACGTAATTTATCTGATTTTTAACTAGCTTAGACGTAACTTTTTAAGAACTCCGTCGATTCGACAACTCTGGTTGCAAAACGAGAGGATAATAACAGGAGCGACGGTGTATCGCGGTGTCGCGGTCACCGGGTCTCCACGGTGGCTATACGTTGATCAAGAATTTCGGAAAACGACTAATTATTACGATCGAGGACGTTAGATAGAAATGCTTGGCGAATTTCGGACGAAAGTTTCCTACGAACATACGCAGATACTGTGTAACGGTGGAAATAAAATATATATTTTAACAGAATTAACCTTTTCAACGAATTGAAAGGAGAAAATATATTCGAAAGATATAATTTCTCTCTGTTTTCGTATTTCTCGATAACGATTCGGTAATTCGATGAAATCTCGTTCCATCCGCGTGTAAAAGGAAACTAACGGCTTCGATCATCGGGAACAAAGCGGACAGATTTGTACGAGGAGCGCGTGGAACGAGCAACCGAAAGAACAAAGGGTACGAATGTTCGTTTAACGTTCTCGCGTAAATGTGTTTCTGAAAATATGGCTCGCGAAATGGAATCGATTCACGGTCGACCGTCACTGGCAGACGGTCGAATCCACCTGCCTTTAGCAGTATTTCGTTTCTTACGTTCGTTGTGAAATTCGTTGAAAACCATCTCGATAAACATACGCGTCCATCCGTACGGCGGTTATGCGTTTATTTTACGATAGTAATCGTTGGTCGCGCGAATCCACGATAAAAGAAATTAACTGCGATAATTTATCGCTCCTTTTATAAAGAAACACGGTCCGATAATGATTGTCGATTCATCCCGGAACAATGAGAAGACAAAACGAAGCAAGAAGAAGAAGAAGAAGAAGAAGAAGAAACCGAAATTACATGTATATTCGAGTTAGAAAGGAAAAGGAGAAAACGATACTAGGATTAATACTAGAAGAGAGCGCTCGAGAGTGTAAAAGGTAGTGTTTAGGGAAACAATCAAAAAGTCTCCTTTCACAGTGACTATCGTATACATATATACGTGTATATAGATACCGTTGTAAATAACAAACACACGATAAGTATAAAAGGCGAAAATGTCGGGTTAGAGAAGTGGATGTAAGTCGTTAGTGTGCTATTAGAAATGTTTCGTAAGTTAAGTGGAACGTTTACTAGTTTCACGAGTGCAGATGTTTCGCGTGCTTGCACAATGGTCGTTTTTAAATTAAGGAATGGACGAGAAAAAAGAAAAAAGGAAAAAAGTAAAAGGAAAAGAAAAGAAAAGATGGGAAAGGGGGCACGGAAAGGCTGGCAGCTATTCCCCGATCGCAAGTCCTGTGAAGTTGTCCAAAACAAAGTATTGCTTGTACGATCTTAGGTTTTCTGTACATATTGTATAATCCATGTATAAACACGAATCTTGCTAGTTACGCAACTTGTCTCATTGTAGTTGAATTACGTTACGGATCATTATATCTATATCACTTCAACAATAAACAATTATTATGAGAACGAGTTGCATCCGGTGTTTTCATTTTCGTTTTTCTACGTGAAAATCGTTAAACGCCAATTCGCATCGCGACCTGCAAAAGTACTTTTCATGCTCGCGACGATTCGTATTCGCAAAGTGAAAAGTTCCGCAATTTCAAATTTACGTTCGTTCGCGCTCTACTTTCCCGACTAGCTTGTATACCAACGTATCCGTCCCTATCGTACCGACTGTCGATATTGTAGCAGTTGCAGCGATAACTACCATATCGTAGAGTAGGAATGAATAGACGCCCGTCTGCAATTTCAATGGAAACCGACTGACTACTAGACGCGATAATCGCCACCGATACGCGTTGAGTATGTCACCGACGAGGTACGTAGTCAATAATTTCATAGACTATGAAACCGAACGCGCTTTTCGTAAAATGCCTTACCATCTAAACATCCTATTTTCGCGTTACCGACGAACGGGTAGACGATGCATTAATTATAAAAAATCTTAAACTCGATGGAAAATATTATTCTTTCTCTTCTCTTTTTCTTTTTCTTCTCTTTATTTTTCTTTTTCTTTTTCATTAACCAGAATTTGCCGGAAGAACGTTCGTCACATAGCTTGACTTTGGATTTACGCGTAAACGTTTCAACTTTTATTTCTGCTTGTGTCGTCGAAACGAGTGACATTTCTGCGAAAATAACCGCGTGTACTGCCTAGTAATTATCGTTTATTAGGTGCGCGTGAGTTTTCTGTATTTAAAGTCTCCTTGGAATGTCTATAGCGCACGTACGATATTCCTACGAATCGGCTAGGTTGACTTTGTCTTTTCCCTATATCGCCGTCCTCTGTTTATCTATAATTTCCTCCGTTACGATCGATATCTCGGTGCACCGACCACTAGTTCGCTAGCTTTTGGGTATTGCGGTATCGTTTAACGAGATCGGCGTAGTTATTAGAAAATTTCCAAAGACCTTGCTCGAAATGTGTCGTTGATCGCGATCAAAGTCATCTCCAAGAACCAGCGCCAGTTTCAATTCGAACAATTCTGTAAACCGAACGAAGCAAAAGGACAAGGAGAAATGGAATATCGAAGGACGAATGAAAAGTTGTGGAAAGGCGATCTCATTGTCAAATGTCGCGCTTTAATTTCTTTCGGTTAGACGAGTTTTTAAACATAGTTTCGTAAGTAACTGTTATTCCTTGCTATTACGGGCCGCGCGATTGTATTTTCAATTGTACAAGGATTTTGATTTACAGGCAATGATTGGCAATGATAAATTTATCTTGTTCTTGTTATCGATCATCGGTTATCGACGAAGCAAAGAAGAAGAAAGGAAAAATTACGAACAAGGCCACCATCGCCAACGTGTATGTGAAATACGTAATGGAACGCAAATAGTCCCATTGCGGTCAACTGATAATACCAACCATAATAATAATAATAATAATAATAATAATAATAAGTAAAATCGGCATAAAAGTAACGATAAATAAAAGATTGGCGAGTAGATAACGGTTGTGTGCGTTGACCGGCTATTAAGCCGCTGCGCTGGACCGGAGTAAGAGGAAGCGGCTGTTAACTGGTCCGTGGCGACGCGCGACGCGCGAAGCGACGTATCGCCAAAGTGCAGAAGAGGCCGTGGGCGCGCGCGCGCGCTACCGCGTCTATCGACCAGATTCTCTCGTCTCTCCTCCTCTCGTTACCTCGCTGCCTATGGCCCCTGTATGTATTCCGCTAGGATCCCAGCCACGGCCACGGCAACGCCTCGTCGCTGTCTCCAACGTGTTCCGGGAATTGGGGACTGACCGACGGTTCCCACGTGGCCACGTGGAGAACACGAGGAAAAGAAGACCGTTCGTTCTTCGATGACTCTGTTCCCGTTCCCGGATTACGTTTTACGCTCATTTTCCATCTTCGAACTGGTCCAAACGCTGCTCGCCGCATTTCACCCAGCGTCTCGTCATGTCAACGTCGAGTCCGGTCATCCAATCGTAAAATCGTTCGCGCCGTCGTACCGTATCGTGCCTCCTAATCGTATATTACCGTTCCGATCACGCCGTTGCAAGATCCGCGAGCGATCACGGAGGTATTCGTCGAGCAGTCGCAAAGTGAACAGCCGCAATGACGTAACACGCGGCGATGGTGATGGTGATGGTTTATGGCGATTTTGGCATCCGACAGTTCCGTTTACGCGGTCCGGTAAATTCGATCGGCGGGCATTCCAATCGGCAACCACTGCCGCGGACGATCGAACGGAAAAGGGTGTTCCGGCCGTGAAAGGGAAACCCGATGGAAACGCGTGAAATCTCTGACCCGTTGTCGAAAACGAGGAGATGCTGCGAGTAAGGAGAGCGGCGAGAAACTCGGCTCCCGAAACCACCACCCTCTCGTTGTTAAAATGCATCGAGACGAAAACTTGGTTGCGTTAAAGTGCGCTGAATCGAACCTTCCTGACGTTGGACGACGTGGAATCGACGCGTTCAGCGAGCCGTTCGACTCTGTCAAATTGCAGGAACGACGAATTTTCCTCGCAGATCATCGCCAATCTCCTACGAACATCGCGTATATCATCATATAATGGTTTAATTTTTGGACTCAAAGTATTTTTAAAGGAGAAAACGAGTAAGCTGAATTTACAGATTTTTCAAATTCTCGCAAGAAACGGCAATTTAAAGTCGAGTATTCGCTTATAGAGGAAACACAGCCTTGTTAACGGCCTGGTACTTGTTCGAAATAGCCAACGAACAAACCCCCTTTTGCGTCCAAAGAGGACGAGTTTTTCAGCTGTGCAATCATCGTGCAGACGTATTTTCACACAGCTGCTTCCGAGCGATCATCGAATCGTTTCTCCATTTTTGTTACTGGCGAAAAATCGTGCTCGAACCGGGCAAAGTTTCATCGTGGAAATCGCGGAGATGCGATGAAATGGTGGAAGAAAAAAGCTGTTGAAAAGCTTGGTGAGATTTACTCAACGATGCCTGCACTTGGGATCGTTTCGATAGAGGCTGACGGTGAAAAAAGCGGCGGAAAAAGCAGGCTCGAAAGAATCCATCGGTAAGTCCGATAATTTCGCTTTAACGCAAAATTAAAAGCTAACGGTTCAAATTGGTATCGAAATCGATAATACGCGTAAAGTGCAGCGTAATTTTTCGTTAGCATTTCTCTTTCCCGTCTCCATTCTTTCTTCTTATCTGTCCTGTAATTATTTTCTTTTTTAATTGCCTATCTTTGTTTAACATGTAATCGAGATAGCGCGATGTACAAAACATCGGCGTTATTATACGATAACGTGATTTTATATTTTGTCAGTCGGTATGATTTCTTGCGTGATTGCGAACGTTACAGTTGGACGGGACGGTCTAGTCGTAAATTACAGACATCCGAATCTATACCAAAGACAACGATAGCGACCTCGAATAGTCCTCTTTACGATAAGATCTGGATATCGGATGATGCATGTACCTGTTTCCGGTATCTTTCAAACGTTCAAAGGTGATTAGCGAGGAAGGTTGCCCTGGCATGTGCGATCAATCTCGAAATAAGGTAAGATAATAAGATTACGAATATTATTAAATTGCGATATTTTATCGCTTTTATGTCGTTTCCGTTCGATCCGAACTCTATCGAATCTCGCGAATCCAACGATAAACATAAAGTTCGAATATAATAATGGCTTTATAACGGTGAAGAGGTATTTTTTAAATATTTGAAAAAGAACGTGAATAAAACCGAAGGGAATAAAGCAAACGAGATGTTACTTTTAACAGTCGAACGATTCGTTTGTCCTCTCTCGCGACTCGAGTAATCGGCCAGCTCTTCGAATATACTTTTATAATATACGATACAACCAACCGATCGCAGCAACATTTTTAACAAAATTTTCACTTTTACGAGAATTTGTCAACGACAAAATTTTATCTTTCTGAATATCGCGAATATCGCGCTCTTCAACTTGAATTTATAACAGAAGAATACTAATCTTTTCTTTTATCTTCGCACCGCGCTCTCAGCCCGGTGAAAGTTTCGAATCTTCTCTTATATTTTCAAAAGGTTCGTTACCTTAAAATTCGAATGTTTAACGAAAATGTTTTAAATCGAATATATAATATTCCATCCTATCTATTGCTTTTCCTGTAAAATCTTTCTCGTCCGAAAGTCATCGTTTATAGTTGGTTAAGTTAAATTCGAAGAAATTAAAGAACATTTCCTTTTCATCGTTGGCAAGTAAATTGTACTTATCGTGTGTGTACATTTCCAGTTTGGTTGTTATTTTGCCTGTTTTTCATGTACTTTAGATTAAATTGTGTATTCAGATGAAAATTAATAACAAATCATCGACTGCCACGCTAAACTTAAATCGTTTAATTGCTTCTTCTTTCTTATTTATTCTTGTCGTTGCATATACCGCATGGATATTCGGATGATATAAAAAGATATAAATATACGATGTAAACATACTTTGCGAACATACGCCGACAAACGAGAAACGAGAAACGAGAAACGAGAAACTTGAATCACGAAAGCTTCGATTACTAAAAGTACCGATGTTTAAACATACGTACATACATACAGAGTATTCGAACGAATGTGTTAATCTATAAATGTCAATTTTCTTGTTTTATTTATCGAATTAGTTACTGGACGCGGAACTTTTACTTTTCGACATATTATATTCTATATATCGTATAACTGATATTCTTGCTAATATACCGAATCGTGTTCTTTCTTAAAGAACGGTTAAAGAAACGAACCAAAGAAAAATGTGTAAAGACAACGTAACGAGATGCAAGCGAAATAAAATATCAGCAATATCATTTAAGCTGTAAAACGGATAAATGTTAACTTTTGATAAAGCGAATAGAGATAATACAGTAGGATATTGCATCGAACGTTTAACAAGATACTCACGCTATTTTATCTGATAATTTTCATTTTTAGGTACTGTTTCGTGGCGATAAAAATGCGCTAGATGACGGACCCAACACTTTTAATTTCGAGCTGCATAACAAAATATACAAAAGTCGATCGCGGCTACAAAAATGGTTAATAGGGCTGCTGGTCTTCCTATTTGTATCGTTAATCGTAATAAACACGTTCAACACGGATCAGTTTCGAGCGGCACGGTACGGAGCTATCGTCAACGATACCTCGCAAGGTATACCTATACCTATTTTTACTAAAGGCATAGGACCAGCAGGACGTTTAAGCGAATCTCGTTCGAACGTCTCTTTGTCGTTGTCGATTGATCGATCGATCGAACGTATACTTTATTTTCAGACAATTACGTGCAATTGAAATCTTTGTTCGCGTCCATAGCGAACTCCGGTTTCGTAGTCCGCAACAAAGGTTGTCGAATTCCAGCGATGGATCCTTTCGATTCAGCGATTACGCGATTTATCGAGAAGGAAAAACCGCTTATTTGCGAGCACGGAAGTCATTTACCGCTGGTCGATTCGAACGACACGGCGCTCTACGTAAATCCAAATGCGATCGGCCATTTTTACAACAATTCAGGGGAAATCGATTGCTGCTGGCGCCCGTTCTGGCGAGCGAAGGACGAAGATAACGTTGTTACGTCAGTAAGACTGATCGTTCTTACTTTTATCGATCGTCTACGATTTCTAATGTGATTTTAGTGTACCGCGTTCGAACCAGGTGCAATTTTATAGCAAAGTTTGCCGAAAACCGTAGCAACGTTAAATCTGTCATACGTATTTCTCTCTTTATCGCTTTAGTCTCTTTCTTAATTTCAAGCGTAATATATTTATTTGATATTCGTAATTCGTAATTCGTAATTCGTAATTCTTTATAGGTACGGTAACGAGTGTTTCAAATTCGAAAACGCGACGGCCGTAAACACCGAGTTCGTGAAAGTGGAATGTTCGCGCAACAACGAGGTGATATACAAGGATTATCACGCGTTTGTACCTCGTTTCCAATCGGTCGAGAGGAAATACAAACGAGCAAGAGCGACCAACATGAAAACTGAACAGCTCAGCGTGTTAATAATCGGCCTTGACTCGATTTCACGACTAAATTTTCATCGTATGATGCCGAATACTGTCCACGCGTTGAAAGAACTCGGAGCGGTTGAATTCTTGGGTTACACTAAAGTGGCTGATAACACGTATCCGAATTTAGTGCCTGTCTTAAGCGGCTTATCCGAGAAAGAGCTGCACGATCTATGTTGGCAAACTAAGGATAAAACGTTCGACGACTGCCCGTTCATTTGGAAAAATTTCAGCGCATCCGGTTATCGAACGGGTTTCGGCGAGGATGCATGTGGCATGACGACCTTCAATTATCTAAAACAAGGCTTCCGAGTTCAACCCACTGACTATTATCTCAGACCATTCTGTATCGCATCCGAGAAGGATATCGGTAATACGCACAAATTAAACGCGAATCTCTGCGTGGGAACCAGAAAAACCTTTGAAAACTTACTCGACTACGCGAAGAAATTCGCCTCGCGATTTTACAGGGACCCATATTTCGCGATGATCTGGCAAGCCAGCCTCACCCACGATTTCTTCAACTATCCGCAATTAGGCGACAATTCCTACTACAACCTCGTCACCCATTTGTTCACGAAACGGTTGCTAAATCGAACAGCGTTGATAGTGATGAGCGACCATGGGATGAGATGGGGAAGCTTTCGGCAGACTTATCAAGGAAGAATGGAGGACAGCCTTCCGTTTGTGTTCGTGGTGATGCCTCGATGGTGGAAGGAAAAGTATCAAGTAGCTTGGGCGAATTTCCGAAGAAACACGCGCAGTCTAACAACAGCTTTCGACTTGCACGAGACCTTGATGGACATACTGCATTCGGAAAATCTGCAGGAATCGCGTCTTAAGGCCCGACTTCGAGCCATGCCGAAAGATGAGAATTTGCCCCGTGGAATCAGCTGGTTTTTGCCGATTCCTGATTACAGGACATGCTCCATGGCGGGTATAGCTAGTCATTGGTGCATGTGTCATAACAGCTACGATGTTTCTTCGGATGACGAAAGTCTTCGGGACAAGGCAGTCTTTTTGGTCTCGGAATTGAATAACATGCTCAACAAGTTCGTACAATGCGCGGTATTGAAATTGAAAGAAATTAAAGCCGCGAAAGCGTGGAAGGCCGAGGATGAGAAGAACCAACTGATCGATTACACCATCACCATTCAAACGGAACCTGGTGACGCGATATTCGAGGGTACGATACGCTACAGAAACGAGAGTAAGACTAACAAGTTGGTAGGATCGGTTAGCAGATTGAACGCGTACGGAAAACAAAGCGCCTGTGTCGATGAATTCAATATGAGGCTATACTGCTATTGTTTGTAGCTTGATCCGATTCTTTTTATCATCTTTTTTTCTTCTTTTCTTCTTTTTTTCTATTCGTTTTTCCAAAACTTTAAGAGACTCACTTTGACGAACATACTCTCGAATGACTCTCCAATGAAATTAGAGTACGATAGACAGTATACTGGTACCAAAAAAAAAAAAAAAAAAAAAAAGTCACACTGTGATAAGATATTTGCTTTAAAGTTGTGATTCACGGTAATTTCGTACTTAACAAATTAAGCGTCAACTGATAGTAGTATCGTTTTTATTGTGTACGATAATAATAAATACGCACAGTGTAATACGTTGATACACGAATAAGTAATAAGTAAACGTAATTGGCGTGGTGCAGCGATATTATTGAATTTAATTTAATTATTGACCATATATACATGCGTTTAGTCTACTATGGGATACAAATGTACGTGTACAGACGTATGTATAAAAATGCAATTGCAGAGAGATACACGATTCTTTTATGTTACAAAAATACATTTTCTTCCTATATAGAAGTAAATGACAGCAACTTTTAAATACGACGTTTGATTTGTTAAGCATACTTAAGCATACTGTGAATAATTTTCAACTAAATTCAAAGAAAGACCTAATATGTGCTGATATTTTAATTATTAGACGCGACTCGCAGACTTCCTGCTATTAAAATACTTTGTTCGTCTTTTTACGATAACACGCATTCGACGAAAAACACTGATTACGTAAAATTACGGCTTTGAAATGGTCCTATTGTCCTGCAATTACCTAAAGATTTGACTAGCCTTCGACTCGAACAACGATCTTCTTATCATTGTACTTTCTCAAACCTTTATTAGTAACATTTGTATATTGTATATGATTTTCCTAAATTCAGATAGAACAACGTAACTCGGATACTTACTTATTATTTGCGTTTCACGTTTATGCTACAGATTTATATATCTATGCTATAAAAAAAGGTATAAAATAATTTATTTATTATTTTGAGACCAAAGAAACAGAAAAGTCACGTTATCGATCTAACGATACCTGTCTTAAGATTTTGTCAAACTGGTTAATCATTCGCTTAAAGAGAAAATATTTAGCATCAAACGCGTATGCGTATATTTTTCGATAGGACCATGATTATCGTTCAATGATTTTGGTTCGATGCAAATAACTTCTTTTACCTGTGCTAAAACGAGATGAAAGCAAGCTCGATCGTTCAATGGTCGAATACAGAGTTGCATAGAATCAAAACCATCGGTTCGTAATAAAATGTTTGTGCGCTAATTTTTAACACGATTGTAATACGAATCGGGTGACATACTTGAGATAATTATAGAAACTCAACTATAAATTAACAAAAACTACAGGTAATTACATAGGTAAGTACGTTAGAATTACGTATAAAGATACAAAAATTATAATTTATTTATGGCCTCCTTTTTATGAGAGATTTTAAGGTTGCTGTGTACAAAGCGACAAAACGTTACAACGTACTGTGTTGTATCTGACGAAAGAATTATACTTTAATTTTTGTAAATGAAGTGTACTCAAAGGTACTGAAATAAAACCTTTGTAAAATATAAACTAATGTACAATTTAATGCGAAACATTTTTAATAAATATTTGAAACGCAAGTTAAATGATTGCACGATCCTTTAGAGTTATCGATGACGGATGGTGTTGTGCATTTTATTGCGAATAATTTCAATAGAAAAATCGTAATACAATACTTTATTATTATTATTATTATTGGATACTAGGTCCGATATTTAAAAACATTTTCATCAAGTATTTCTCACTATTTAAATGCAAAATTTCTGTTCGTGTAAAACACTCGTACATCACCCGCGCGTGTTAAAGGAAAAATAACTTATTTTGTTAAATAAACTGCACAACCATTCCTGACATTCGCATAAGTAATTGGCAATAACATATATGACCAGTTTCTTATAATCAAAGAGGAAGTACGTGTACTTGCAATGGTTATTATGTTTGCTACATGTATCCATTTCGACTGACCTCATGGTTGGCTACCAAACCTGTTGGTATCCACATTTCAAGGAAGCGAAAGCACCACTTGGTATAGAAACACACTGAGTCAACACGCGCACCTCAGTTGTATGCACATTTTATACTGTCACTTTGTACATACGTTACACTTAAAGTTCTTAATTTCCCCTTATTCCATTATAAATTCGACTTACAGAATCTTGTTGTAGTAGAGTTTTTATTTCTGCAAACAGGGTAAAGAAAGATCGAACAAGCGCAAACGATCGTGTTATATCTCACGAGCGTTATATGTTAAAATAACTTACCTTCTTTTTGAGTATCCGTGAATTCTGTCTCGGGAAAAGCAACGTCAAATGTAACATATAAGGTGCCATGAAGATTATTATTCTCGTAATTAGGCATGCCTTCTCCTTTTTTCCTAATACGGGCTCCCGGTTTGGTTACTTTATCCCTCTGAATAGCTACCTTGTGACCATCTAAATGTTCTATATCCATTTTAAAACCTATTAATGCGTCCTGCATAGATATAGTAACGTTTGTATATAGATCGTCGCCAATTCTTTCAAAAACTGGATGTGGTTGTGTTCGTATTTTTAAGATTAAATCTCCAGGTTCCCCATCCAAATGTGGTTCACCTTCTGCTATGAATTTAGTTTCTTGTCCATCTACCATGCCAGGTTCTACTTCAACCTCCAATACACGTTCTTCTGTAACAAATTTAACATTTGGACATTCTGAACAAATTGATTGTTGCATCATTTGAAATCTTCCATTTCCTAAATTCCGAGTAACCAATTCTTGTCTACAATTACACTTTCTTGTTCCTTTTGCTGCCTTCGTAACTGGCTTATTTCTTGTTATCTGAAAGATAAACAATTTTATACCTCCCATTTACGCATCTTCTCGATTAACTATAAAATCTTACCTCTATAAAATTTCCACTATATAATTCTTCTAAAGTAACTACCAAGTCCATTACGATATTAGATCCTTTAGGTGTTTCTTGCTGGTGATGAGATTCTCCGCCAAAATGGAAGCCAAAATCACCAAAGAAACTTGCAAATGGATCGGCATTATTCATCATACCGTCCTTTTTCAAACATTCCTCTCCGCATCTGTCATACATTTCTCTCTTTTCATTATCTGACAGAACCTCGTAAGCTGCACCCAGATCTTGAAATTTCTGAGAGGCATTCGGATCGTCTTTATTTTTGTCAGGATGTAATTCTTTTGCCAATTTTCTGTATGCCTTTTTTATCGCGTGTTGGCTTGCTGTCGACGGTAAGCCTAAAATGGCATAAAAATCTCTCCTGCAAAGATATATACACACTTTAATTCCTATTTCTAATGCATCATATACTGTAAACACTTCAAATTAGCAGCCTAAATTGTTAGATCATTCAACATCAATTATATAAATGTATTACTATGCAAGATTGTAATGTCTTTTTAGTAGAATTCTTAACTGAAAACATAAATAATGAAGTCGATCTACAAACGTACTTTAAACATTATCTAATCCTTTTCATATTAATAGCTTCCGTAGATGGTTTACAAAGTAAAAGGTTATAAAATTATCATAAAGCAAATATCTTCGATATTCAAAATAATTAAATTTTATAAGCATAGACAAGGTTCTCCACTTACCCTGCCACAGTTAGAATTACACATATTATTAAATTTATTAATAAAGACCAAATCAATTTTATCGCTGCCATTCTAGCAGACGTTACAACAAACATCGGAGCTCTGGATCGTGGGTGCTCCTGATTGGTGGGTGCTCCGAGTTCAATTTATCCGACTTTGATCGACGATAAATGAGTTTTTAGGCGCGTACATATTCAACGAAAATACTTAGATTTAACGTTTAGCAGTAAAAAAAAATGATTGGTTGAATTTGACACAGATATAAGATTCTTTTTATACTTCAGTACTGTTTCTAAAAATATTAAACAAATTCCAATAAATTTGATCCTTTGACACATAATTATATATTTTATTATTGTAGATAAATCTTCGATTCCTACTTCTTAGATGAATATAATAAGTATTAGCATGCAACAGGTGAAATGTTATGTAAAATTGTTTTAAAATTATTTTGCTTTACTACGGCTGGCAGTACGAAGATATCTAATATTTATCGTACCTCAATCTTATTTTAATAAAGTTAAAATTTTATTATTCTTCGTCGTAGTTCCACTGAAAACCACACTTAACAATAAAAATCTACTCCCTCTCCTACAATATAGTAAAATGATCATGTGACAGATCATATTGGGTATCAAAGTGTCAGTAACAGTGAAGCAAAAGTAAAGTGTACTATACAGGTTTGTGGTACGTGTTGTTAAACCAACTCTCGGTATTGTAATAAGGAAATCATTAGTTTAATCATGTCAATATGTAAATTGCCTCGAGTACTCTTGCACGAAAATTCAGTGAAAGGGATTCAGTCAAGAATCACATGACGAAAGCATTATTGACTAAAAACACTATCCTCTAAAATAAGATATCTCTAGGTTATGCATAGTTTATCTGTCAAACACCCTACAAAATGGAGAAACACATGCATTTATGGAGAGGTGTTGATAAGTTATCATACATTTTCGGTGACCAACCAAATGGCATAATTTGTAGACTGGTTACCATTAAAGATCACATTTTTGTAGCAACAACTACTAACAGTCTATACTATGGAGAGGTATCATTTTTGGAGAACAGTCCTCCGTCATTGGTTTTCAAAAGGGCTCAATTTGATGTGATCGATATAGCATCCAATTCGGATTATTTATTTATTGTAGATAATAATGGACATGTTTTGAAAGTAAATCCTCAGGATATGAATGTAGAAGATACGATAATTCTAAAAGAAGAAGTTAAATGTTGTAGTCATGGGTAGGTTCCATAAAATCTTTATGTATTTTTACATTATACTCAAATAATTTATACCATTACAGATATAAACAAGAAAGCGAAATTATCAAAGTGAAATCAATAGCTGTTAGTGATCAAGCAGCGTTATTTGTAACAGAAAACGGGCAACTTTGGGCTAGTGGAAATCAATCTCAAATAGATATTAACAGTACAGAGCCTAAAAAGGTGAAGTTTTTCGAGGGTAGAACTGTGTCTGCTGTTGCATGTGGTTCAAACTTTAATGTAGTTGCAGTGAGAAAAACACCGAAAGCTTTAAAAGATGATACTGACAGCGAGAATGAATTAGAAGAAGAAGTTTTCGTTAATTCATGCCCTCAGTGTCTCAACACCGTGCTGTTAAGTCCTACAAGTCTGACATCATCAGATACTTGCCCTACTGGACTTCATGTACAGCAATCTAGCGAAGATCGCTCAACCAATTCTATTAGCGCTTTATCTGTTGCTAGTAAAGAACAAGAGATTTCATTTGCCGAAAACAGTAAAAAGGAACAAATATCTGAAGTGGTAGAAAATGGTGAACTGTGTGCCAATAATCCTATAGATTCTGAAAAAGAAGAAAAAAGGAACGTTATTTTTATAAATACAGAAGCTGCAAGGCAATTCTTAACTAGACAATTATCATGGGTTTCATCTTATGGAAGTGTTAAAGAAGATATACCTTTAGATAACATTGAAAAACCGACTAGATTAATAAAACAAAATGTATCTAATGTAGCTAATTTAGTATATGAAGGAGTGAAAAACGTGGGAGGTAAAGTTGTTACATTATCCAGGCATATGAGTGGAAGTTCAGATATAAATGAGTTTAAAGATGACAGTAGTGAACATTTGGAACTAGGAGAAGAATATCCAAAACCTGCTGCTACCAGTTTGGCACTCAGTTTACGCTGTGAAGAATTTCCTTGGTCATCAAGTACTGGTTCCTCGGAGCATGAATTGTCTCAACAAGGATTAAATGAAAGAATCAGTACATTAACTCGTACTGGCAATAGTATTCTATCTACTGAACTTTGGACATGGGGTGATATTCAATATGGACAATTAGGAACAGGAGATATTGTTAAACGGTCGCGACCTATTTTGGTGGCAAAACTCAGTAATACTGGACTTAGAAAAATTTCATGTGGTGCATTTCATATTCTTGCTCTAACTCTAGATGGAAGAGTTTTTGCTTGGGGCAGGAATAACCATAAACAAGTGACATTGGAATCGAATGTGTATCAGAGTGCACCTCGTTTATTTACTACCAAATTATTTCCAAACGAAAGAGCTAAAGACATGGCAGCTGGTAGTTTTCATAGTTTAGTTATGATGCATCATGGTTTATACTTTATTGGACAGTCAAGGTAAATAATTTAATTATGAAAAGTATCAATAAGAAATGAGAGTTCTATTTACTCACGAAAGTTGTCATGTGGTTTCAGTAAAACTGGTGAAATGTTCCAACTTGATATTGAGACAAGCAATAAATGCAGTCCCCAACAAATTTTTAGCTCTGGTAACTACAGTTGTTGTTCTGTGATAAATGAACCTAAGATAAATATCTCTGAGGATTTGATAAATGAACAAATATTCTTGGAAGAAATATTAATTGTTTACCAAAATTTAATTAGGCCGTTCCAGAAAAGAGGAGGTGCTATGCAAGAATCAAATGTTTACGAAACATTATGTCGATGTTATACTGAGTTATTAAGTTTCAGTGTATTAAATGTTATTAGTTTATGGGATTATTTTAATCATATTGGTGAAGCATATGAAGTGACAATTGTAGCTAACGTTGAAGAATATATTACTGTATATAAATATTACTTAAATGCAGTGTGTGACATAATTTCTTTGAGTGGATTTACATATATTGCGAAAATAATTGAAATACCACAAGTAATAACAAATTTATTTATGGATAAATTAAAAACTAATGAAACTAAAAAAGTTGCCGATGAAATTACAATTACTATGGCATTACAACATCCACTACATAAACTGGATAGGTAAATATATCTAAATATATATTATTAGTTATTTTTTATCTATGCTTTGAATAACTTACAGTTACATTTTCATTTATATTCGCATTTATATTTTACATTTTATCTAGCAGCCTTACAACCTAATTGTCTTAATGTACATATCCACTTAAGAGTAAAATTATCGCGAGTTACTCTCGAGAGTATTTCTCTCGTTGGTTACATTGAGTGCGATTATCTGAGTCACTATCAGATCAGATTCTGCTCCTTTTCTTCCACTTTCGCTCTTATGCATTTCATCTTTTTACCCGCAACCTCTAATCTCCTCCTTATTTCTTCTTTTCTTTCCTCCCAGTTATATTTAGACATGTAAGTGTAGTAGCCTTCATTATTTTTTAACTATTAAAAATTGGCAAAATAATTATAAGAAGAGATTATTAGTTTACAAGAGGCAATGAATTTGCTGTCTCAAAAATAAAAATTATTCCTTATGTTATAAAGGATCGTTTAAGGAATTATATTCTTACATTATGTCAAACATATTTAAAGAATTAATATTGCTATAAATATCTTAAATATACTAGTGATCTACTATTTTCTTATTTATGATAACAGACATCATCTTTGTACAGATATAAGAATATGGTATTAAATTTGATGAAATGTAACGGTGCAAGAATGGGAGTAGAACGATTACAAGAAGCTTTAATAAAGTGGGAACAAATATGTGATGATCAGGAGAAACAACAAAAAGAAGCTGAAGCAACTAAATTATTTTGGGAAAGTTCTGGAAAACTTGGAGAATTATTAAGATTTCCTGATAGAAGACTTATTAGAGAGTCACGAGCACATCCTTTATCAATACTTAATTCTGGAAGATTTTCTACACATTGGTTTGTTTTATTAACTGATATATTTATCCATGTTACTGGTACATCTCATATGGTACATCCACTTAAAACTCTATGGGTAGAACCTTTACCAGACTCTGAAATAGTACAAGTATGTTAAGTAAACCTCTTTGGAATTCAAATATAAATGTACATTTACAAATGTGCAATTTTTGTATTTGTATCTCTATGTTTTAGAATGCTATATCAGTAGTAGCTCCAGAGGACACATTTGTATTATATACTCCAACACCTTCTGAACGAAATGAATGGCTGTATGCTTTACAAAATGGCATAAAATGTAGTCTACAAAGAGTTATTGGACATGTGCCTCCAATAGTACGTTCTAGCTCATTCTCATTCACTAAGCACAGTGTTTTCAAAGATGCAAAATATACTGGTTCGTATGTCGTTAACAACAGTATTGTATCTCACGCGTTTTATATCATATTTCATATTTTGAAATTATAATAGAAATGATGAATATTATGTAGGTACATAAATATACATATATGTATACGAAAAATACTATCTTTTATTTTGGTACATAGGACGCTGGTTAAGTGGTAAGCCGCACGGTTCTGGAAAATTAGAATGGTCTGATGGACGAAAATATGCAGGACAATTTCATAAAGGTATTATTCATGGTACTGGTAAAATGGAAATTCCATCACAAGGTGTATACGAAGGACAGTGGAAAGATGGTCAACAGAATGGATATGGGACGATGAAGTCAGTTTTTAAATAACAATTTAAATTCTAAGCGTAAATAAATAAAATATACAATATATAAGAAGGTAATGTAAAATATTCTAGATACAATAATGGAGACTTTTATGAAGGATATTTCAAAGACGGATTACCACATGGTCATGGTGTTAAAAAGGAAGGTCATTTTATGGCATCTGTAGCATCTGTTTATATTGGGGAATGGGCTGCAGGTGTTAAACAGGGATATGGAATTATGGACGACATTATGACAGGTAATTATAACGTAATTACAAATAGGAAAAGAAATCGTTGTTTCAATAAAATTAAATCTTTATAAAGTATTGTTTTATTGAACAGTATGTATATTATTTCAGGCGAGAAATACTTAGGATCATGGAGTAATGGTATGAAACATGGTTGTGGTTTAATAGTAACTTTAGATGGTATTTACTATGAAGGAGTTTTCATGCAAGACGTTTTAACGGTAAATAATTAAAAATAATTCAAAATTTGGTAAATATAAGCCCAAAAATGTTGAAATAAATTGCTTCTGTTAAAAGGGTCATGGAGTCATGGTGTTTGAAGATGGTACTCATTACGAAGGTGAATTTAAATCAGCTGGTATTTTTTATGGTAAAGGTACTTTAACTTTCACTAGTGGTGACAGACTAGAAGGTAATATGAATGGTGCATGGAACGAAGGAGTAAAAGTTATTGCGACATTACATATGAATAAAGCTAGCGGAAATATACAAACTAATTCGAAACCGACGTAAGTAGTTCATTGTGAGCAATATTTATTCGAGCGTAATTTTAATTTTATTTGCTTTTATTTAATACAGATCTTTTGGCAAATTATGTGTATCACCAGATCAAAAATGGAAAGCTATATTTAGGCAATGTTATCAGCAACTTGGTGTACCTGAACCAGGTTCGAAAGCTATAGGCATAACTGATAAGTCTGCAGAGACACAACGTGTTTGGCAAAATATTGCTAGTATAATAACTAAATCACATCAAAAAGCTTTACAACGAAAAAAACTTCTGACAATTACTAGTGCCAGTAAAGAGAAAAATAACGAAGTAATTGATGAGTTGGATAAGATTCCGTGTTTTGGGAGAGATAAACTTACAATACAAAGCTATAGAGAAATTCATAAGTACTTGATTAAAGCGTTTGATAGCTCACTTCACCCATTAGGAGCGCTTTTAACAGAAGTTGCCGCTGTATATACAGCTACGTATGGTGGTGTAAGAGTTCATCCTTTATTACTCAGTCATGCTGTGTCTGAACTTCGTAGTATCACATCAAGAATATATGAAATAGCTACTCTGTTATTTCCGGCGTTACCCCGAGGTGGTAAAGAATACGTATTAGAAACAGAAAATGAAGAAGAAGAGTATGTTTTAATTAATTTTCTATATAATTTATTATTTATTTATCATAATTATACAATATCATGTTCCATTATTTTAACTTTGCACTTTGTTGTTAGTCAAGTTATAAGTGCTGCAGCAATACTTCATCCAATATTGTTACCTCGTGTGCATTCAGCACTTTTTGTACTGTATGCTTTACATAATAAGAAAGAAGATGATGCCTATTGGGAAAGATTAATGAAATGGAACAAGCAACCTGATATAACGCTAATGGCTTTTTTGGATATCGATCAGTGAGTAATATCGTTGAAAATACAAAAATGACAGCGACTTTATTAAATTTTAAATAATAATTTTAGAAAATTTTGGAAGAATACAAACGTAATGAATTTAAACGAAAACGGGTTACCGTATCAAAGTGAACCGTACTTTAGCGAGGCAATAGAAACATTACAACAATTGAAAACCACGTTTTCTCCGTTAGAAAAGTTATTAGTCGTTAGAAATACATTTGAACAAATGACACAAGTAAGCTAGCTTCTTTGCTGTATATTTTTATTTGTTTGTTAAATCTCACATGATTTTTATAATAGGCAGTTCAAAAGCAATTGGGGACTACATATTTATGGACAATGGATGAATTATTTCCTGTGTTTTGTTTTGTTGTTGTCCGTGCCAGCGTATTACAATTGGGCAGTGAAATACATTTTATAGAAGATTTTATGGAGCCTTATTTGCAAAATGGAGAACTTGGAATTATGTTCACTACCCTTAAGGTAAAATATTACATTCGCGAGAAACTCTATATAAGATTTTAGAGCTTAAACAATATATATATATATACATACATACATATATATATATATACATACATACATATATATATATATATATAAATATATATCTTTTAGGCCTGCTACTACCAAATATTACAAGAAAAAATTAATGTGGGTGACTGAACATGACATAATAATTTTCACAAATAAATAGAATTATAAAATATAAAGCAAGTTTCAATGATAACTTATTATAATACATTGTTAATATAACAAATAAATAAAATATATGCACTCAACTCGATAAAAAGGTACCTCAAAATCTAACATTTAGTTGAAATAATATAATTTAATAAAATGTTAGACATCGTAAAATGAATTTTGTGCATTATGACTATTAAAAGTGATTAAACTTATTTATTATAATTAATGAAAATAGAAATTACAATATGTATGAAACAGATAGATTGTCAGGTCGTAATAATGTAAGTAGTAAAATTACATATCATGTTCTATAAAAGTATTAATGTACAGTGTATATACATTTAGAACGAATTTGAAGCTTTATTTATGTTAATTTTCTCGTTTCCAAGAAGGTAAATGTACAGTAAAAGTTTATAGAAGCAGCCATATACTTGAACATTTTGTTATAATTTTAAATATCACTGCATTTTAAGTTCAATTTTAATAAGCATTTATTCATTACTATTGTGTGAGATTGTTCACAGCAAACTTAGAAATATATAAAGAATATTATGCTATACAAAATGATTTTTTGGTATTTCTACAAATAATATCAATACCAATATGATATAATTCTTTAATTCATCTAACTGCCATAAGTATCATTTAATAATATTATAATGTAATAATTTTTCTTTATTCTGTTATATTATTGATGTAATGAACTGTATTTAAAAGGCATTAATTGAAAAATTAATGTCAAATGATATACCTGCGTTATATATTTCATAATAACAACAACATTGTGATATTTTGTGCAATATCGTGAACCTATACATGCCATAAAAATAGTAATATAACGATGATGATGATTAGAATTTTATGTTATAAATTGAATATGCATTTTAAATGTTTTATGCCTACTATGGATAGTTTATAAGTATCTGTAACAAATGAACAAAATTGTATCTTTAAAAATAGCAAATACATTTAATTCCATATTATAAATTACATATGTATTTTATAATTTTACCTTAGAATTTAAATACACAAACATAATTCATTTTACTATAATATAAATTTCCCAATTAAGTGATCTTAATAAACCAGTTATTAAGAGACAATTCTGTTGCTTTCCTTTATTAAATTTTATTTATTATTTCATAGTCTTATTTTGTATCGGATTTCCCTTTTTCTTCTTTAAATTCTGATTTGTACATTAAATGTTTGCAATTTTTGTATAAATATGGAACGTAACTATGAAATAGAATATTTCATTCTGTAAAATTTTTAAATCAACTCTTGTTTCACCAGTTACGTACATATGTACGTATGTTTGTAAGTACTGTTATAACTATAGATGACTTCAATTATTTACTTAGGAGTTTTCCAAAGCTAGAAAATGTGATAGAGACAAAGAGCCCGTAATAAAAATTTAAATATTTAGTGAAAAGTTCTGCTATTAATCACTCACGAATTTACCGTTTGTCGTTAAAACAATGCATGAAAATTTTTACATATCTTTTAATTGCCACATAGTTGATAAAATTTTGTATACCTGCAAATCAAACAAATTAAATCATAGAAATAATAAAAAGCATCTCAAAAGATGAAATCTGGTTGTTTTCTTCTTACATACTAAATACATTTTTCTTAGTTACATATTTTAATATATATTTAGATATGTGTATTTTCTTGGAATAATTCTTTAAATTCGATTCATACAAATTTTTTTGTAAATATATATAATCCCTTTATCTAGTATATTTAATCAAAACTTTTAAAAATCATCTATAACGCGCAGGTTTAACCAGCAGCATGATCACAAATCGAGAAGTAACTTAACGTCTAGCGATTGATATGTCGTTACGGTTATTCTCTTACTTTAACTAAAACTGTTACGCTTAGAAATACATACTATATTGACGTAATTACGTTTATGTTATAGATATTCATTATAGATATGGAAGTAGTTAGAAGTGTATGGAAAAATCCTGTTTTGTTGTATAAAACCGTCTTACGGGCATCATTTAGAAATAGGTATTTATGTACATGACAAATGTTTAGTATAACCTGAATCTTATTTTATACTTTATGATATAACATGTATCAATATCAGGCCATAAAATATATATTTTATTGTGATATTCTTTTTCTTATTATACTTTAATAGCCTTTATCATAATATAAGTATAAAATCTTAATTTGATGTTGCATCTAAATATCATAGACATTAGTCTATAAATGTTTTATAGCTTTATTTTTATTAATTGCTACATTAACAGATTTGGTATATTTGCAACTTTTATATAAAAATTATTTGTCTTTATATAATTTACTGCTTTTGAAGATATGTTAATATATTCTTTTTGGATTATACGCTGGGAAACTATAAAAACTGTCAAGACTCGTTATATGTTCCTTTTGTTTGTTATATATAATGAAGTATATATTTTAATAAATCTTCTTACTTTGTCATGGATAAGAAAAAATGTAAAAAATATTCTGTAATAATGAATTAAATAATGATTTTTTAGCACGTTCACATAAATGTAATTCTTAATAAATTGCAGAAGGTATGTATAAATAATTAGTGAAGGTAATATCAACATAAAATTATTTCATTGCAGTAGCAGTTCAGCATCAAAAGTAACAAAAAAGGAAAATGTTTCTATGCAAGACAACGATTTACAATTATCAAGTATAGACACAGATATAATTGCGCAAAATGATGTAACATTTAATGCTCTTGTTTCAACAGAAGAGTTATTAGCACAAATAGGGTTGGCAAGGGAATTTGCGACAGATAGTAAAGTTGAACATCCTTATGTTGATAAATTAAAGAGGGTGCAAATGATTCTGTTTGATTTGAGTCATGCTATATCAAAACCAATACCCGGAAAAGCTAAAGCATTTGAAAGTAAACATATTAATGATTTGGACGAATGGATAGCAGAATATGCCAATCAACTACCTCCCCAGGAAACATATATTATTCCGGTAAAAAGAACATTTCCATTATACACTTTCTGCTAAATATCTTACATTTCATTTTATATTCTAATAGGGTGGTGGTAAAGCTTGTTCTATGCTACATTCAGCAAAAGCGATATGCAAACGTGTAGAACGAAATGTTGCATCTTTGGTTCAACATGGCTTATTAAATAAGGAAGCACAAATATATTTAAACAAATTACAAAACTTTCTATTAACAACCTCACGAATTGCAGCAAAATGTGATCAACGTACAGAAAATATATATATTCCTAGAGTAGAGGTTGAAAAAAATGAGGATAACTGAATCATAGACTTCATCAAACAAAAATCTGTAGACTATTTCCTACTGCTTTTATTGTAAAAGTAATATAAATAACCGAATACTTTACACAAATATTTTGCAATAATATCATTTTTAAATATGTTTTTAAAGTAGACACATTGTAAATATTCTATAATGAGAAATTATAAATGTCAGTTACTGATTATATTGTATTACTATATTACTATATTATTAAATGTACATAGTAATTGATTAATATATTAAAGTGGTCGATATATAAAGATTTAAAAAAAAAAAAGTTAAAAGTACAGTATAGTCTTAAAATATTATACAAAGATTTTTTGACGTAGTCACATAAAGTGGCAATTTTGTTAATTCTAAATAATTATATACGACTTCATTAAAATACATCTATTTAAGTAACAAAAATAAAATAGATCTTTAAAATTATATCATATATACATTAATAGATTGCTAAATAGAAATTTATTATTTTGCAACAAATTTTTGTTGCTATACATATATATATATATATATATATATATATTTTTTTTTCTACCATATATTGCTATATATATATGGTAGAAAAATATTTATAGAAAAAAATATTGTAAATAAATGTACAGTTTCAAATTTAAATATGACAATAAATTATATATATATACAATATATATATATATATATATATATATATATATATATATATATATAAAGGTTAAAGACGATAACAACATTTGATAAAATTAATTATTTATTCCAAAACTTCATCCCCCTCAACAATTTCTTTTAAATTAAGTAATTCCAATAATCCAGAACCTTTAGTTTCAGATGTTACTAATTCATTTATCTCTCTATAATGTCCAGGATCAATTAAACAAATCAAATTTAACGTTCCGTTATCCCATTCTTCTGTCTCTAATTTTGTTATTGACTTCACTATTTTATCTCTTATCTTTTTAGCCTCCTTACCTGAGGCTAAAACTCTGAGTCTCATTTGAGCTCGTTCTAATGGCATTATAGTCTGTAATTGAGGAATTACATCCAAAGCTTGCTGTTTTGCATTTCGGTTTGGCTTTACCGAAAAATGTGTATCTTTCATGGCTTTTTCTATCATAGTTACTGTATATGGACGTTTAGTTTCTGGATTTATACATTTGTTAGCGACAGTTGTAGCAATGTCTTTAAACATAGAATCTAAAGCCAAATGCCGTTCTTTGTCAGAAACCTGAAGTTCTCCTTTTGTGAGAATCTCTTTACAAATTTCTGTCTGATCATCCGTACCAAAAGCTTTTACAAGATCTTCCTTCTTTGCTACTTGACCTTTTGAAACGTTTATAAATACTGTATGTGTTTGTAAAACTTCATCGATGTCTTTTTCTCTGAAATGTAATTCTGTTATTATGATTAATAGAAAATTTGATATGTATTGTGTACATAAAAAGAGAGTGAAATATGTTATAAGGATAAAATACGTATAGGTTAGATGACAAGAACGTACAATACGAATAATGTAACGTACATTTCAGATTTGATCATCTGATAAAGACTTACAGTTTATTTCTCCATGAGATAACCTTGTTCCTATAACAAGCAATTTCAAATCGCTTTCCTGCTTTTTTCATACGAACCACGGCAACGTTAGTTAATCTTATTTGATTTGTTGGCGTAAATATTTTCGACATTTTTGAACAAATATAAATATAATACTGTCTTTTGGTTTAAGAAATATAAGATACGCAATTTTTATTTTACGTGTAATGCGATCTTTATGTATTATTGTACATATATCGTATAAACGTTTCCAATGCGGTTTCGATCTCTCGATTTATAATCGAATCACTGACATATCCAATATTCATATCCCTTTCTAATATCGATAAACTTTTGAAACATCTTAAACGCATGAATTTACGCTACGCATACGCAAATCAGTTCATAATTAATTTTATCAAAATAACAGAACGCGCGAGCGCGACGATAACAATTTTTTGTAAAATTTAATACGAAATCTTCGATTTCTTACAAAAATATGTCGATTATATATTATATATATTATATGTATAGAAATATCTTTTATCAAATATAATTATAGCCATAAATAAAGGTAAACGTGGTAAATATAAATTTGTCGGTAGTTACAAGAAATGTTATAGAAAGTATGGAAAATAAAGAATCGTATAAATATACTTTGTTTTATAACCTTTAAGAGAATAATATTCAAACGAAGTATAAATTAATTCAGAATTATATGATTACAAGAAAGATTTGAAATAAGATTTTACATGCCTATACTGTATACGTTAAAAATAAGTAACATCATTCAATGCGATCAGATTCTTACGAAGGTACAGATTTAGGTTTATTTATAATATTAATTTTATAATTTCGAGGTAAGTTTATTATACTTTATAGTTAAAGAAATGAAAATGTGTAGTCCATGACTATGACGTCATTGTATGATAAGGAAAATCGCGGGTGTGCGCACGCCGTGGCTAGACGCATGCGTAGACTGGCCGCTACGTTAGACCGTATCGAATATGGCTGCCGCGAGCGCGATGCCGTTAGAAGTGCGTGAAAAATGATCGTTTTTCCGTGGTTCAAACGATCCGACCGTTTTTACGTGTGTGCATAGTGACAGTGAGTGTTGTCTCCAACATCTCAACAACGTGGCAGGTCCTTATCATGGCGTTGGTCACCGTGCAACGGTCTCCAAGCATATCCAATTCCCCGCAGAGTTCGGTAAGTTTTCTTGCTTCTGTGCGTCTTTGTCGATAGCTGCTGTCAATTTTTACTGGGAATGCATTGTTTTGAAATTTACCATTATCGCTGTTGGAAATACCGTGTCGCAAATACATTAGAGATCGTTCGGTTCTGTTCGAACAGCCTTTCCTTATTTGGCGTATTGATAGCCAATTGAAAAAGGGAATTGTGAAAATTCCATGTTCTCTGCCCGATATACGTAGTGACGGTAAGCGAGGGAAGCTTATGGCCATAGATAAACTATGTCTGCGGTAAACAAAGAGTTGTTTTGACGTTTCCCTCCCGCGACCAAAGACTACAACGCAACACCGCACGAGTACGTGGTTAATCGTCACTTATCTAATTCGCCAGAGTCACGCATGTTTGTATCATAGACTATGGTTCCTGGAAATCTATATCAATTAATTGTACAAAATGACTCGTTTTATGCGTGACTTATTATCGTATCTGGTATCTTTGTATCTTTTTCAATTGCGTGCGATTACATGATTCTTTAAACGCGCTTGCAAATCTAGTTGCATTAAGATCTTTGCGTTTCGTTTCATAAGAAAAAATAGATAGATTTTTAATAAAAATAAGAATAGAAATATAGCGAACGAATTTGTATAACACGGGCTATACAAAACGCATAATACGAACCACATGGGTTATACCAATTCAGATACGAGGGATAAACTTTTACATCTTTTACAACTACTAATCTTTCTATGTATATATAAATCAAACATAAACATCGCATTAAAAAAAAAAAAAAAAAAAACGTGTTTTTTATAGGCCAGCTATTTTTAAATATCTTGGGGTGTCTAAATTTTTACTTTCGATCGACCGCATATTATTAGATGAAAAGCAGAAAAGTTATTGCTCGTAGGAGTTACGAATAACATTGCGATGGTATCGAGGGACGATAATATTAAAATAAAATTCTCCTCTCGTAAATGAAATTTCAGTTATGATAGTCTTTAAGGGTTAATAATCAAAATTTCAAAATATGCTTTCCACGAGCAAAAAGAGCTTCTTCTTAGTTTTTGTTTCGCTTTTCGAGGAATGTACCCGCGTATCGTCAGGGTTTGTCGCGTCTCGTCGCAATGCCACCGATTGTTTGTGACTTGTGACTGTGACACTCATTGTGCACCGAAGTCAACAGTGGTGGCGTCGCGATGATGGTGACTGTCTTAGTCGATTTAGAACTCGCTACGACACCGGTGCGACGAAAGAAAGTTGAAAAAGAGAGCGAAAGGAACACGTGGTTCCAGCGTATACGTATCTCTTATTCGAAAACGAGTGCCGTGACGAGCGCGTTTCCTTCCACCGGTAGAATGATTTTGCTGAAACGAGTAGAGTCTGCATTTCGCAAAATCTACATTTTGTTAGCTTCAACGATGACCAATCACGAGCCGCCCGCTGGTTTGTTCGTTCATCCTGATTTAGTTTGAAAACGGGGCGGCCCTTTCGACGATTAGTTTTTTCCACGATGCAATCGGAAGACAAAGCGAGCTTTTCTGCGACATTGAATGGCCGATTGCTTTTTCCTACCACACATTAGGTGTCTATACTTTCTTTAAAAATCTTTTACGTTGTTGCGAAAAATAACGGAGAAGTATTTCGGATCCTATTCTATTTAATCGTTATGCTGTAACTGGTATATCGCGTTAGATATTAAGTAATTAAGTAATTGCAACGTATCGAATAACGTATGTTATAGGATTTTCTTGTAATTCGAGTGAAAATCTGCATGTGTCATCTATATCAACAATAACATGTTCCACCAACGTCTTGTTGCTACGATCGAACGTTCTTTCCACATTTCGCGTTTGCTTCGATTCATAATGATTGTTGGGTTCCTGCGAAGTGAATTTGGAGTTGATTGGGTTCCTACTAATTCCGAGAAATTTACGATTTTAACTTTTCTTTACGGTAATACTTTTAACACCACATTCAATGTGACGTTACATTCTATTCCACTAAAACTATTTACATCGTTTACCATGTAAACCCCTCAATTATTATCTCTGTTTGTCACAAGGAAATATTTGTATTTCTATAGATAGTTTGGATCAAAATTTCACGTGTAATGCATTATTGATTATCGCACATTGCGAAGAAAGTAAACACGAATGTAAAAAATGTCTGGGAGTATGTCTTTCGAAGTGGACCTATTGTTGTTCAGTGTTACTGAGATGACCGTCTCAAGAGCTAATGTCTGGACGCTGTCTTTAGCCTCTTGTCTTATATCATTTTCCCTGCTGTTTCATTTTAAAGGTTTAATTATATTTTTTGTTATATCGTAAGTTTAATTAAAAAAATTCCAAGCGAGATAAGAAATAGTTTTCGAAGGAATCGTTTCTCTCGAAAGCATTCTTTTTCTATAATTAACTCGATAAACTTCCGTTTATTACAAACATATAGATGTATCTCGATCATGTTTTACTATTAACGTTAAATGTATTTCGAAGCGCGTGCTAAAGATATTACAGGACATTACAGGACTAAGCTTATTTAAATTCCAGCAGCACGTGATAAACGTTCAGATCTGGCCTGTGGTACTTTATTTCTCTGATAAAGAGATGGCAAGTGGCGTTTCTTGTCCACCAAAGCCAGTTTACTTATCCAGATATGGAGAGTTCTATGGTCCGGTATTCTCGACATGGCAGAAGAAGCAACGTGCCGAGCCTTCTTTGCTTATAAACTTGATCAACTGAAACGAGCTGTAACTATGGAAATTATCGGTTTTTCTTCCGCTCTTATGGGCTCTTGCCTGGTGCGGAGAGATCTCGAGGATCGATACGATTCAAGGATGGGCGGGAAAGATAAAAGCTGCGTTAAGCTGTGCGAAGATGCCTTGATACTTGCGATTCTTTCCTTTCAACTTTGCACCATTTGCTATTTCGTTAGGAAATAAACTCGAACTTGATACGGAGAAAAGCTGCGCGAGATGATAATGGCAATGTGAAACGAAAGTTACGATAAATGGAGCGGAAAATAGCGCTCTTGTTTCTGCCAGTTGTAAAGTACAGTACTCAAAGTTTTTACCAGTTCGAAAGTACTCGGAATTTCTGCGAATTTCAAACCGACAAAAGTTTCTATGAGCGTAAAGAAGCGGTTAATCCCAGAGATTCGTAAAGTAAACAGGACAGAACGAAATAGACGATCGCCGCAAGTATATGAAATCTTTGGTCGACTCAACGTATCAAGGTAGTATGTAGTACATAATAATAATTCATCGTAAATATACTTTGCCAAAGTATAGAAAATGGTGTTAAATTAACTCGTTGAAAGCCATCGTTACGCGAATGTAATATTTCATTTTCTGGCCGGTTTACGTTGTTGAATTCTATCTCTTAAAATTGTGATTGCGCGACGAAGGGAAATTTCAAAGAGTTTTTTTATTACTTTTGTAGTGAATTTTCAAAAAACTGCGTCGCTCGTACCATATTTCCTTTGATCTTCTTACCTGGTCATGTTTCAAAAGTTGGGTGTACGTGCATATATCTTTGTAAATATTATCGCATTCGTATCAGCGTACAATTCGGCTTGAAAATTACGATCGGAAGACTGTGGCGTAATTTTCTTTTTAGATTCTATTCTAAGGGCGAACGTGGTGCCGGGGATGGAAAATTGCGCTGCGGTGCTAATAGCAATCGTTGCTGTATGACCGCGCAGGATGAATTCCCTCGAGAAATTCGAAGATACGTATAAACATAAACCCAGATGTTTATCTTCATTTTCGTGAACGCTAATTCTGATCGCTGATCGTTACTTCGCCGGCTCTTTGTACTATAATATTTCTTTTTTTTTTGTTTTTATTACAAATTATTTTGGTAGACAGAACGACAGAAGTTTATTACAACATATTTTTGTAACGTGTCATCATCGTCAAAGTGGCAAGATATCGTGTTATTAGCTGTAAAAATAGTTGTTGATAAAGGCGAATAACTCGATATCTCGGTGTATTTAGAGTTTTAGGTGTGTAGCTTTAACGATTTGGTATTTGCATAAAGTAGTACAACGGTACAGCTGTTGTACGCAAAGGGTTGCGAGCGTCTGCCTTATATGATTTTAGTTATCGCTTTTGCACTATTTGCAATTCATCGATGCGAAGGACTTCCCTTTCCAGCTTAGTCCCCTTTCAAACACTCTGATCAAATCTCGTTTTACGATTATTCTCGAACGAACGTGTATTGCATTATTGATTGTATATCTTTGTTATCTACTTATCTACTATTACTAATTTTTCTTCTTTTTATAAAGTTTACGTTACTTCTGTTTTATCTTTCATAAACGGTTTTAACCGTTATTTTAAGGAAAACTAGAGTCTCGCACATCGCACGGCGAAAACCGTAATTACAAATTGCTATCGTTATAGTTGTCTTCAAGCAATTATATCTAAGTTTTGGAATATTTCAAATTCGAGGAATAAACGGAGAATGGGGGATAGTGGAATTTGACGTTGATACAGATAATGCATATGATTGCGACGTTTATCTTGGAACGAATAACTTAGATTTGGTACGCGTCGAACCTCGGAATCTCGTGGGCGACGTTATGCGATACCGAAGAAAATGTTCCGCGATGCAATGAGAGATTCAGGGGGGTGACTAACTCGCAGGGTGCTTGGAGCAAGGGAGCCGAAAGAGGGTTCTCGTTTCCCATCATGCACTTTGCATGCGCTGAATGCTTCGCGGCATACGAAGTGCACTCACCGTCCGAAAGGGTAGTTGCATTTTTCTAACGTGTCCAGAGGGGGTGGATTCGACAGGGGACACAGGCCTATTGATTTTAAAGGCTCGTTTTCTGCGTGGTATGCTCGACAGCGACAGTATCTTGGTACCCCTGTAATATTTTATTAACACGTTTGATACGTTATATCTAATTAACCCATTCGAATTGGAATTTTTCTCTTAGATCAAGACTTAATACTTTGTTTAATATTTCTTAGATCTCACGAGGCAAGAAAATTTCAAGATTGATGGAATTAAATGACTCGGGATAAAAGATTTGAAACGATTTCGCTCGATATGTCTTTCGAACCTTTGAAATCTCGAAATGAATCTCTGAAATTCTATACGGAATCTCCAGCGAGCGGTGGCTGGTTTTAGCCGAAGATAATTTGCTCTCTGCTCGTTTTACGTAAACTTTGTTCGAATAAATTTTGCTCGATGTCTTTGGTATCGGTGACGGTAGCCTTTGTAGCGGGTGCGCGAATTATCGCATAACGACCCGCGGAAGGCAAGTGGTTGGCACTTTGAGGCACAACGCGTAAAATCGTTTAACAAAGGCAGCCTTAACAGGTGCTTAGCTGGTGGCGTGGCGTTCTGCCTTTTTTTTTTCACCACGCATACTCGAGTGTGCATCGGACACGTGTAAGTGCACGTGTGGTTTCATTCACCGACGTCGAGATTTACCTTTGTTGATAAAATAATCAACGCGTATTTTTGTAATTAACATACGCGACCGTTATTGCCGAATTTTTATTGCCATTCAAACAGCTGTAACGCAGACACGTATATACGTTTGAAATAGACGTACATACTTACTTGGATTTTTTCATGACGCGTGATTGCTGATTAATATGTAAATCAGGAGGTTTTCCAATTCATTGGCTTGTGATATTTACGTTAGCAACAATTGCGTTAGCTTAATTCTATTAGGTCGCTGCATAATAAATGTCGCTCTGAGATTAATGGTACCCACGAATATAATTTCTTTCAAAATATGCAAACTTTAATTCGGTGAAAACTATGTACGCGCATCTATGAATCTATATATAGGAGGAATTTGTCCTATTTTAACTATTTTAACAGGTGGATATACATCCTGAATGAAATTGCCTTTAGCTCGAAAGCTACGTTCATCGGGCTTTCGATTATCTTTGCCAGGGATCCAAGAAGCGTATATTCTCTTTATTCAGGAAGTGCTGTATTCCATTATGTACACAGATCAAATTAAAGATTCTAGATTCTAGATTCTAAAAGCAGCGATTGCTAAAGTTGCTTTGCCAGATGAACAATTTTCAAATTATTAGACTGGCGGCACTTTGTTACTAATCAGGTTTGATTTTTCGTTTCTTTTTTCAGGATTCTGGTGCTGGTGCGCCAGCAGATGACGACGAAGCGGCGAGGAGTTGTAAAAGGTGAGTTTTATACGTAAATTAGTATGTCTAAAATTATTATGTTGTCAGACAAATATATTTTCAATTGGAGAACGGTAATCTGGATATGGTTTGGATCTTTTTGTGTCGTTTCCCAAAATAAGGATATTATATTTCCATGCGATAATGTTCCCTTTTAATTGTTATCGTTTCTTTCTCGTTGTTACGTCCGTTGGCTCTTTACATTCGAGGCGGCCATCAGAATAATCGTAATAATCCTAAGGAACTGTCATAAAACTAGGCATTTGTATTTTACCGTTTGGGGCCCTTAATTGTTATAAAATACATTTAAGTCGGGCGACACTCTACCTAGACCAAGTCACACACCCCGGACAAAGTGGCAACCAGATATCCGCACATCCTTACTACATACACTCGGTAGTCTTAAGAACCTATCATAAATCTCAAGGAGTCTTTTAACTAAGGTCCTTCAGACCGAACAAACATGTATTCGCTGAATCGTTTTTAAAGCTTATTGTTTACACTAGCAACTTTCTTTTGTCCAATCAGAAGCAATGTCTACTGCCCTCACTTTCCTAACCAATGTTATCTTCTTTACAAAGTTTTTGGAATAAACATTAATTTATACCTGTTAATTCAGTGTAAGCTCAATTTGAACCACCCCTATTCTCGTAACCGAAATCAGGGGATCGTTAGGTTGGTGGCGTCGATTATCGTAACAGGAATTTACGACTCTAATTTACGAACTAAACAAGTCGAGACGTTCCTTATGGTTATTGTTCAATCAGGTAAAAATTGAAATTCAGGTGAAACATGAATAAGAGTTTTCCTTTGCAACAGCATCGTCACCGGACTTCACTGGTTCGTTATCTTTAGAACAGTCAACATTTTTTTTACCGGGTTTTCACCCTTCAGTCATTCACCTACTTGACTTATACATTACGCACCAGCGTAATTATCTTTTCTACAAAGTTATTGGGGATACATAATATCTTCGAACTGTTAATCAAGTGTTATACTAATTAAACCACCTCTGTTATCCTAACCGAAATAGGGGATCGATCAGTTCGTGGCGTCGATTGACAAATCGAAACGGGAATTTACGACTCCTGTTGACGCGCTTCCTCGCGATCTCGTCTCTCCGCGACTGGTCGGAAAAACACTCGTATTAAAAATCCTTTGATACAATCGTGACCAGAATCTCAGCACCTTATCTCCTCGTATTTCTGTCAATTCGCTTGCTCCGACACCAGAAACCTGTTAATTTCACTTCTGATTGATCGTGTGACTGCGCTATATCGCAAGGCAAATTATAACGATAAAGAATAAGACCTTGGTCGGTTTCTGCTCGAGATTCTATTTGATGGTGGAAATGTACAGCGATTTAAACCTGTTTCTAGTTGATACGAAACGTCATTGGCTACCGGCACCATGATTACATGTTAGAATCGAAACGCGTTTGTCAATCGGTCAGTCCCTCGAAGGGGTCCAGTTTCCAAGGGTCCAGAAGCTTCCATCTTAAATGTATTATAAGATATATACGAACGCGATCGTCTGTGCGTGCGTGTAAATACGCGTTTACATACTCTGGTCTACAACTCCGATAAGATGGAATCGCGTGGTTCGTGCTATTAAGGCTGGTACAGCTACGGGTACACTAAAGTTGTCAACTGGTCTTCTCTGGTATTCTTCCTCTTGTACCTCATACGTGCCAAAAAAAACTTTGGATATCGAGAAATTCCTGTATCGGGATCCCTTCTTTTTCGGTTTTCAAAACATCGAGCTTCGGATGAATCCTCCGTTGCGTCCAAAACGGTTTTTGTCCTTCGAATAAGTAAACGGATATACTACGTTTAATACGACAGCCTGTCGATTTTTATCGCACGATGCGGTAAACGATTCGATTTTTCATTCGATCAACTAATTAATTCGAAAAGAGTTAGCTTGGCAAAATGTCTGTAATTTACCTCGTACTGTTCATCGCTGAAATTCACGCAGAGTGGCTGCACCGAGAGGCTAGTCGTTCGCCAACATTTTTTTCTTATTAAAACCTGTCTTCGAGGCTTGTGGTCGCACGTTTCGTTGCCAAGTATAAGCCATCTAAACCATCTTTTGACTATCGAGAAGCGAATGTTGTCGTGCAAACGGGATAATCTGTATGACGCGACATTTTCAATGAGTTTTCGATAGATATTTATATTCAGTCGTGCTTTTGCTTTTTTCCTCTTTTACCTCTGACGGATCAGCTTGATCGAAATTTGGCATAAGTGTTCCACAGTGGCGAACAAAAGAAAGTATAATTGACAACGGCCATGTATAGGTGTAACGTGTATTATGTGACTCTCATAGATTCTGTGTGAATCAGAATATGTGACCGTTAGCTACGTGATGAGAAATTGCTATTCAAATTTTACTGTAATATTCGTATATGACCATTCGTATAGACCATTTGTATACCAATTTTAACCTTCCCTTAGTTTGCCATTTCATATTCAATTATCCTGTCTTTGTCACAAGTCTTTTATGACTCGTTTTAATCTTTCTAATAAATGGAAATCTTCCGATCCACACAGAAAATGTCTATATAGATTTAATTTCCCTATTTGCATTCTATGAAACTATCCATTTGCATGAACATCCGGAGTCTAACGATAAGCGTACTTAGGTTAAGTAAGCACCGTTCGATTTCCTCGGTGCGACGCGCCGGATCAAATTAATCGAAAGCAAGCGTTCGCGAACTCGGTTCTCAGGAAATAATTTCAGGACAAGGAACTGTTACTTAATCAGGCAGACGAGTTCCTTTCTTGGGAAAAAGACTTCTCGTCCCCGCGGCTTCCTTCTTCTGGCAATAATTCAATTAAGCCAGATCCACGGCCTAAGGAAAGTCTCGTGCGAACTTCCTTGAGTCTTTGCGATGTAAACATTCGTTAATTTGCAGGAAGTCGAAGCGAGCTCGTCTCTTTTCTTGCCTTAATCGTTCGACTTTCTACGCTGCGGGTTGCGTAATCTGTATAAGTCGCGACCGTGTAATATCATCACCCTCTCTGAGAGTCAGGAAAGGTGCCGGAAAAGAAGGTTCCTCGTTTCGTGAACGGCGACGCACTTTCACAGTTTGGTAGATCAGGCCAATTGTCCCAGACGACGTTTTTCACATCTTTCGCGACGAGAAACAAAACGTTTTTTGAATTTGAGATAGCACAGGGATGGGACGATGCTTCGCTAAAAAGTCCGAAAACTTTTACGATACGATATGACCAGCAAGTCTAACATCAGCGGTGTCTATCTTTCGAGTAGAAGAAGATTGTAAATGTTCGTACAATAGATCTTTTTGCTGCGATAGCTTTCTTTCCTTTCTTTCCAAAAATAATTTTTAAATCACGTAAATTACATTTCGAAAACGTGTATCGATGATAGTTTCTAGCAGCTTCGATGCTTTGTATACTATTTTTGGCCAAGCCATTTAGAAAACCGTTTTATAAACAGATACGTGACCTTTAGCCTAGCTGAAGTTAAAGGTCACGACGCGAAATAGTCCGACCCAGTCAAAGGAATAGTTTCCTCTTCATGGTGGAAAGAGAATCGTCGCTGATATTGGGTGCTTTCGCGTGCTTATTCTCTTCGAGATAGGCTCGTGTCATGCGAGTCAAGCGAAAAAACTTTGTACGACATGAGAATTATGATTGTCGTAGAGCGATGTAATTCATGCCAGCCGATTCATACAGCGGTGAACACCTCTCTGCAAACGTACACATATAGGGTGTCCTATTTTCGATAGCTAGCAACTGATCGAGAAATTATATTACTTTTATGAACATAAGCATTTAATCGAAATCTATCGATCATTTGGATACTAAAAAATTACTTATTAGATCTTTGGCGAGTTGGAACGTTCAATTCGTTCTTGGAAGGATCGAGAAATCCATGTTTCGCAAAGTTTATTTTTCAAATGGTGAAAATTTCACTTTTTGCCTACGATAGTCTTTGGATTTCTTCCTTTCCAAAGATAGAAAAGAGTCGGATTTTTCGATCGATCTAATAGACTGAAAATGTACACCCCGTAAACGGTTCGACAAAGGTGGTCGATGCGTGTAGATCGTCGTAGATTGTAGATGAAACGAGAAGCTCTATATAAGAGAGTGTTCTCACATACAAACGAGGCAGATTTATGGACGCGCGAAAACGAATGATCGTCCCGTCGGCAGTATTTTACGTATAATTGAACTTGTCTTTGGAGTAATTCGATTTGGCTTGGGCGCGAATGAACAAAACGCTGATTATTTGCGCGTTGTTTATTATCGTGAAATCCGCTCCTCCTGCTTACGGGATCTGACTACAGTTCTTTTGGAATAGTTAGAATGTAGGCCTGTGATAAAATTCGATATATAAATATAAATTCGGTAAAATTCGGAAAAGTTAGAAAGTTTCTAGGAATCGTCGAAGAAAGATGATCGGGACAACTACTCTTCGTGTATAGATCAAGCAAACTTGCATCTTTATGATTAAGCTTCAAGTTCGATATCAACCGAACGATAAAATATATGTTGTTGTATGTCTCTAAATACAGAAACTCTTTGATACATTAAAGAAAGCATAATTATCTTTCAAATATTGAATCCTGCATTAAGTTCCATCGTCCGGAAGAAACGTCGTCAACAATGGAAGGAAGTTTTCCTTTTGAAGACGGCAAACCTCCGCACGAAGCTCCGTTCGGTTTATTTCCCGTCGCAGACGCTAATAAGTTTGCGGTCGGGTATTGAATTGACGGTAGGTCATACGGAACGTGAAAGTGCACCACAATCCCTGTTGTCGGAGCATCGCTGAGCATCGTACTCGATTCTGGTGAAATTGTATTTCTTTCCGTGGAACATGTTACATTTTCTTAGCTTTCCTATATAATTTCTTGATTAATGATCTTTATTAGGTGAAACCTGTACAAATTTTCGAAGGATCGGAAAATTCGAGCGATCGAGCGATCGAGCGATCGAGCGATCGAGCGATCGAGTAATCAGGCATGTGCGTTCGTATTTAAGGAACAAACGCGCTTAAATATCGAGTTTTCACTTGTAACGTCCATTGTGCCGCTCGCATCAGGTGAAAAGGAGAAACACAGGTTGCGAATAGTTCTGACGACCCGTCTGGATATCGAAGCCGACCAAGGTAGTCTACCTTGAACGGAATTCTCGGTCGTTCGTAAATTTCACTAACAAAGACCCGCCACTCTCGTTGAGAATAATGGCCGGACGTTGCATATCTTTTCCTTCGTTAACGATGCCCGCTTGGACAATACCGATGGCACTTTGCACGAGTAAACAGCATAGATTCAAAATATGTACGTACTACGCGGTATCTCCGCTCTTTGATGCTCTCCATGGGGGAAAAACATATTAAATTTAGAATCGCTGTTGCGTGTCGGAATGAGTTTGTTTCATGATACAGTGGCAGCCGAGTAACTGAAAACCATGGTATCAGCGAACGAAACGTTTCTATTTTTAAAAAATGGATAAGTAAGTTGAAGATGGCGTGCAGCTATTAATTGTACGTGGGAAAACGTGTATAATGTAAATTACGTTTGAAAATTGTCGATGATTTCTAAAGATATACATATACATACATGTGTCACGTTATGGTGTAATAGAATAAAATATTTATAAGATAAAAAAAATGTAGATGCTACGCGATTATTAAGCCCAATTGTTAGTATATCTATTAAACTGACGAAAGTCTCGTCAATTACAAGATTTTTATGCGAGATGTTATCAAGGTTTACACTTCGGGTACCGTTGAGTAAACGCCTAAGCCTATATCTACACACCGATAATTAATACGTAGAATAATCCTGCAGACTGCATTGAATATTGCATTAGCTGCACGGAAGAAACAAAAAAGCACGGTATGCTGTTATTAATCATGGCACGTAGAAGCTGTTGTTAAACTAGCATATCATTCTAATCCAATCAGTCATCTGAACAATGATGAAAATTGACGTTCTCCATTTAAATGACGGACTAAGTTCTTAAACAAATACAAACAATGGATTCCCTTTTTTTTTTATAAAATTAAGTTGTGAATTTCATTCGACTTTTTATTTTAGCTTATCGGAACGCTATAGGAATCGATGATTCTTTTCGAATTCAAAATTCACAAATTTAAAAAGTCATTTGGAAACCGGCAACATTTCAAAATACGGTTCCTCTTTAAGTTTGACTTTCTTTTCCTAAGCCACGGTTACTAATGAATTTTGCGTGTTTGATACTCCTCATTCACAAGAAACAGAAGCAGAAGAAGAAGAAGAAGAAGAAGAAGAAGAAGAAGAAAGAAGAGAAGAAAGAAGAGAAGAAGAAGAAAAGAACAGGAGAAGAAGGGAAAGAAGTGACTCCGGTCGGGACGATTTCTCGGCATTAATTGCCCCCTGGTCGTAAATGGCATCGTTGCCAGGAACGAGGTAATGGTTTGTGCGTGCAGAAAACGCGTCGGGCATCGCAACGACCGCTGAAAGCGGATTCGTGCGAACTTGCGTGAAACAGACTAAACACAACCGTGTCCGAGAGAGAATAACACCTTGCGTATCTTATTGTGCCCGAGTATTTACGTAATGCATGGCACTTTCTGCATTTCTTCCCTGGTTTTTGCTCGATGCTGAACGCACAGAAGATGCGCACGGTAAAATGCGGAGCGTGTCTACACGGCCGTTACGCCATTTAGATACACTTACCGAGGAAAGCGACAGCCGTACAGGGTGTTTCATTTCAATCGAATTTCGCAAATATTCGTGAAACCTTTAATAAAATGTGACGTCTTATTTGAAAATCCAATAAACGATTGTATTCGATGCATGTGACAATTCGATTAAATTTCTTTTAACGTTAACGAAATAGTTTTTGCGATACCTACGATACGAATGAAGCAGAAAATTGTATTTAAATTGTAAGCTAGGTGGAAATTTATTCGAACGCCATTCGAATCGTAAAAGTTAAAGCATAGAATTCTTCCAATGTATCTATCGTTTTTGATTTTTCCTATAACCGTCGATAAGTACATCCGTGGCTGGATATACATTGATTTTTTTAGTTTGTAGTTCTCTTTAGAGGTCATTCACCTTCGACTCGTGCAGCCGCAGCTGCTGTTAGATTCTTCACTGTACTCTCTGTTTATCGCCCACTTGTCAATGGGCTTGGTAATGAGACGCACAAAACACTCGCTATTTATGTTTCTATCGCAGACGCGAATTTTTCTCGTTGACTGGTTCGAAAGGTCGCGCGTATTTCCTGTCGACGATGTTCCAGAGGCGGTATCGATATTCAACAATTGTGATGCTTGGTTAGCTTAAAATTGAAACGTTGAATTATAGCTTTATAACTAGATATTTTTGTTCGATAAATATTTAATAGATTTTTAATATTTTGTGCTTTAATACATTTTTGTGCTGTACAATTGTACCGATTTCCTCATGGATTTGCAAATCAAGTACTCTCGTTAGAGTTATGCAAATATGAGCGTCACGTCGTATCGCGTTTCAGAAGAAAAAATTCAATAGACGTGATATATTCTTTGTTGACACAATCGGAGTAGGCATCGCTAGATTTCTGGACAATTGATATCACTTTCCAAGGATTTCGGTATCCATTGCGCGACAATCTGTATAATCCATCTATAGTCTATACGATCGTAAGGAACACCGCACTGGAAGGTTGTGGTCTCTTCGTTTCAAACAATGATTCACCAATTCATTGCGAGTAAGATTTTCAAGCTTTGATAACATAAAATAATCCCGCATTGTTTTCTTCTTAATATCTTCTATACGGCAACGAGCTTCTTCATTAAAAAAAAAAAAAAAAAACAGTTTAATGATTATAAATAAATCAAAAGCAACGTTAATAACTATCATTCAATATCAAAGCGATCGATAGTTACACGCTTCGTTTCTATTCGTTTCTATTCGTTTCTATTCGTTTTTCTATTGGCGTCGGCTCGCTACTCTTTCAAGGCGATTAAAGTCCATGATCAACCACCAAACTGTGAAAAAATAAGCAGTCATCGATTACATGGGTTTGTGCGTGGAAAGAGCAAAGGGTTGCGCAAGGGGAGAGAAAAGAGGGAAACGCAGCAGACGACGCCGTGCGGGTGAGTGGATTAGCGATCGAGTTAACGATCAGACGAGTTCTCCTTTGTCTACGTTCATCGGATGGTAAAAATTTTTGGCGGCTCACCGTCTGGCGATCAGATTTAAAACGAGAGAAAAGAAAAATATAGCCGATGGTTTACGCCTTCGTAGATACGAGCTTTTGTGATTGTGAATGGATATGCACACGTACAAGCAGAGAGAAAAAAAAGGACTATGGTTGCGTATATCTGAAATCTCGGTGCTCCGTCGAGGGTGAAACGCATGACAGAAAATTCTCAAGGTCTTCCTTTGTATCTACCCAAGATGAAAATACTGTGGATTCGTGATATACATTTTGCTGTCTATTACGTATTGCGTAATATTTAATTGAATACCGTCGTATAACATAAAAGTAACAACACATAATAATAATAAAGGGCCGAAAAGGGTCGAAAGTATATTTTTATTGAAACTGTAATTTATAATTTGTAACGATACTTGGAAAATTGTTCTTCGTTTTGTCAGCTCTCTACAGATCGATACCTCTTTGAGATTGGAACATATTTCATATTAGATTCTCCCTAATTTTCACTATATCTGCCGTTCTTTGACATCCCGAGGAGAACGAGGCGGGTCCTGAAATAGGGGAATAAATATATGTATTTTTATATTCTGTAACAGATCGACGCTGTAATTCCTTCCTGTTTGCCTTCGAGTGTCATTTCCTTTTATCTACATTTTGCAAGCGTATCCCCTATTTTCCAAGCAACATCTCGATTCGTTCTAAATTACGATAAGAGACCAACGGATAAGGGACAAAGGTAGAAGCGGAACGCATGCGCAAAGAAATTGTATATAGATACACAGAGAATCGTAAACAGAGGGCGGAAATGTGTTATGGTGCCATGGAACACGTCCTTCCCTCCGTTTTCCATGCTTCCACACTTGCACGCTTTCCTCGATCGACCGACTCGCATTTCGGTCCGATAGGTTAGGTTAGGGTCGGTTGCGGTGCGAATAGCGGCGAGATGGAGGGGCGAGGGAACGAGAGGTATAACCGGACTCCCACTGTTCCACGATTCGCTCCGTACTTCAGTTGCCTCGCGTACGTTGAATCGTGAACATCTATTCCGTTTTGTTTCTTCTCAGTTGTTTGAACACGTTGTTGTATCTCATTTTATCGCGTGCCCTTATCGGATTCTGACTAACGCGTAGTTCGCGCCACCGAATTTCCAAGTGTCTCCGTTCAAGTCCCTTCTTTACCGACCGATGGACTCGGAACGAAGGATTTTTGGTGATCAGTTTTCTCGCACGCGATGGTCGAGATTTCCGATAATAGTGTAAGATGCTTCTCCTCGAAGCATCGTTTGTGAACGGATCCGTGAGCCATGAAGTGAATCGGTGTGCAGTGTCTAGATTCGTCGAATGATCGAATCTCGTGACTCGTGGAAAGAGGTTTATGCTCGCTGGCTCGTGGCATGTGTTGATTCGATGGTCTTCGAGAGCGTCGAGATGCGGAACCCGGGGTTCCTCCTCGAAGACGCCAGACATGGATATATCCAGTATATCAGGTACAGTTCTTGCGATGCTTTTCTATTTTTATTTCTTTTTCTCGTCTTCCTTCGTCCACTGGGAATCATGGGAAAGGAAAAGTGGTTTCTTTGTAAACGCGTGCATTCTCACAATGCGTTATGCGTCCTGCAGCGATGTGAATAGAATAATGTGTCCATAAACCAGACATTGACTGTGTATTGTTCGTGGTAGAGATGACTGTTCGAGGAAAGATCGATATTTCAGCGAGTATCGATCACGTCTGAGCCAGTTTCGCTGTTTCCGAACGCCGCGGTCTTCGATTTAGTTATCGGTTTATCGAAACTCACGCTAACCTCCGAATGTTTCGGGATTATTTATTTGACACGAAAAATTTGCTCGGATTTTTGGATGGGAAAAAATACGAAATATGCGTTTAAAATTATCCTAAAAGGGTTATAATAAACAAATTATTATTAATTTGTATTTACGTGTTTAAAATATTTCGGTCTTATTCTCTCGTTTGACCTTGATGCTAATACTCAATTACAGAAAACGAGAATATGGAGATAATGTATCCGAGCGTTCAGGTATACAGAGTAGATCTCACAATCAGTTTACTTACAATCCACGATAAAAGAAATGTACGCTTTACTAGGAAGTAAATGTTGATCAATAGCTTTTGAATAATCATTTTCTTCCATATATGATCGATTCACGGCACTTGTGCGTTTCAGTCTTTTCTTATAAATGCACTTTGATAGTGAATTTTTACCGTGAATGAACTTTGTGTTAGGATAGTCGACGTGAACAGTGAGATAACTGAAATTCAACAAATTTCGTTTTGTTTGTTTCTCAAATCAAAATATTGCCTAGGACTTTGTATGTGTAATGTACGTACGTAGAGACTCGACTCTTCCTTTCTCTGTCTGTCCGTCTGTCTCTCTCCCTCCCCCCCCCCCTCTCTCTCTCTCTTTTAATAGAATTCGTTATAAATTCAGTAAATTCTATCTGTTTTACGTTCTGTGGATTTCTGTGAATTTCTGTGCAAAGGATCGCTAATATTTGAAATTGCGCAAAGACCTTGCGGATATTACGTAAAGTTGGTTTTCGAAGCTAGGAACGATCGAAACGATTTAACACTGGAATCCCAAAAATTTCACTCTACTAGTGTATTTACCGTTTAGCCATTTCGTGCATATATGTGTACATGTTTATTACTATCTAATTCATCTAAAAAAAGTGCCTATATGTTCTTACTTTCAAGTTTTATTTTCACTTGTTACGCGTTACTGTTTCGTCGAATCGTATTTAATCATTTTTCTATTCTATTTGCTAAATATAAAGATTAACCAATAATTCTATACATGATTGTCGAAGATTATAAAATTAACATATTTTATTTAAAATTCAACATATAGCGAACTAATATTAAGCTACAAAAAGCTAGTAGTTTTAAATGGTTAGAAATAGTGTTTATCGAAATGAAAACGAGCGCATCCGGGATTTTAGCGTTAGCAGAAATGATCGTACTGTGTTCGCAAAGGCGAGGTGCTCAGGGGTCGAAATCCACATGTCGTTCGTTTTCCTCTTATTGGACATCTTATTTTCGGAAATAGCATGCAAATCGGAGAGGCTGGCTCGAGTAATTCTGTGAGTCTCATTCCGCCACGATCCTCAATTTGACTCGCGTGCGCATAAATTCTATTTTTGTGCTGTGTTCCAGTGAAATATGTTAGGAATATACGCCGCGTATATAGTAATTTTATTTCCCAAAATCACCTTAATACAGAATTAGCATTTAGTCGATTTTAGAGCAAAAGGTAATTCTTTGTTGAAATATTACTCTTCAGTGCTTTTACATATCTTCCGTTGCAGATTTTCTTAATTTAAATAAGTTTAGTATTTATATATTATGAGTATTTGTATATTAGAGAATGTATGTAATGCGCAAAAATATATTTACGATAATAATCTCTGTCTGTCTGTCTGTCTGTCAATCTTCCGTAACTAATTTTCTTATATCGTGCGAAGGTAAATGTAAAAATTACTTGATGCGTAGATGGTATTTGATAATACCAATATCCCTGTTTACCAGTAAGGTGGTTACATTTCGTGTCAGCTGACTCGGAGCAACAGCTGCACGCTTTGTACCATCGCGGATGAAAGGGGACCCTCGAAAGCAATTATTTTTCAGAGGAGAGTTGTCGGGAAGCTGTCTAGCTTTTGTACAACTTTTGAATTTCTCACGGTGGTTGGTTTAAATCTTTGATCGATTCGTCGCCGACGCGTTTTGCTTTCAAGGCCATACAATTGATCCTTTTGGCAATAATAATTTGTTGAAATTTCACATCGTGTGTAGGTAGGTTTGTATATTTATAAATATTAAAATACGCAAATTATTCATCTATGGTAAATGTTAATGGAATGAGATTAAATTTCAATTATCAAAGTTGACAAGTTAAAAAAAAACTACAAACATGTCGTATCGAGCTTAGAATTGTAGATATATAAATTGAATCTTGAAAATGAAAATGCTATCGATCGTAAAAATTGCGCAAGCAGTTATATATTCGCAGCAATTATATATTTGAAATTCGCAAATGAGAGCGGAGAGTTGGTTCATCGGTCGAAATACGATACTTGCGCAATAATGTTGTCATACTTACTGGTGTTTATTTGTTGCGTTCGAAAGTTAATCCTAGGTGTATTCATTTGTAAGTTTCACTAATTTCGACATCGTCTCGACGCTCAGTCGATCATCGTTTCTGGCGAATCGTACAGCAATGCGGTGTTGCTTAGAGACGGGGAACACAACACGAAGCTTCGCAGTCGATGTGATAATAATCGTTATTCAAATTTCGATAACCATTTTTTTAGTTAGCCGGCAGAGGGTATATATTATGACAGACAGACGGTATAACGTTTATAAATGGAGGGTAATTAAGGAAAGAAAGTGGATAATATCATGTAAGACGTGTTGTAACATCGATGGCATTGCTTCCTGGTTTCGCGTTAGACAAGCTGGCGCCAGACTGGGTCGATAATGTCATCGGACTGGAACTTATTTTGAATGCCATTAATATACCTCCCTTTGTGAAACGGTTTAAATATGCAAGCAAACTCGCGTTACCTATGATAATCGAGAAAAAATATTTTCATTAACATTTACAGTTCTATCTTATAACATTTACAGTTCTTATCTATCGATATTAGTTGTGTCATATTCATCGATATCGCAAGTCAAGATTATTAATCGAAAATATATTTCATAATTATCTGTTTGGAAACATTTTTTTGTTTGGAAACATAATTTGTTTCGAAGGATGCAAATAAGCAATATTAACATAATTATCGTTTTCTATAAGGAAACAATAATAGCGTAGTTCGTTATTTTCTCATTTCCTAACTTCTCTACACATTATTGTCCATTATTATATCCATTATGTGCACTGATGATACATGCAATAACAAACATGAATAATCCAGTAACAATTTTCCAAGGTTTCCAAACGAAAGCTTATTCAACGCCACTTTAGCCTTTTGCTCAGATCCTGCCGACTCGGCTCTTTTACCTTTTTCAAAGTCTTCTTCTTTCGGTTAAACTTGGGATCATCGGTAAGGGATCACAGGTAGAGATATGCTGAGACATCTGTCGTACTGTTTTTGATTGGTGCGCGAAGAGAAGAAACGTATAGGCGTATATAGTCGATGAAACAGACATAGAGCGAGATCGTATAGTAACGAGTATAGTAAACATTAATTTAATCTGATTTAATCTCAATCACGCTGATGGATGTAACCGTGTTTAGAACTATATGGAATTTATCGTGAATTGTTATTTTTTATTATTTAATAATTATGTCAGATTTCTTTATGACGTTTGTGCATTACGTAAACGACAGCAAATTGCGCATCTCTAGAATGTATAATATACACATTTTCTGAAAATATTCTACGAAGAAAGAAACAATTACTCGTACGTATGTCAAATTATTTGTTTCAATTCTCGGAACTTATAAATTTCAGTTCATCGATGACGATCGATTTTTAACAATTCCGCTGTATCTCTCGCAGCAACTATACGATTGAAAGAAGGAATCGTTTCGTTGTTCAGTCGTTTCGCGCGAGATTAAAGTTGGATCGAACGCGTGTTCTCAAGAATAAACTGGCCCAGGATCGCCAGCCAGGCCAATGTTTGTATTATCCCTTATTATCTGGCGCATCGCCCCCCCCCCAGCCTCCCGGTAGCTACGCGCTTTTCTCCATTTCGATGCGGAGAATCGAAAGGCTTTGAAAGGTTGCCGCGATCGTCCGTTCGCCGGTGGTCGTCGTGTTCATCGTTTCCGCTCTAGTTGGCCGAGTTCCAGTGGTTCGTTGGACGTATTCTTTCTTCTCGACGCGGGACGCAATTTTCTCCATGTTAAACGTCGCTTTTTCCGTTCATCGCTCGCCGAGTTGCGTCACCGGGGATCACGGCCGCGGTGAAAGCGATCGTTCGATCGACTCTTGATGCGCGTGGAAGTGCACCGATGCTCGCGCGGACCGATTCGAACTTCCAGCAGAGATCGTTGTTCGATCTCGACCAGAGTTCATAATTTTAAACCGTGAATCTCTCTGAAGACAAATCGATCGACTCTACTTTTTGTTAAAATTTGTTTCTTAATTTCATTAATGCATATAAGTATCCATAAATAAGTGACTCGGCTTGCCTTGACTCGCAGAAATACAACGATCGCAACGATATATTTAATAGGAAATTGTTCGTTCGGAGCCGCGTAAGGAAGAAGGAATTTTCTTTATTTAATAAGGAATCGTCGAAGATAGGGATAGATAACTAATTTTCGTCGGAACTATCAAAGCAACTTTCCATATTCTGTAATCTGTGCCAGCATACATGGTGTTTCCGCGGCAATTTTTCTAATCTCTACCGGGAAGCAAGACGCGTGGACGCAATTGCATCTGCATGCGTATCGAGTCACTGGAACTGATTGCTTCAATGGCCGGAAAGTATGGTCAGGTTCATCGGGAAACCGCGTGCAATCCAACGGAATTACGTTGCCGATTTGTATCTTTCTCGTTATAATTGCGTCGTTGAATGCAGCGAATCCAAGGTGCTCGAACCATTGAACTTTGTTGCAAGACCGGTTTTGAAAAGATTTCTTTAGTCTCTTTTGATGTTCAAAGTGGACTAAGTAAAAGGATAGGAAGAAACAAGCGATTTAACCAGTTAATCGGGACGAACGAGTCTTGGTTCAGATTTCCTATTTCTTGGATGGTGCAATTTCTTTATTTATGGATTTGCCATATTGTAACGCGGTAGCATCTATGTACGTATTTCTGTCAGAAATAGATTCTACTTGGGTATACCTATCGAGCTGTACAAATTTTACATTAAGATATTTCATCCTGGAAATTCTATTCTTTGTTAGCAAATGTTTTAAAAACGTGTGACGAACGTCATTAATGACCTTGTTCTAATAGCGACGCGATGCGACGCGACGGTGCGGCCCGTCGTTTCCGGCCTGCACGTTAACCGATTTACCGGAAGTTGGCGTCGATTACACACGCATCACGGTGGATGTGGCTCGTCAAAAGCTGTGTATATTGATAAGAAAACAGAACTGTTTCCGTGGTCGATTCTTTTCTTACGCATGATTTTACTCGTTTAGAACGAGTTACTCTCGCATAGAAAGGAAAACAAGAAAATAATAATACCTATAACGATCAAAGGAAAAGTGTCGTGCTTGCGTTTGAAATTCTTTTGCGATTAAAGTGTTGTTTGCGCTTTAACAGGTGAGAAACGATATATAGCTTGTCAGGTTAACGAGCCGACGCTCGTATATCGTGGTGAACGATATTTGATTAAGAATCAGTAAGAATAAGAATAAAACGACGAAACGATGTAGAAATATCGGCTGTTGAACTTGTCGTTCGATCCAATGGAAAAGAAGCTAGATCAGGGTCTGGAAATTGTAATTCGTCTAATCGATGTAACACGCGGGAAAAGATCAATTGGACGAATCTTTGAGAACGGAGAGTCATCGGAAGGTTCTCATATGTGGCGGTAACCAAGCGTAAAATCAGGCTTGCCGATGTTTGAGCGACGTGTACCGGTACGTGACACACTTTAACGGGGTTATGCGAATTGCATTTTGCTCGAAAGGTCCCCGTCGCACACCGATGACAATTGCAGATGCGATCTCTGATGCACATTCACCGGCGCGTTGTCGAGACGTTTCGCTCGACCTAAAGTCGTGCTACTCGTGTCAAATGACATCATCGCTGTTGCCTCCATTTGTATCTACATATCTGTTAAGGCGTAGGATAGACTGGATAAAGTCGAAGAATGTATTATTTGTCATGAAAATCGTCGTTATACTCGTGTTATATCGTCGAATGCCATTGTAACGCGTTTAACGGTTAAAAGTATTAATTAACAAGTATTCCGCATGCATCTGTTTTTTATTTGTCCGTTTTGAAATCTTGTTGAAACTTCTAATTCAACGTCTCACGGATCAATACATATCGTTGATATATACACGAAGTGGTACTTTCTCTGGAACATTTATTTCTGCCAACAATGTTGCATGCAAATGAAACAAAGGCCAGACAAATGGAGAGAAAGTTTTAACGCAGATATCGTACCAATGCTTCAACGGAGCTTGATATCATTTTTTCCATGTCGGTAAATTTCGAACATGAAATGCTTGATACATAATCGTTATGCTATGTTTTGCGATATTTCTCGATATTCCTCAAGTTCTGTGCAAAAGTAGAGACCTTTCAATTCGCGCTAATAATTAGACTTCAACAGGGTGTCGCGAGTTCACGCAAAGTTATCGAGCTTCAGCGATATCCAGTCACGGTGGTAGTTTTGTGTGTGTGTGTGTGTGTGTGTGTGTATACCGTTTCACTTGTTATTTTGAGCGTCAGCAAAGGTGCAAAAATATCGTACTATGCAACGGAAATAAACTGTACGCGTGCTACGAACTTGTAGATTTTTCTAACGTAGGAACACGTTATACACGTAATTCACGCGTAAATTTTGTTGGAATGCTTGTTTTAACGAGCTTCGAATAATTCGATTCGATAATAGGCGATGTCTGTTACAAGTCGAACACTCTGTTTAGCCAATTTCAATTCGGTTGCCTCCCGGCTACATGCTTCTTACAAGCTTTCAAAGGTAATGTAACGTTACCAAGGAACGTGTTATCGATCATACGAGAGGGATAAGATGCGTTCGATTTGATAGCGTTTTATAAAGAATCTATATAGAAGATGAGATTGGTCGAGAGACAACGAGAAAAGATTCTGCTTGTACAAGCTCTTTTCCATGAATTCTTTGGTTTTGCGAGCGCGAAAACGCGCGACAGGCAGCGTGCAATCTCCTCGGAGGCTAATAATACGAGCTGCAAAAGTCTGCTTGGCGAAGACGCGCCCACGCGTCGCAGTTTCTAGTTCGAATCTCGAGATGATTTTAGTATCTCATCGTTCTTCGCCCTAATCGCGCGTCCGAGTTCCATTCCGTTCGCGTTTTCACACTGGAAAAGCGTTTCGCAGTTGGCGTGGTCGACGATCAAATTGATCATCTACCTTTCTTATTTTTCGATTTGTTAAAAAGGAATTATTGTTATATTTATGAATAGAAATCGTTCGATAATATTAACATTTTTAATAGATTTTTTCAATGTACAGTTCGTCGTTTGCGAAAAGTTGAGGTATATTCGTTCCCCTTGGAACTGGTGAATTTCGATCGATGGTGATGTTTCTATAGTTTGTCGAGGCGGTTATTGTGCTATTGACTATCGTTCGTGAAAGTTGCTCGAGAGCGCACCAATACGGAGAAGTCGGGAAAGGACACCCCTGCGAAAGAAAAGGCAGGGCTACCAACGAGCATTTACGCAAACGGGTACGAAAATGCATTTCTTTGCGTTCGCTTTGTAGCTGATCTGTATCGACTATAATATCGGATTATCAAGTAAACACTGCTATTGCTTTTCACGATCGACTACGACTTGTGGGTATTTTCTTCTCTCGTTTCTGAAAATGTAAAGTATGAGAAAAGCAACGACCGCGAAAGTCTAAAACGTTAAAGCGACTTGTAACTTTTTCCTCCTGGGGCATCGATCAGTCCGTTCGAGAGACGAGGTTGGACGATTCATAAAAATAATTGATTTCAAAATTAGTTGCGCATTCCGCGCGATAAATCTTTCCCTGACAGGCTGGTTGCCAACGTTGCTCACACTTGAACCAAAAAGACCATGTTCGTTAATGACTGTTCAAAAAATCTAACGTTCGCGAAGTAAATTATGGTTTCTCGTCGTCCGTTTCGTTCTGTGTCGTTTCCATGAAATTCTCATCTATCACGTTCCACCTAGAAATCCAGCGTGGTGCACGATCTCGGCGTTCACAGCGAGATAAATCTCAGTTCCGTGAAAATCTCGCGGAGGGTTAATAATCGAGAAGTGGTGTAGAGTGGGGAAAAGTGGGGAAAAGTGGGAATTCGCGGCGCGGTGCGGTGGCAGCAGGAGTGGGAGGATCAGGGGCGCGAAAATCACTACAGAGAAATCAAGTCGCTCCAGTTTTGCTAATAAGGCCGCCGTCGCTAATTGCTTTCCGTCACGGCAGCTGGTCCCTTATCGTGTGAAAGTAATCGTCACAGCTCTCGATAACGAAGATCGTGGAAGAGCGCATTGCCGAAGATAGATTCTCAGGTTTCTCTTTTCTACGGTTACTTACACGCGTGTAATCGCTACCCCTCGTGAAAGAGAAACTCTTCCCATTGTATGGCACGAGCGTAAACGCGCGTGCGCTACCGGAAGCTTACGCGTGTACTTACTACTTCCTACTTACTACTTACTACTTACTACTTACTACCTACTATCTACTACGTATTATAGTTCGATGCGTGAAACACCATGTGCGTCCGACGAGCGCACGATGCTCCTTACAACGAGAGTGTAGTTCCCCGCGACAGATTTGGCAGATGTTCGAGCACCAGCTAACTTTAACGCTTTCCCTGCTATAGAAATTTCGTACTCCTTACGACTAACGGTGATACTATCTTTTTTTACCAGAAATATTTTTCAACCTAGTTCCGTTATCAAGCATTATTTCGGCAAATAATTCGGTAAATCTCGTATTTTACTATTAAAATTGGTTTTTCTATTTATCATTTTATACGTAGCTAATACATATATATGTATATATATATGTATGTATCGTAAAAAGTAAACATTGGGATTCTGTTCCTTTTAAACGATATTGTGATTATAGAAAGAAGTAAAAGAAGAAAGGTGAAAGCTTTTAGGCGTAAAAAGAGCGTAAATTCTTAGCGTAATTCTTTTTAATTAACCGCAGTGCCAAGACAAATTGAAGCGGTATATCTTGAATAATTGGCATCGAAACACGTTAAAATACGTGAGTTGTCCTTTAAATCTTAAACGTTTACGTGGCACAGGCATCGCCCATAACTTTCCACTCTATGTTAATAGACTTTTCCTTGTTTCTGTTGCAGCCTGAGCGAATGTTACTTCGCTGGCAAGGGCGCGGCCTTGGTTTTACCTCCGAACGAAAGGGCCAGACCCTCGAGAAAGGTTTCCGCAGCAGGATGCGACATTCAACAACACCTGCAATCTATGTTTTATCTGCTCAGACCGGAGGAAACCCTCAAAATGGTGAGTTACGAGATACAACCGTGTTTATTTGCGAAGAAAGTTTTCTTTACAGCGAGAGATGGTTTTTTAATTTACTAAGAACAAAGCATATATATCTGGTTGTAACGTTCGTTCGAACACTTACGATTCGTAATGTAGATTGTAGATTACGCGAATAAACGTATACGTATGTATATAGTTTGTCTGCTGCAGCGGTTTATGTAACGTTGAAAGTTGTTTCGCGTATCTTTTGCTCGAAACGTTATTGGAAATTCTTTGGCGTTCTCCTTGCAACGGTACGATGAAAAAATCGCTACAACGTAAAAACAAAGATAAAAACGGGCTTGCATGCGTCGATTATGTGCATACGATCGATCGAGCACCGGCCATGACATTTCCCGCGGACAAAAGCTCAAGGATAGAATCTATTTTATTTGAAACGTGCGTTGCAATCGATATCTCGAGACCGCGAATTGTCTGCCAATTCCGGGATCTTGAAATTAACGGCAGAGGTTTGTTTAGATGTTCTGGCGCGCGGTTTCAACCATGTTTCTTGTCAACAGACGCAAGATATTTTCACGATTGACATTTATCTCCAATTTAATGACTAGACTGCGCATTTGTACGCATTCCTACATCTTTATGGATATAGCTGAAGAAAGGGAATTTACATAGAAATTTGTTTCATCTACCAAATATTATTGTAACGAATACACTCTATTTTGAGTATTTTATATAGGCATATTTGCAAAATTTTCTTTTCGTTAGATGTAGCAAAAAATGCATAAAATTCCACCGTCTATTACGAACCGCGTGCATACACGTTAACGTCATCTTGCGGTAATTTCGATATTATTTTTCCGAAATTTCTCGTCACCTTGCTTTCTTTCGAATTGTTTATCTATTTTTGCTTATAATATACGAAAAGCGTTTCTCTCGTCAAAGATGAGCTAATAGTTGAGTATCTTCGAACGCATTTCCCATTGGAGAAATTGGAAACGAGCGTCTCGTCTAAAATTATCATGTTTCACTATGTCGTTTACGTTGCCACTGCAGAAAGTCCAGAACCTATGTGAACAACCGACAGGTAATAGCACCGTGACGTCAGCCAATCCTAACGAGAGCAAACCAACGATCGGTGATTGCGAAATCTCTGACCAACGCGTAGCTTTCTACGTTCGGAATGAAAAGTGGTCACTGTTGTTTCGGAAAAACGTAGCTGCCTCGGTGCGATTGGAAAGTTAAAGACCGACCGATGTCGACCGTTACACGATTTCGGTTTATGTTAGTTTTGGAATACGAATAAACGTACGTTCATCGGAATTGGAAGCGATGTAAACGATATAAGTAACCATTTCGCGCCTTTTACGCGAAAACCACGAATGTGCAAATTTTCGCTTTTACGGCAACCAAGTATCGATATCTTTTTCTTTCGTCCTTAATTATATGAATTAAAGCAAGGAACGTGGAACGAGAAAGGTGACATTTTTCGTATTGAACGTACATAAGCATTCGCCACTAAAGATCGATGAAACTTTAACGGACTTTAACGCCGATATCAGTTTGTGAAGCGCGCGCACGAGGAAGTCTGGCTCGATGATAAGAAACTGGTCGCGTAAGTCTTTTGAAACGACGAACACGTCTCGAGTCGTTTGCCGAGCGGAAGCGGTCGTTTCTCATCGGCCGCGACCTCAATGTGTCGCGTTCGCCGACGACCCGCGCATGTGGGTCGCCTTTAGCCCACTTTGCGATAGTTCCAACGACACCAGCGACTCGTACCGATCCCACGTGGAAGATTCCAGGTCGTCACGCGTGTGTCGCGTGTTGGATGCGACGGTGACAGTACTTTTTGAATTAGAGCGACAACTCTCAATGCCGTTGACCCTATGTCTGATCATATGTCGAATTAGATTCGAGATTCTATTTCGTTCGATTTTCTTAACTCCCCCCTCCGCCTCCTATTTTTTGTATTTTTGTAATCACTTTAAGAAAAATTCGATTTCACCGTTTAAACTGTCTTGAATTCTAAATAAAAGCTAAAAGAAATGATCGAGCATGGTGCATTGAGCGATCATCGGTTCCCTTTGTCCAGACGAGATTACGTATTTTTAATACAATAGCACTATGCGACTAAAAGAAAAAAAAAAAAGAAACGAAAAGGCTTGTATCGAGTGCAGAAACACGAATTTCACGTCGTCCTTGACACGGGTCTACTTCGGCAGGGATGCAAACTGGCCTCTAGAAAAATAAGCTTCGACGAACCTCGACCCAGTTCAAACTTGTTACATCGCCGACGAGGAGCGGAATAGCGACTTCTGCGGATCGTCTGTTGTGTTTCGATAATAACCTCCGATCTGCATAACGATGGTCCACGATGCTTCTACGGAATGAAATTGAAATAAGAAACGGTTCGGTCGTTACTGACTAGATGGTGTTAGCCGCTAGATGATGTTGAAATTCAAATATTTTACAAAATCTGAAATATCGAATATCGATGCGCTCCATAGGTATGCACAATTCTTCACTTTTTGGAATTATACAAATTGAGTAATTTACGTTCAAGCTTAACCTTTTGATCCAACGAATTGAAATATAATATATTCGGCTACTTTTTCAAGAAAGTCAGTAAACGTCTCTTCGCTGTTTGCTTCAAATTTTTGATTTACAAACATTTAAATAAGTATACTATCGTCCTACATCGTCGTACTCAATCGCAAATTAGATTATTTACTCGTACGACTAGTGTACCGATCAACGAAGTTCTAACCTAAATAGATCAGAGTTTCAACTAGGATTTTGAATTTCTCTTGTATAGGTTGTGTTCCATGTTATTAGAAAAAAAAAAGAAAGAAAGAAAAATAAGAAACGAAAATGTGACAAATTAGTTGAAATAATACGTTATTTCGAGTTGTTATTTATCTGGCTAAGTACTAATCGAAGAAAAGATCGACCGCTATCGGAGAAGCACGTCCACGTGACAATCAGCTGATCGGTCGTAGCCATTCAACTGCATAGAATTCAGGACCATTTGATCTTGATATTCTCTATAGCTGGCCAAGTTATCGACGTACGAGCCACGAAACAAGCAATAGGAACAGAATGTACGCGTTGGGTACGAGCGAAATATGGTATTAGAATTCTGGACAGAACACGCATTCACGCTTGTTAAAGCTGTCGGGATTCCTCTGTGAGCGGTTGCGGGACGAGAAACTGGTCCCTACAAGGACAACGAGGTAAGGGGAACGTATGATTCGCCACAGGTCGTTTCGTCCACTGCTTTTCAGCAGGGCCCGTTACTTTTTACGCTCGCGGTTAAACGCACGCATGCAACTTGCCCTCGAGTCGAACCTTTTATGCGGAAAGTGTCAGTGACCTGGCCGACCATTAACCTATTCGCTTGCCCACTTCCGGTGCATTGTGCTACGCTTTTGGTTTTCGTTTATTCGCTGGAATCGGGATTTTCCTCCGTGACGCGCGCTTCGATCGATCGTGTTTCGTTTTGTTAGCGAAGGAAACTTCTAAATATCGGAGGTAGTTCTCCGTTTTTACAGGGGAAATAGCGTACTAGTTGAGTGACATTGGATCAACTAACTAAGATAGGTATCGATATCTGAGGAAAACGGTACATACATACATATATGCTGTATATATATAAATTTTCTCTTGTATATTTCGAGAAATGAAATGCTTTTATCGGTCTATATTAGTGTAATTGAATGGTAATACAACGCGGTTACATCAGGTGAATATACACGATGATGTAAACTATCCATATTCGATCGATATACGTTAGCCGCGCAGTAACGTAATTATGTAGTACGTAGATCGAGCAGAATGAGTTGCCTATAATTAATTAAACGCGGATGAATGGCGATGAGATTGCTTTAGGTTGTCTAGTTAATGGTGAATATCGTCAGCAATGATCTCAACGTGTCACAGGGATTCGCGATAAACAATGCTCGTTTCATGAATGTTGCGTTTGACTTTTGACAACGAATTTCTTCCCGATAAGGCGATAACGTTCCCTATGCCGTGATCGATCGATTTGATATCATTTATAGTATACTTGTTTTTGCAAGGTAATGACATAAAGAGAGAATTATAAATTATGCATTCATACGGGATACAGGTAGATGTTGGACCGTTTGCGGAGAGACGCGTTCGCGGTAGATCGCGTCAACGAGAGTCGTAAATTTTCGTTACGATTCGACAATCCACGCCACGAATTGGTCGATCCTCTATTTCGTTTAGGATAATAGAGGTGGTTGACCGATTATAACACTGAAGTAACGGGTTATAATATATACTTTATTCCAACAGCTTTGTAGGTATAAATAGTTAGACGACTTGCGTACAGACCTATTCTCAGAGACGTATAAATAGTAAGTTAATACCGATGACTGATCAATGAACGAAAAACCAGTCAAGACATTGACTGGTCAACGGATGAGAAACCAGTCGAGAGATGTTGACTCTAAGGCCGACAAACCAGTCAAGTTCGGTGACGATGCTGTCGCAGAGGAAAACTGTTGCAGGGGGTTGGTCGCCCCACCACCGGTCGCTTGCGGGTGGAAATGACCGTTGAGCATGGGAAAAGCTTTCCATTTCTTATCTGATTGAACAATAACCATAACGAATGTCTCGACTTGAATGTATTTTATAACAATTAAGGACCCTAACGATAGAATATATGTGCTTAGCTTTACGACAGTTCCTTAGGATTATTGCGGTCCGACTAATTATATTTGCACAGCTAGCTAGTGAGTCACCGGACGTAACAATAGACAGACGTTAAAGTTGTACGATAAGAACGATACAGGTATATACGTGTAATCATATTTCAATCTTGATAAGCCAACATCGATCGAAAGTTAACGTTAATTTTACCAAAATCTTGTAACTGTCGATGGTAATTTAAAAAAAGGAGGAGAGGGGGGTAGGAAAAATAGACTGAAACGAGTCGTTTCGTCGAGTTTGATAATTGCGGTGATAAACCACGTGGCAGTCACGGACCAAACAGTACTCGCGTAATACTTATCGCGTAACATTAGTGGACGTAGTGGCAGGATAAATTGATCGAACCTACGCAACGTTGGAGCGTTCGTCTGGAGCTGAGATGATCGTCCGGAATATCGACGTCAACGTGGTTTTATCGGTAACGCTGACCTTACGAAACCGCGGAAAAGCACAGTGTCGCGTGGGCGACGATAATTTATCGCGATAGTTCCGTCCACTGAACGGGAGAGCGATTTATAGCCGCAGAAGCGTGTTTTAGATCCGGCCGAACTTGTTCTTTGCTACTGTATCAGCTATGTACCGCGACAGAGTTGAACGAAATTGGACGCCGCGTCGTGTCGCGTCGTTTCACGTTTCGCGAATCGTGTCTCAAACGCCAAGTTACCATAGGAGTTGATAGGAACCGAGGAAGATTATAATATAATGCGGCGGTTAGAAAGGAAGCCAATTTTCCGGATTTTTGTCCATCGGTGGAAAATTTTGTATCCGTAATCATCTATGTTTTTGAAAATGTAATATTTAATTCGAAATTATGACAGTCTTTCATAGGAGAGCTATAGATGGAATTCTCTCGAATGGTAGACGTGGCATAAAATGTACAAAATAAAATTAAACGACACGAGTAAATATCGATAAAATTCTACTTCGAACCATAAAGGAACACCTATCGAACGTTATCGGAGAATCAGAACAAATCGTATAATTTATATTTACGTTACGATGAAAATCACCATATAGCTAATCAGCTATAAAAACGTGATTCACGATACTTTTATTTATTTGACCGATTGGAAACGTATTTCTTTTAAACGGATTTTATATTCGTTCGTCAAACAGGATTTCTATTCACGATGAAGCATCTCGTCGGAAGTCAACAAGTCTAATTTCAATGTTCGAACACTCTCTGAACAAAACTGGGCTATCTCGCCACTCGAGCTCTGCTAAAACGGGTTTTACGACCGGCTTCTGGCCACCACCTTTCTTGCTTCTTTTTGCTTCTCGTTCGATTCTTCTTGCCGCGCCCTGTTCAATTTCAAGGCACTGGCCTCGTGAAAATTCTCTTTTCTCGCCCTTCTTGCACCGTCAGATGCGTCGAGATTGCCTAACGCATAACGCAGTCCGCTCAATCGCACGCATCAAAAATATCTCATAGATGGGATAAAGGATCTTTAAAAAAAAAAAAAAAAAGGATCTACTTCCCTGTCACTTTTGGCAAATTTAAATTTACGTAAGATTGTCGTACGAATATTCTGACGATTCGCGATATACTTATTATACAGTTTCTTAATATAGAATATACCTGACTCGTAGCAAATCTCTTCTTTAATTTCTTTCTTCTTTAATGCGATTGATCATCGACGATAGGATAACGTTTGGAGAGCGCCTTTGATCAGTCCGATGAAAAGCTTAAATCTTTTTTATTTTCTAGATTTATACGCGATTTTTCTTTTCGCGTTCCTACGAAAAGTAGCTACCGAATGAATAGCTTGCCCAGGAAATCAGTGACGTAAAATGTCGGTAAAATACGGCAGCCTGTCTCAATACCGTTGGCCGTTTTATTCCGACATAAATCCCGCGAAACGAATTTCTTCGAATCTTTTCGCCTGGACACCAGCCAATGGCCATTAAGCCCAGTCCGCCTATTACGCGATACCGTAACTTTTAAGTAGTTTTTCTGATTTGTACGTCCGGGTATGTCCCGCGAAGTGAACGCACGCATTCGGGCCACGATATACACACAAGCTGTTGGTCTCAGTGTCTTTGGTACCTGTTTACATTCGCTCCAACAGGATGCCGTGAATTTGCAAACGCAGGTGTAATTGGCCTGTCCGGGCGATCCTGCGAGTACCCACTTGGACGCGATGATAAGACCCATGTTTCCGACCACTTTCAAGATTTACGGTACTCTTTGGTGGTGGTTGCTCGTTTTCGCATTGTTTCCAGAGAAGATAAGTTTCCAGAGAAGAATGTATACGAGCGCGAAACGCGTGAAATCGATTCTATGCTAGGTTTTAAATTATGGTACTTTGGCAGATACGAGCTTAGGTATCGTTAACGAGATTTGTACACTTTCTTGAGAAACATTCAAAGGCAGAACAAAGATGAAACGTGGAGCGATTGGCGAATGTCGTTTAAAATCTCTAAATGCGTTGAACAACACATTCGATATATTTCACCGTATGGATACCGATTTAGAAGGATTTCTGCGACACGAAATTGTTGCACGAAAGCGGAATGTCGTTGGTTAGCGACGATGACAAAGGTTCGAAGCAGGGAAGAAAATTCGCAAACGGCGCGATTACATAAATAAACGATGGTATCGCAGATACCCGTTCGTCACGGTTCGCGACGAAGCAACTGGTCCGCGGACTTGAGCGATTCCATTCGCTGACAAAAGCCACGGTTTTGCAACCGAGCCGTGTCAAAATGTGCACGCGGTGCTCTTGATATAATCGCGCTTGCCTAACGTGAGAAAAAATACGGTCTCGTTGCGTAATCGGTGATCCACGCAGCGATTTCGACGAAAGCCTTATGTTTCTTCGGTAATCGTGAAAGAGAGAGTACAGAGCTTTCGGGGTTGATAACGGTTTTATGGCTATAGAGATAAATTGGTAAATCGTAGAAAATAATTGATGAGCAGATGCGAGATAAGGTGTCGACGATAAATATGTTGATTTGTAAAGTATCAACGTGTCTGTTAACGTATAGCTAATTGAAAATTAATTTCAAATGAAAACCTTATCGTTGATTAATTCTATTATTTATATATTATTTTATCGTATTTCTGATTGAACGAAGATAATACAGGAGGTTAAATAATTTATTCAAAGTTGTAAATAATATTCCACCGTATCTGACTAATGGGTGGAACGTCCCTTTTAAAATTTCGCTAAAATTCTCTATCTACTCTCGTTCTTTCAATCGTGATTCAGTTTCAACGATTCACTTTCCTCTAGGCATCCAGGAAGCGTTCAACGGCGCAAAGTCAAAAATTGAAAGAACGAGTCGGATCGAAAAGTTGCAACGCAACTAAGATGAAATGTTAAAACTCTGACCGATGGAAGCCACGTACCACCAGTAGGAGCATTCGTTGTCGTCGAGCAACACTGCTCGTATCTCGTCGACTTATAATTACTCGGGTTTTTACGCAGCGCAGAATCTCGGAGGACACCTGTGCAACTGGAACGTACATTCTCGGACAGTCTGGACCGCATCTCACAGAACTGGCGTTCGTTTCACCGATCTGCTTATTAGCTTGATAAAAACTCGTTAGTCGAGTCGTAGCCCGTCGAGTTTACGCGTGTGTACGTAAAGCTCGGGATAGAAGTCTACTTTAGAACGGGTTGCGCGTTCAGTTAGCGGTGAAATAACACTTATCCGTGTCTGTTTGTTTCCTTTTCACCGGATATGTATCGCGTTTGGTTCGGTCGTTGTTTTATTTTCTTTAAAATAATATATACCAGCACGATAAAATTTGTAATATCGTTTCAGCGTGGTAATATTTGCGATGGTTTTTCGTAACATTTTGTTAGGATGAAAATTAAATAGACCGAAGGTAACGATGATTTTCAAAATTAATCTGCTGTTGGAAATCTGGTCAATTCTTGGATGAAGCTTAATCGCAAGTCTTAACTCGAACGATAGGTTCTATCGAAATTCCGAACATTCTCTTTCGATTATTCAATTTCAATAGTTTCAGCTATTAAGTGTATCTTCCGATTCTCGTTGTCGCTTTTTGGTACGCTAATGGTTTGGTATTTTTCGGACTGTGCACGAATTTTAGAATAACTAATCCGTCATGTCGGACCATGATTTGCGTTTGCCAATCGACTCACGTGCAAGTCGTTACACAATACCGTTACTTGTTTGACGAGCAGCCTGGGAAACGCTATTTATCGTCAAATACGCTTTCATAGCTACGATACAATGAACCCGATTTTTCTCATAATCAAGAAAATCATACGCGTAATCGGAGGTCAATGAAACACGGCAACAGCTTTGCTTATATAGCTTCAAGAAAATGGTTCGCTTCACTGTAACTTCCTGATGCACCAGATCGCCACCGTGCTCCACTCTTTTATGTATAGACTTTTTCTCTTCACGATCCTCCTTCAGATATTACAGATATTAAAGAACATTGTCAGCAACGATCGACTTGTATCCAAATTGTACACTAAAGGATAACATAACGGTCAGTAATAATAATGATAACAAGAGCATTCTTCTGTCTTTTTCTAAAATGCTTTTATCTATATGCCCATAGTCGTATCTCTAATGGATGCTAGATTCGACAAATTCTCCGCAGGACGTGTTCGGCAAACTTCTTCGCGATAAACCGCCTAATTTTTGACGGATTTAGCGCTAATCGTTTCACTAGCCTAATAACAAAATCTCTAACGAACAGAAAAAGTGATAGTTTAAATCTTCGCTTGCAAGATGTAGACACGAGGCGTTTGTGAAATAAACTGCGATCAGTCAGCATCAGACAAGTCTTAATTTTCACGCATACTTACTGACTATGAATATCAGATCACTACGCTCATGAATATATGTTACGTATATTTACAGACAAGGTTATCTTCCTATACACGCAGAAAGTTTTATCTATCGTTAAATGCTTCGATTTCAGGATATCGCTTATAAAGAAATAAATAAATTAAATTTAATGTTTAACGAATTGTTATACTCGCGTTATACGACCAGACATTATAAAATCAAACAAGGAAGAGAGTAGGAAACGATATCACTGACACGAGTAAAATGCATCGTAATTACGTAAGTAACGAAACAACTTTTTCTTCCGCAATGAGAGAGCAGAGCAAAAAATTGTGAGTCATGTACGAAACATCGTATATCAGTTAAAATGGAACCTAGTTTTTTCTTTTTTTTTCTTTTTTCTTTTTTTCTTTTTTTAAGTTCAGCGAGGAATTATTTTCAATGAATATCGATATATAAAAGAACGTGGCAATCATCACGTTATATACAATAGGAGAAGAAAGTTTAGCATTTTATTAGTTACGTTACTTTGAACTTTATGAGCGATAATATATTACTCCGAGTTTTCAAATACCATGCAATTTAGCTTAACACGGTTTAGATATTATATATGTAGTACGAATATTTATTACGATTGTTATGTATTAGGAATTGCAGTTTTGCGATAAATGCTCAAGTAGAATCATCCGTGATTTGTAATAAAATGATTAAATCTATAATGGATTTTGAGGAGAATTAAACTTAGTATCATTACAAATTTAGTTTTAAAATATAAAATATATAATTTTAAAACGGAGCATTCACAAATGCCGCAAGCTAAATGAAAGAAATTTGGTTGACGACAGGACCATTTTTCATCATTTTCACGTAATGTATTCGCTATTTTCGTTACGTGACGAGCATCGACATGAAATACCTATTGCACAACACAAAGCGTGAAAAAGGTATTGATCTCGTAGAAGTGAAATCTCTGACAGTAACAAATATCGTACCTCTCGAGAATATCGTAATGAAAAAATCCGTAATAGGCTAGGAAAAACAAAGTGACTCAAAGATAGGATACTATTGGCAATCAGACCATTGAAACAATTCATTTTATACTAGAAAATTAAGATTAATCGATGAAAGAAACGGACGAAAGAAATCTAAATATTCTGGTTAAATGCTTATTATCTCTATACCTTCGCCAAATATTATTATTGATTTGAAGCACGCAATTAAATGAAAAAGGATGGGGGAGAAAGAAATGAGAAACGTTTAATAGCCATGAGTTGAACGTAAATAGCTTGACGAAGAACGGTGTTAGCAAATACGGTGGAAAAGTGGGACAAGCTCGTAAATAATACCAGAAAACATGTAATTGAGTAAATGGAGTGATTTTTCCAGAAAGTTTGTCCTTTTTACGTACGATTTTCTGGCCGACGACTTTCTATCGAGGTTAACAGACAGTACAGAGATATTGTCGTAACCGAGTCGACGCGACGTTATGGACGAGAAAGACGCGTCCGATCCGTTGACCTCGATGTCTCTTGGTCGTACAAGATGTGGACAAAGTTGTGGTGTGCAAGAAATCACCTCGTCTGTCACGGCCCTCTTCTGACCAAGAAATTACCCATTGGACCAAGTATATCTTAAGTAGCTTCGAATCTGGCTAGAAAACTTTGAATACTTCACGAGCACTTTGGAAAGAAGATCGATACGTTTTGTTCGAACTCTTCGTAAATGTCTTATCAATGCGAATATTTCAAAAGATAATATATCGATAGTTATATATATCGATAGTTTCATGTACAATCGAACCTGGAATTGAAATTATAATTTAACTTGTTTTCAAAGGTTATGTCGTAGAAAGCGTGTGCCAAATAATAAAAAGTAAGTCACTTTCATCGCTAGAGAGAGTGTTTTTTTTTTTGTTTTCTTTTTAGAAAATAACCACAGTAATGAACATTAAGACATCGTTAGGATAGACCTCCTGTCGTCGAGTGGAAAACGAATTAACCGTAATTAAGCACGGCGACATTGGGTTAAAAGACAACGTGACGCAGAACAACTACGGTTAACCTGCCATCACGACATCCGATAAACTTGCTCCACTTTCGAAAGGGCCGACACGACGTTTTGCACCCGTGAAACTGGTTCGGCACGAGTTAACTCGCTACACCTTTTATTATGCGCGGGCGCGCGCTCACACACACACACACACACACACACCAGAATAACAATAGATCTCGAATGTATCGCTCTTGGCCGTTCTCATTTTTCTTCTTTCTATTGACGACCAGGGATTTTCAAAGGTTTTTAAAATGCTGTACTTCAATTACAGAATTACAAGTATATATGGTAGATAATTAAATATATCATTACTACATTTGTTAGCAAGTAATTTAAACTTGATCTGACAATTGTCAGACACTTGTTACGAACGGTAACGTGACTAACATTTAGTTACAGGTAATAGACGCGCTGAATAATACGATACGATCCAACGAAATAAAGTCAACGTCGCTATATTATGAATGCATAAATTTGTGATCGAAGCGTGCGTCGATTACTCTTGTTCTCCGATCGAAAACCGACGGATGTCTGCGGTGAGCCAATACTCGCGAATGCCTCGTTCTCGTGTCGCAAGTAATTGGATCGTCCTGAGAAAGTTCACTGACTTTCGGAGCTCGTGTTCGAATCGGTCACAGTTTCTCGATTCGACCAAATGGAGCCGCCTTTTGACCCAGTCAGCATACGTTTCCTACCCACTAAGAGGGTAAGAAATCGTTTCGTTGCTCGTATCGAACGTAGATACGCATTTTGGCTTGAGTTATTTCGCGTGAATGAGTTTAAACTCTTGATATTTCTTGGCGTGTGTTCATCCCGCCTGCGCGAGATTTACGGATAGAATATGCTTCAGCTTATTTTGTTTCTCGATAAAACAAACCGTAGGATGATGATTAAAAGTAGCACTATCTTAAGGTCATGTGTAAAGTATGCGTCATCGTAGACGAGCCATCTAACGTGCATTACCCGTTATAGCGACGTATTAATTCGATACGTCCATTTTTAGTGGTTACATTATTCTCCATATTACTCGATGTATTCGTCGTTATGCTTGTAGCATCGCTGGTATCGCTAACTAAATTACTGCGTTTCTATAGAAGAATATATGTATTTTGTCGTACGTTTTAGCACAACGCACTGCTTTTGGCACGTCTAACCCTTTCACCGCGACGATGTTACAACAAGAATCGCTCTCGGTACATACAATGGCGTTAGCACACCTGCGAGCCAAGTCTCGAAACGATCAACGGACGAGCATCATCGGGGTCGATGGTGACTTATGACAAAACTGATTTCTCATGTTGCCACCCACCGTCCAACCGCGATCTTCGTTTCCCAGAAACTGGTGGTGGTAGCTTTCGCGAGAACCACGTCGCTAACCAAAGACGTCGATATCGAAACGCGATCGTGTCTTTTCCGACCAATTATTTCTACCGGCCGCTTAACAACACGAGCTGTTTACCGAACCGAGCCACGTCCACCTGTACCGTATCAACCAATAATGCTGTTTGCGACACGATATCGACGCTATAGCGTATACATTTCTCAAAGAGGAATATGCGAGTGTCTAGCATCGAAGGTATTGACCATGATTTATTATACGATGAAGATGAAAATAATAGAATAATAGATACCGGATACGTACGAGATTGCTCATCATCGTACGAACGAGATCGGAGTCATGGATCGTTTTCAAGCTTTTGGCCGGTACTGTATCAGCTCGTTCGCTCGTACGGCTATTTCTCGATGTATTATTTCGCTCACACAACGAGAGAAAGAGAAAGAGAGTTGGTTGTGTATAGCGTTCGGTGATGGTAAGACTCGTTCGCAGATTGGAACGAAGCGACCGTGTGAATTTATCATGGATCGCGAATAGAAAGGGAAAAAGGAGCGACTGCGGTGAGGGGAAGCAGTGGATCGGGAACCTTTTAGTCCTGACTTGTGGCTGCGGGGTCCCGTTCGATGATCCGAAACGACGCGCGACGTCTCTCAACGATTCGCTTTCGTTTCACGACGCTGCAGCTGCGCCGCGGCGGCGCGGCACGCTCACGAAGCACAGGCATCGTCGATCGCGAAACACTTTCACGGTGGCCTTTCGCGATTCCTTCTCGTGGGATCCTCGTGGGATCCTCGTGGGATCCTCGTGGCTTCGTCGAATCGAATCATGTCGAGCTCGAACAGATCCTTCTTTCGATCGCGAGACACAGATAGCGGCAGGTACGGCGTGGTGGGATTGCTCAAGTTGACGCACAAAATCCTTGACGCGCTTGAAATTGAAAGTGAAATTGTGTTTAGTGGCAAGGCGTACGATATTTCGATTACAGATCCTAGACGACGCTGTTTCTTTTATACAGGGTGTTCCTACAATTGTTCCTACTATGTATTTAGCGCAGCATTTTTGCGATCTAGGATAATATTTACCAATTATTCTTTGTTTAAATTAAAAAATAAAATTGCGCGAAGAAATTTCAAACGATCAAGCGTACACGCGTGTACGTACAACGAAGTATGTAACGAAAATATAGCGCAACGGAAATTTGCGAACCAATGGTATCAATCGGTATATTCGGTAATTTATCGACTACCGTTATCTAGCCAAACGAAGATCGATGTATTCTCGGAATCGATTTTGCAGAAATCAGCTTCGATGGCGATTTGCGTGCTCTTTGGGCATTGGCTCGTGTTTCTTTTCGCGACCGATATCTCGAACTAGCTACACGATTGCGTTTCTTCTCGTCACGCGCATAATCGTATGACACAGGTACAACGAACGAGCCAGTTTGCTATCCTGTGCGAGCTGAAACGCAAATTCTCAGACCGAGCGGATACGACGCGTGTCTACGTTGCGATATTAGATGTGAGATTGCGAGAGACCCGCTCGTACGGACTGTCACGGTTCATCGGCCAACAATGTGCCGATAAAACGATCGAAGCTGCCCAACAATTAGACGTTTTGTTTAGTTTAAACGCTGCAACGATGATATCTCGCTGATTTTTATTAAGAACGCGTCTGGCTGTAACGTATAGTATAGCAGATTTAAAGGAAGCATAAATTTCGGTCAATTTCGAACTTGAGCACACTTTCGGTAAGAAAATGAGGAAAATATCCGAGTAGAAACCCAAACCATAGCAAGTTGCAGTCATTTAACTGTAATAATTGGCGAGACCCCGAACAGGTAAAGACGGAAAAGGTATAGCAGCGAGTAGGAAGAGACGATGGTTGCGTTAAAGCTTGGTCAGCGTCGAAAGCGAGAGACGCGCAGTCGTACATCGAGAGGGAGAGTTTGATACGGGCAGAGCACGAGTTGCAGTTATACGAGGACGATAACATCTCCAGACGTTTCTACCGAGCTCTCAGACGACACTCGAAAGCACGCTGCGTGCCGGCCACTGCTCGCGTCTCCTGCCTACTGAATATCTTCGGTTCTTCGTCACGCGTACGTCCTTGAAGAGGGCGAGTCGAGACGAACGCGGGACGAGTTATCCAAGGTCGCGTTTACCAGCCACTCGAACGCGTTCTGGCCTTTTTCCATATCTTGCTCTCAGGTACGCGCGACAAAAGGGCTCGCGCGTGTTTGCGAAACACTCGGCCATTACCTCTTCCGGCGCCAACGGACCGTCCCATCGCCTTCCGTAAAATATTTTCCACCGAGAATGCGTTACCTGGATTTGGATGCCACCTTGTTGCCACACGATCTCCGTCGAATACATGGCGGAGAAATTGTATAACGGAAAACTGTGTACTTATAGTTTCGGCTCTGTAACTTGACAAAATTGTACAGCTGATTCGTCTCTATCGTTTTTTTATATTCTTCTATACATGACTGGAAGAAAAGGAAACAAGCTTTCACACGGATTAATTCGTTCGACTGGATAAAAATATAGCAGATGAAATCGGGAGTATCTAATTCTAGATAACGTTTCTAGACTCGAACTCTCGTATGATCGTCGTTCGATGTTAATTTTCGGATGCCGTGATGTAGCGGCTGGAACGAAAGACTTTTATCGAGCGATTTTATTCGCTAAAAACGCGTTACAAAACTTTGGCAGCTAAACGCATCGCGGAAGGAAATAGGCATGGTTGCTGGTGTTGTTCCATAAGGAGACGCGGCCTGCCTAATTAACCGTTTAACAAGGTTAAATGTGGATAATTACTGGGCCCGGAAGTGCAATGTCCCAGCAATTGAACGCGCCACCATACGAAATGTACAGTCAAGTCAGCTTCGTATCGCGAGTCATATTTCCTTGAAAATTTTACCGATAACGAGCAATTTGTTTATTTTTATGCTTTACTCGCTTTCTCGTACAAAATCATCTGGTTAGATGCTTATCGGATACAGTTTGCTGGACATTGTTATAAAGAAGCAACATCGGTCGGGTTGTTTTACTTTAATTATTTTCTGTTGCTTGTAAAATAGCGTTTCGTGCAATATAACGATATAACGATGCAACAAAGTACATATACCGGGATATCTGCATAATTAGATATTAGAGATTTCAAGCAGTTAATTGTTGTAGTTTCACTAGGAATATGAGTATACCTACGTTCTCGGCACTTTAAGCTCAATTTCGTGAAAAAAGGCATTTCTCAAATTTACACGGGTAAGTTGCGCCGAATCGTAAATCCTTACTTACTTTGTTTCTATTTATTTTATCTAGTTTGTTTTATGGTGTATGGTAATTATAACTTTTGTCGAAGTTGCGAAATAATATAATGGAATGTAGACTATTAAACTTCCTAAAGACTAGGAAAAGTGACTGTTTCGTGGCTTCTCAGAAACAGTTACGGTTCGTAGTAACTTGAATAACAAAAGGAAAACGAAAAAGCAAAACATCCTACCAGGATGTTCTTACCGTAATTTCCTGACGCTGTACTGGTTTCTTACCTGTCTCGGCTTTGCTCGAAAGTGACTTTACTTTTTCCATACTTCTAGATGCAGCCTGCACAGCAATGGAACGTCGAATTTTTTTAACGATACCGTTCATTTTATATTGTTACACGACAGAATCCTATCTCGTATTGTTTTCTTTCAAATAGTAAGTCGAATCAACTGCATTACAAATTTAGCGATTATAATTCCCTTTCTTTTTGCTAAAAATTGCTATCTACGCGTGGTATATCTCTGATCTTGTGTGTCTAATTATTATCGAAACGTTGGTCGAAGCGTGGTAAAATAAAAATGATAGAATAAAGTAGAAAAGGTTTGTGGGCCTAGTATCGGGCGAAACTGTCGACGTACAATCAATATTTATCAGCCCGCTTATCCACTAAATTCTGAATTTAATAACTTCGCGATAGGATCGAGACATTTGGTTACGGTTATAGTAACTATAGGAATGAAATATTTTATTTTATCACCGTAAACACACCTGTCGTATTGGCGAATTGCAAGCTGAACTTGTTCGAAGGAGAAATAAAAACAAATTACTGTAACGCTCGTAGAGCGAGAAATTTATACGCTCATGAGAAAAAGAGTGCTACGGACTGTTGGTTGTTGTACCGTACCCGGAGATTCTTTACGTTTCGTCGCTTCGTTTAGTTTAATTAGAACGAATTAATGGACTGACCCAAAAGGTCTTACACATTATGTAACCTAGATTGCGCGTTATTTAAAAAAAAGACAAAGAAAAGGAGAGCTGTAGGGAACGGAATTCAAAAAATTGAAATATCGTTTGTAAGTCGACTGTAAATTTGATGTAATTTTTTAAATAGAAATGATTATAGTGGATGTGCAGAGCTAACATCGACCGACAAATCAGTATTATGTTCGCGATGCATGCACTTTACCATTCATGAATATTTACTGATGCGTTTTATTAAGCGAAAAAAGATTTCAACGCCTCCTCTTCGTTCGGATCTTGATTTCCATTCAAACAACGAGCCGAGTAAAATATTCGTTAATTCCATGTGTTTTCCTGTGTTCGGTCTTTGGATTTAACTCGGTAAATTTATTCGGATATTAAGTAAGCGTTTGCTTAATATCTCAATAAGTAACAGTTTACTTAATATCCAAAGCTATCGATTTAAAATATTATAATTCAATTTTTCTACCCATTTTAAATACAAATTAAGCTTCCGCCTAGAGTAATATTTATCGCAATATACAATGTAAGATTATTACGATTTATAATTTATTCCGTCTGTACTTATCGACTCAAGTACGTATAGTTTATGACAAATTAATTTATTAACCCAACAGAAACATCGAGACACCAAACGCGTGATATTCTGTATAATATTTGATCCGTCGTAACTAATACCACGTTCCCAAGGAATTTCTTAGAAATCTCGACACGCAGTTATTACTTTTCCGTTTCTCTTCTCTTGTTGCAACGAAATTATAGTCGCTATCAGTCGTAGCTCGTACAAAGAAAGAGAGAGTGGTAATAGACGTCGGGTTTAATATCGATATCGATAGAAGCAGGAAACAGTGGCGAAGCGGAAACGGTTGGGAACGTTACGGTTGTGCAACCGCACTTGGCGATGTCATTAACCTGCGGGAAACTTTTGTTTCGCGAAACGTCACTTTGCGATTGCGATCTCCGGTCAAGTGTACGAGGTCCGATCGGAATCCCTCGACATTTTTATTTCTGTTTCCCCTTTACTCTTCGTTGGGCCTAAATGTTGCAAAAATACTGTCTATAGTTTGTGTCGTTTCATGTCCATACTCTACCATGTTCTATCAGATGGAAAACAAGTTAAATTATGAATCTAAATAGTATATCTTTCTTGACTAAAAACGAATGTCGACGTAACACCTACTCGCGCATATCTATCGGTGATAGAAATTACTGTTGTTTTTTTTTTTTTTTTTTTTGCCGATTTAATTTCGCTATCAAAGAATTATATACGAAACAAAATTTTACCAAATATTTTTGAGAATCGACGATAAAAAGACAAAATTCTATCGTTGTTTTCAGTTGGGAGTTTGTTTGACCGGAAGTTTAATCGGGCGTTCGTAACGGGAAACGGTTCATTCTGATTTCAGGCGGTGAAACTGGAGTCAGTGCATCCAGGAAGGACGAGATACCTGGTCGTAGTATCCTGCACTGGGAGGCAGGATGCGGAGGAGAGCTGCCTTCTTGGTATCGATTGTCACGCTAGGGCGACCGTTGGTCTTGTACTTCGGGTTCTGGCCGACACTGCCATTACTCTCGACGGCGACGGGTATGTTGACTATTTTCGAATTTAACCGATCCCTGTATCTCTTGCTATCTTCCTGTCCATTGCTTGCTACTTTATCGTCCAATCATCGCGATACGTTCCTTCTACCTAGCTTTCGTTTAAACGAATCACACACACACACACACACACAAAAGTTACACGATAAATTACAAGGTGAAATTTAAATAAATTTATTCGATCAAAGTTCAAAATGACTGGGCTTTTTCGACGATATTTTAATCGCATCGATATTTAACAGACCGAAGTTTGAAAACGCATTACATATCTGCATGATAGAAATGCGTAAGACAACTAGACGATCGGAAACGAAGAAAATAAACTCTTGGGAATGAAATAAATCTGATAGTTGATTGGCAGGCACGTCGATATGACGGAAAGAAATTGCTACTGAATGTTTTCAATTAGTTATAGAAGTAAGTACATGCGGTATATGATTTTATCCTGTTTTGTATGTGTATAGCCCGTTTTACACGGTTTTGTGTAGGTTTCCCTCATTCCCGATTCGTTGGAGGCACGGCGAAAGTACGCCGGATTTTACAGGTTATCAGATTTTTGCTCCAGCCGGCAGATAGTTCCGTACTTTCTCTTCCAGCTCGATATTCCCCTATTCCGCGTCGAATAAAAACGCGACGTAGCCGCGCACGGACAAATCACTCGTCGCCGCGCCGCGCCGCGCCAGCTTAACCCGCAATTAAAAGCTTGCCTTGCCATGCGTAACGGAGATTTTCGATCTCGCTAAAATCTGCCAATAAGGTGAGCCGACCACTTTCTAACCGGTCGTACTCCGCTCGTCTCACGCGTGTTCATGCATTTGTGTGCGTACCCGTTTATGCAGTATAGTACAAAAGTCTTAGGCCATGCGCGATAGCCATCTGGCGAGGAAACCGATCATTCTTTTAGGAAACCTTACAGGAACCGCGTTCTTTCCATTACTAATTTTCGTCTCTGTCACGTAGTAACGATATCGTTTGCCCTTTCAACTTGGCAATTAAGTTAACGCAATAATACCGACGTACAGATATCTTTTTATTTACTCGTAAAAATACAAAACGTATCGTTTTATCGAACGATCGAAGACTTTTGCGTGGTACACTGTATAGATACGTGTACGAGTGTCCGGTTCCTTTCAGCTCAGGCAGTGAGTCATTAGCGTGGCATGCGGCCGTATGCGAACTCTCGGTAATTAGGCGAATAAACCGCGGCTCGAAACGGTACATCGGGCCGTGGATCGAGAAACGAACGCACCGCTCGAGCTACCGCGGAGCGGAAAGGTGAACGCGAAGGTCAGCACCGCTCTCTTTTGCACGAGACTCATACGTAGGTACGTCGGCTGTAGGGAAATGGAGCGCGTTACCGTAAGCCGTGTTAGAGCAGCAAGGTGCTTGACAGGTGAGCACCAAGGTCACGATGGAAGGTCGTGCTCCACGATCGCCAAGCCATTTTTCAGAGTTCGTTGGTTTCGTGATCTTGAAAGTGCCCACGATGCTCTTGCCGAAAATCATATCAAACGCCATTACGTTTGAACGAATTTCAATTACACGAGATCATCTTTATATCGTTCCGATTTTGTATCTTTCACTCTCACTCTACTTGACTACTAACTAACAAACCGAAAGGACGTGACTAATCTTCGATCGCAAGAATGCCCATCGCGATTAATGGTTACGATTATATAATTTTACTATTGCCATATATATCGTTATATACGTATGTAATTATAGCCAGAATTATTAACTCGCTGGAAAACTAATCGAGTAAAAGTAAATGTTCGCGATCAAAGTGTACGGAGTTTGGAATTTACCATCGTCGTAGCATGTTCATTCGGTGAAACAAAAGCCACTAACGATGACAAATTTCTTCTCGTTTGCTCCCTGTTTCTTTTGCTCGAGTATGCTATATAGTCGGTTCGCCTACACAAGAACGAATCTAAACGGTTTGAGACAGTGAATCACGCGAGCAATTCGCGGCAAATTAGCGATAAAGAGGCGGCCGTTCGCCAGAAAAGGATCGAGAACGAAAAGAAAATGAGCACAAGTACTGGTCAGCTCGCGTTCCTGCGTCGTGGATCATTTTTGTATCATCTTTTTCTCCGTTCGTTCTTTCCCCCCCTTTTCTATAAACGCTCCGCCGTCGCGGCAGTCTTTTTCTTCCTTTAATTGCACGTGATTCGATAAATCCCTTTTCCATTAATTTCTAGTCGAGGCAACAGTCGTAGGACGAAGAATTTAAGTAATTATCTCGTATCGTGCGCGAAGTTTCAAACGTAATTGTGAAAGATTTTTTTTAAAAACGTCGATCGCAACAGATATCGTACAAGTTAAGAAACGGCAAAAGTAAGGTAAGCAAAGGTCTCGTAAAGATATACGGCGTTGATGGCTGCGATATTTGGTAATATTGGCTATAATATTAAGAAAATTCGCTTAGGTTGAAATGTCACTTATCGTTAGTTGTCAAATATCCTTTAATATCGCATAGACGGTATGTCTTTCTATCGATAGATTTTCGGCCGATAATTTTTTTACTATTGACATTCACCAAGTGGTGAAAGTGGTCAAAGCGGTCAAAACGAATCAAAAACGAATGTCCCGTCGAGCCGTAAAGTTAATTCGGTGTATCGTTTTTAACGACGTGCGTGGCCGTAACGACGAACCAGTACCGTTTCCTCGGGGAAAGCTGATCGCGGAATCGACATGGGTTTCCCGGAAACGTCGGTCGAGAACTTGTGCCTCTGGTCGGAATAAAGCGACGCGGCGGCGTGACGTTCACGTGGTCACCGATTTTGCACGGATCTCTCCGCTCTTTACATAATGCGTAATTAACGGTTATGTTTGACGCGTGTAACGCGTGTCGTAACGCGAGTTGTAACGCGATGCAAGAGGGGAATTGCGTTACCGTTGTAATTTCGAGTCGAGAATTTGCTCGACCGCGTGACCACGATTACAACTTGGAAATCGAGACTCGGAGCTGTCGTGACGGAAATCATTTTAAGGTAGCGATAAACAATATTGGAAGCAGTAGACGATACAAGCGAGTGAAAAAGCGTGCGTTGTTATGTTTGGACAGTGAGAGGTGATCTCTTTGTGCGACGTATCGTGCTCGGTTTTAATCCGAAAACGAGTTAACTGATTTATCGCTCTATCTCGTAGCATGTCGTCCGTTTCTCTGCGAGATAAAGGTCTAGTTTGTACGTAATACGGGCATATCCGAAAAGCAACGCATTCTTAGTTGGTTGCATTGGTTCGTTTTTAGAAATAGATGCGCGATATTCCCCGGAAATGGCACCGAGTTTAATGCGAAAGTTATTTTTACGCGACAGAGATCCGTTCCGTTGTGCGCTCTTTAATACTCCACGCTCGCTTCGATCTACGTTACGTGACCTCGGAATTATATCTGACTCTTTGTTAATCTTTCATAATCATTGGGAGCTACGTAACGAGCAAATTGTACTCCGCTTTAGGATACTCGTGCAGCAACCTACGGCTAACTTTAGAAGCCCTTTCACTCTAAAAACGTTCTTTGTCTGTGTTACCACTCCTTGAAAGTATTCGAACGTGTGATTTGGCTTCTATCGCGCTCTGAATGTTGTGATTTACCAAACTGGAAAACTCGTTTTTGCAGTGTACGATTTTATGAACGATCGTATATGAATCGAATTGGTTATGAATTGTACTTTATAAAGCTAATAATTAGTGGCAATTAATAGCAGACAGCTAATAATTGAAACCAAGGCTGCGTACAGTTACATTTCGCAGGTTTAACGAATAAATTTATTAGTAGAAAGAAAGATATTATATATAATTGTGTAATTGCAAATTTTATATTTGAAATTCTAACGATATTTAATCCTGTAGCGCAGAAAGATAATTGACGTCTGAATTTATTAAGATGCTAACCTTTTCACTTCTTTCTTTCTTTCTTTTTCTTTCTTTTTTCTTTTTTTTTTTTTTTTTCTTTATTGATATTACGAATTTTCTTGTCTTAATAGTTTTCGTTCTGTTGCGAAATATTTCCATCTTATCGTACTATGAATAGAATACATTTTATTCTCAATGGTTTTACCACAACGCGAGGGATAACTTTTGGCTCTTACGTTTCTGGACGATACCTGAATCATATGAAAACGATCCCTAGCACCTGTTTCGGTAAGTAGAACGTCCCTGAAAGGTTCGAAGGAAGTCTCGGTACGAAACGTATGAACTATTGCGTATCGCATAATGAAGAAAATGTCCCGATTTTTTTTCGCCTAATAAAGAAGAGTAATACATCTTCGTCGACAATTTTACAGGACTAAACAGGATTAAACATAGGATTTGTAAGATTTTCTTATCAATTTTGCTCAAAGTTTCTTACTTTACGAAAATCGTGTTTCCAAAGCACGAGGGTCACCTGTAACCAAGCGAGCTTGCTCGAAAATAACCAGCGAGTTTCGTAGAACGGAGAAGTTGGCCCGCTTCGGCTGGCAATAAAATAGCTCGTCGATACGATCGGCTGACCATCCTGTATAAGGTGAATGGTGTGACCCTCGATGCTTCCCGAAGGCACGCGTTCTGATTCTTTTTCTCTTTTTCCGTTACAGAGGCTTCAGCGTCAGCGTCTGCGGTTCCCAGCACATCTTCAAGCCAGTATCGGTACAGGCGATGTGGTGAGTCGAGTTTTTCGATATTTTACAGCTCATACCCCGTGATTAGAAAAGCGTGGCCTTAAACGTGGCTTTTTTAAAATAGCGAAATAACGAAACGATTCCTTCATCTTGGAGTTGGACGATCGTTATTATTATTAGCAGTTATATCTCACCACGTTGGCAATGACCGTTTCGTCGTGGTTACGAATAGCTTCGAGATTTTCTCATTGTAATCGTAAGAATGTTTAATTCGATCGAAAAGTTGCACGCGCCGTTTCGAAAATAAACGATTCGGATGAAGAGGAATGGTCTCATCGCGGTATACCTAATAGCCGTGATTAATAAATAACCTCGTATAATTACAACGGGATGGTTACACGACACGACACGACACGACACGACACGACACCCACGGAAGACATATAGGGTCAGTCGATAGAACGTATGAAAGGGTTCGACCCACGTAGGCACGGGCTGCGATCGATCTTTTCTAAATGAAACTAATAATAAGCGCAGTTCTGTTGCACATGCAGACGTGCTGTGTTTCTTTCGCTTTTTTCTTGCCAACGAACTCATTCCTATTGACACGATTCGCATTCAAGAAGAGAGTAAACGTTTTCACGGAACTGTAAATTAAGCTGCGAGCGTTGAGAAAATTGTTCGATCATTCCGACGAATATTCTATTTTTGTCAACCAGATCTTTCTTTGTGCGCTTTATATCTTATCGTAATTTTAGTCAATCGTTGTACAGCTACAGGCTACAACTAAGATTGTGCGATCCATAACTATCAGGCAAGCTATGGATCGTACGCTTTTGTTTTTTTAGTACTTTTCGATATTCCTACTGTGTTCCTGCTGTATTTTTGCCGTATTCCTGTTCTATTTCTTTTGTATTCCCGGTGTATTCCTACTGTACTCCTATTATTCACTGTCGTACGAAGATAAACTTTTCCGACGAAGCCTCGAATTTATATGATAGTACGTACATACAGAATAATAATTGTGCCGAGCTGTTGATACTTTTATGCTATAGCTTTGTGGATTTGATTCAAGATCAAAGTTAAACTACCAGAGTTACCACGAAGATTATATCGCCTAAATTAATATCAGGCAATAGGTTACTAGGAATTTAGTAAAGAAATTAAGATTCGATCCAAGTTGGTTTAGTGGTCTGGAAAAGAAATACCTTATAGACTTGGCAACTCGATTATGGATGCTTTTACAACTAAACAGAAATGATAATGCCAGTTTGATAAAAATTCTATATAAAATTACTCCAACGATATTTCTGATGGTACAATCCGTCATTGAAAAAAGAAAGCAGAAAAAATAGTGTAAAATGTTTGCGAAGCTTACGCTAACGGTTAAATGCCTATTGTTAGAATAGATCGCAGAATCTGGGCGAAGAAAAATCGTTTGTCAACGGAGACAGGAGGCTGGAAAAGAAGAATCGAAGCGCAACCGAGATGCTATCGTCGCGGAAGAGGATCAAACTGAATGGAAAGAAAAATGAAGCGTGGGCCGTGGCTTAATTGGTCGGTATCGCAATTGTTTTATGCAGGACTGGACGAAGAGGAACTTTCTTACCTGCCCAACCTCTTCCGTTCGCGGATTTTTCAGCGCGGGTGAAAACACGCTTGCTCTGCCCACGTGAATTCTCTTCTTGCGATTGTTTCGCTATAAACAATGACCGGGAAAAATAAATTTTCAGGAAATGAAAGTTCGAGGCGGAAAATTACCCATAATTCGATCATTTACCGATGAACGAATCCTTTTTCTTTTACTTTGTTTCCAAGTGATAGTCTTTGAGTTTTAAGCTATATCGCTATGCCACAGTGTGACAAAGTAAACGATATTAAAGTCGATACCGCAAACTTTAGAACGACGAACCGTTTTAAATGTAAAGGCTTTTAGTTTTCGCTGCTATAGAACATGTTGATTCGAAAAATCAGTTGGCTTCGCGTGGACACGATAGAGTGTCATTGACAAGTTGCAACAACCTTCGTGGCATCTATCGTCGGGAAATAGACGGTGCGAAGTTCGTCACGGCAACGGGAGCTCCGTCGGTCTATCGTCGTTGATGTTGTCGTCGTCCTATTTTTGGAGAAGCCTCGTTGGACCCGACCATCATCGTGGTGGGGTTGCTCGCGACCATGGACCACCGGCCGCGCCATTTATGGGCGCGCTGCGTCGCGTGGTCACTTTGTATAATTCTACTTTGCAACCCCGAGATTACTCGCGTTCTTGTCACCCCGATTACTACGGACATTACGCTCTGCTTTAACTTTCGACTCTGTTTTATCGAGCGTAACGTTATTATCAGCAGTAGCAACTCGTTCGATCGAACGTTTTCGATAGAATTTTAACAACGAATGAAAATTTATCAGTTTTTGTTAGGATTAAAAAATGAAATAAACGAATGAGAAAATTGTTGAATTGTAACGAAAAAAGTACGTATCGGAGATACGTATTGGATCGTAAAAGTAGTTTCATCCTGGGACAATAATTTCCACTCACTCATAAGGAAAGTTCTCTGCCGATGAGACACTTGCCTGACAAATTCTAACACTTTCTCCCACGGGTCATGCTTCTCCGAGAAGTTCTTCGCCACACAGATTTAAAGAGTCAATATATTTAACGAGTTCTAGCAACGAGTCAATCTTGCTCGAACAGATAATCGAAAAACCATGCGATCAAACAAATTGACGATCGTTACATCGTCTGCATAAACAAGATAAACGAAAGTTGGCAAACCACTTAATCTCTGTTCGGTTATTTGCAGTGAGTTTTCATTGACATATCGCGCATTTCAATTTTTAACTGATCAGTCGCGGTATATACCGCTGTTATAAATCAAATCTTTATCGGATTTGTAAACATACTGAAATATATGGAATATAACGAAATATCTGGAATACGCTATAATTTGCCACGTTTAGAGCTATTTTTAAGAAAGGAATCGCAAGGAATCGATGGATAGATCGGTCGAAAGAAGATTTAATAACCCGGTTATCCGTCCACGTATATCGGTCGCATACGTCCTCCGTTCCCATTCTGTATTTTATCGAGTTATCGTGGTGAGCACGGTTTATGGTCGAAACGTCATAGTTCTATTCAAATTCATATCCAAATAACGGCAAGAGATATCTTGCGATTTACCAAGGATATACCGCGATCGATTACTTATCAAGCTGGTTTGAAAAGCTAGCTTGTCTGACAGATAAAAACGGACAGCCGCCCGATAGGACGCATCGATCTCTTTCCAAGACGTTCTCATCGATTTTCTTTGGCATGGCGCTACGGCTTGACACAGAAATCACGAACCAGCTGCTAACCGGTCCAATAATAGACAATAATAGGCAAAGAATATTAATTAATGCGCATAACACTGCATAATCTTGTCTGTGAAGAGGAAAAGGTAGAATCGAGACTCGATGTTCTTTACGCCTAAAATTTTCATAAATTATATCGTTAGATCGTTTCGTAAGAAGGAGACACGTTGAATCGAGAGGCGTGTTCAACATCAACGAGGGATAAATAATTATCGCACCTTGCGATGTTATTTACATAAGTAATTAACGATCGTGAAGGAGGAGACTTGTCAAACTCGAAGGCAGGTGACTTATAGTTTTCTTAGCCCGTCTACTTTCACTGTACTATCGCTGCTGCACGTTGATTCGCAATACTGCATAGTATGTATCGGTACGTTAGATAATCGATGAATAAACGGAGCGACAGCACAGAAAGAAAGTGTTGCTTCGTCGAGGAATTTCCAGCTTCGAATGTATCGCGAATCAAACGCGAGATTATCGACGGAGAAAGAGATTGTTCGGAGCAGGAAAGTAAAGAAGGAACAAGGGAAAGGTTGTTCGGATCGTCATTGTTGTTATACACTAGTCTGACATTGTTTGGTATATTTCTCGACAGTTTTCGAAAGCACGTTTTAATAGAGGAAATATAGCTTGAAATTACAAGATAATTCGAATTCTTAAGATTCTTTCCAAGAAATTTCTGAAATTTCAACGAATCAATGTACAACGCGTTGATTTGTGTCGTTTCTGTCACGAGCAAGTTCATCGAACCAACGGAACAAATTTGAATTAACTCTACTTGAGATTCAATTCATACACAAATCCCAAGCGTTGGTAAAAATTCTCAACGAACACGAAGTAGACCTCAATTATATTTTTATCGCGGTTAATTAAATTTCAGTTTGCATTAAATGTAATTCGAGCTTTATCGGCGCTTTAGATCTTCTGGATCTCTAGATTATTAAATATAATTATTCGTCTGCGAAAGGAATACCGTTTACTATAGAATAAAGGGAGAAAGAAAGATCGTAAGAACTGCGCTTTATCTGTTTTGCAATATTCCAATATGATAGATAATTGTGGTTTAGTTTAGATACAGAGGATTAATGCTAGTTGTTTTTTTTATCAATTTATTTAAGCATTATTTAAGCATTCGATCAACTTAAGTATTCTTTATCCAGTAAACGAATGTATGTTATTTCATAAATTTAATCTCTAGTTCATAAATATCGTTTTATTATATTCACCATGGACCGATTACTTACTTTTATTACGTACTACGATGAATATATATTTTACATTCTGTGGAGTATCTTTCAAAACGATCGCCAATACGACGGCCTGGTTTCTTTTAACAGTTATCCGCAGGATAGCCAGTTTGCTTTTGCTTAATTTTACGATTTTACGATAATGTCTAATTTCCTATCAAATATTTTGTTTAATTCTATCGACGATCGATGGCGGCTGCAAATAGAGCAATGGTTCTAAACGAGTAGAAAATTGTTGGCTAATTACTTGGATCGTTAAACAAACTGCAAACATGGCATGAAATTTTATTAGATACTTTTAATGATCCTGTTGCTTATTATACAGGATAAGCATGGTAATTAGAACAAGTTAGTTTCCTCGTTTTTATTGGCATCGAAGAGGAAACGGTAAAAGAAAAGAATCTGTTTAGGCATAGCCTAACGTCTGCTAATTTTAACCTTTGAGATAAATATAACGATGTAGCTGTGGAATGTAGTTTCATTGTATTAAACTCGCGATACTGTTTACGATATTTTACACGCGATTACCAGAGTAATGTATTCAACGAAGTTAAGATGACGCGATCAAGTGACAAGAGCCCGGTGAAATATTCTATAGCTAGAGCTATAGAGCTATAGAGCTATAGAGCTATAGAGCTATAGAGCTATAGAGCTATAGAGCTATAGAGCTATAGATCCAAGTCTTTCTTAATCTTCTTCTTAATCTCGCAGTATTTCTCATTCTCGACTAATTCGAATTAACAGGCTGGCAAACTATGTGGCAATTAATAAATATCAGTGTAACAGTGTAACCGTGTAACAGACGGTTGGCAAATCGAGTACATAAATTGCCGTGAAAATCTCGCGCGTTTCCTGCAACGTTATTCATCGTTCAGCATCCAGGTAGCCACTTCTCCGAGAAGGCTTGCCCTTAGTCCGGTTTTTATTCTGCCAGCGCATAAAAGATGTCGAGTTTGCCGGTTTCCAGGTCGCCACTAACAGGTTTGGGCGTGGTGACTGTCCAGAGATAAGTGTGTTCCTCTTTCTCGGGCATGCAAAACGTTCCACCTTCGATTCTCATTAACCATAAGCGTCGATTTCGATTACGGCTCTTATCCTTCGACTCCTTTATACCGTATCTCGACTTATTAACGCGACTATTTCTCCACTTTCTTCTTTCCCTTTCCGAATCCTCTTTTTAATCAGAGCAGGAAGAGCTTCTCGGATTAGCGAAGAATCAATGAACCTTGGCGAGTCTCGAACCGGTTTTCAGCCGGATGACGTTACGACGAAATGACACCTGGTTGCACGATAAGAGCCAGTGATGGGATCAACTTCGATATAGATGGATAGTTATTAATGCGAGTCAGTTGCGATACAAATATTTTCCTTCGCGATACTCGAAAAGAATTCTCTTATCCGAAGCAGGTTCGAGTCTGCTTTGAAGTCATTGTTTCTTCTTTTCAAACTATTCGTAAGTTATTCGAAACTTTCTAGATAAACACGAGGCTACTTGCAATGCATGTACGTATGCATGCTTGATTCCATCGCTAATAAGATCCACCGATATTATTCCATCCGCTAGATATTCTCGATGGTCTGGTCGGACCTGAGATTTCATAGCTTCGGCCGAGCCTATCGTTGCTGCTTCTTTGCCGACTCGATTATAGGTTCGACGACCAGCGTGATATCGCGCGAGACGCAACTTTCGTCAGAGTCTCCTTTTTACGTCATCGCGAGAGACTCGTTCGTACTGCGTGGCGTTCACCGATCTCTGCTGGCCGTTTTCACTTTTTGTCAGAGAAATCGCGGTGTCTGTCCCTGTACGCCACTGTACGCCACCGTACGCGCCACCGTACGCGCCACCGTACGCGCCACGTACCGAATACCTGTTGGCGGCGAGCGTATGAACCACGCCACTTTTCCGCTCATGGAAAAAATATGAAAACTAATTTCATCCGGGATACTGCTGTCGTAATTTGTTTGTTGCGGATGTCGCGTTGATCTGCACAGATGTTTTCCTACAATTAGAAATTGCGCGAACGAACTTTGAATCGTACAAGTGCAGTTTGATCAGCCTGTTAACCGGATTCTCTGTTAGAACCATTCAGAAGTAAAAAATAAGCCGAACGAGCATTTTTGTCGGCTCGGTGAAACGACAGTGTCACGATCAGGCGCGATACCGAGAGGAACGATTTTTATCGGAGACCGTTCGGTGGGCGTGAATCGGCAACAGCTTTCGAAACTGGTTCCGCCTATCAAAGCGGCGGACGTCAATGGATAACAACAGGTTGCTGTACGTCGTATTATCGGAATAATACAGAACCGAGCCAGTGATAATGACAGCTGATGAAAACGGATCGGCACAATGGATCGTCGTTGATCGACGCCCATCGGCTGGCTCTGCCAACCACGGCCAACTCGCGCTCATCCATCCTCCTGTGAACGCTATAGTGGTCTATGTCTACTACGCACATAGGTATACGCGTGTCGTACCTACTCTATATGCGTATACCAGCTCTGATTAATAGACTGTGGATGTTTATGCAAGTTAAATACGCAAGGAACACACGATGTTTCTACGCTTAAAATATCTATGCAGATATACGTGAAAAATATGCAAATGCTCGTATATACGAGCGTTATATATTTAACCCTGGATAATATCTAACTAACGTTTCGTAAAAATGACGGTCGCGACATTAGTAATAACGTTACTCGCAAGTAGCTTAGTTATTTAGGATTAAATACCAAATATCGCGTACGGTAGGATATTTAACGATCGATTAATCTTGCGAATTTAATATATCAAATACTCTCTCTGTACAATACGATATCTTATAAATCTTAGGATATACGTGCCCGTATGCATTTTGCTTTTCCACGTGAACTCTGTCGATTGAGAGGATTCTTTTGCCTGTACGAGTATCAATCGCCATGTACGTGGCTGAACTATGACGACGAACGATCGTGACGTTTTTCTTCCGCCGCGTCCGATGCGTTGCTAAAGTATCATCCTGTTATGATTACTTCCGTTTCATTGTTTGCCGCGTTTCAATTGAAATATCGATTGTATAGTCTAGCTGTGCGGACGATTGATCGTGTCGTTGTGTTTAACAATAACCTATTGTACAGATTCTTGTCGGATAAATGTTCGTGTTCTATTCGTTAAAAACGCAAATCTACCACAGGTTTGTTGACGCAGGAAATACTTTTTAACGATCGAGGGTTTCGTTTCGAGAAGAAAGAAGCAATAAACGTTGGTAAATTTATTCGTACGGTAGGCTTCCTTCGTTCCCGATAAAATCGGCGCAGGCAATGATCTCGATGTCATCGGTATCGCTGTAGAAGCGTGAATGGAGTAACCGAGTGATTAAATTTTAGATCACTAGCGGACGATCCTCGGGTTTGTTACGACCGGTGAGAAAAGTGTACAGCGTTTGCCTCGACAGTAAAGAGACTCGGGGTAGATCGTTATCGACGGTAGTTAATGCAGCGACTACAGGCATTGTTGATGTCACCGGCTGTTCTCGCCGCGTCCCCGTGTGCAATAACGCGCATGTCACGCTATAATCGCTTCTACTCCTTTCACTGTTGTGACTACGACATAGAACAGGTTGGAGGGTTATAACACGAGGAATCGTGCACGCAGCTCGTTCTGCTTCGCGGAATAACCGCTCGTAAGCCGCGTTGTCATGATCTAGATTCGTTCGCGGATCATTACATCGGATGATCCGGGAGAATAGCCGTGCCATGCCGAGGCTATCGGACGGTGTGTTTCGTCGCTGCCGATGGACCTTCTTCGATGGACGCTTTACTCGGCTATTTGATCTTTTATAACTATAAAGTATATGCGATTAAGATAGCAACTATCAGTCCTAAAAGTATAGAATTGCGCCAGTACACGTTGCATGTTCATTTAAGACGCAATGTAATAGACGTACTAAATACGTCTATTTTTTCAGGAAAATAGTTACAAGTTATCTAATTTTATTTTACGATTTCTGTAGTACTGGTCGTGCCGCCTAACTTAGCTTTTGGGTCTTAATTTGAGATGGTCGAGGTTTTTTTTTAAAATAGCTATCGGTGACTAAGAATCTAATACATTCGGTCTAGATCTGAAACAAAGGAAAAGTATGACGATATTGGAAAAAAGTTCCATCGCTTCCGAGTTAAGTGGTTTCGAAGCTTTCCACCATTGTGAGCGATTCGAGACGATTCGAAACAACGTAATTACGCATATGTACATATTCCGAACGCGCGGCTTCACTTTCGATAACCACGCTCGATCGTCTCTCGTTATCACGACACGCGAAAGCTCAGCGACCCGTTACCCATTGTAAAGCGACGATCGGCAACAGCGGAGAAGCCGATCGCTGGCGACTTTCACGATTCTTTTAGCAACGGGCCGGCACGATTATTTCTGGTCGGGATTGTTCCACTTTTGCGACGCGCCCGTAAACTTCTCGCGCTGCGAAACACGAAGAACGAGTCCGGCAACGCTTTGAAACTCGGTCGAATTACTCTATAGCCTCCTTACGATGCTACGACGAATTTTCTTCGACGATCGGAGCACGAAGAAACGCGCTTTATGATTTTCCTCGTTCCACGTATTTTATGATCGCACCCGATGATTGTTCGTCGTCCGGGCATTATGTATGCACAGATTTCTAAGAAGTATTACAAAAAATTATCAACCTAGCTTACTCGTAAATTATGAATTTCATAAACGACTCTGAGCAAAAATTTAACAACCCACCAGTCTCGCCTATTAACTCTTTGTTTTCTCTACATTTATTTATTTATTTATTTATTTATTTATTTATTTATTTATTTATTTACGTCTCCATCGATACCTACACCGATTGTAGTTTTTGGATACAATCGATTGCCTTAAACCTAAAACAGTCTTAGATCGTAAACGTAAAACCTGGAACCTACAACTTATAGACGGCTAACCTGTACGGTATGAACTCCTTAGTTAGGAATTTCGATTAGTTACTGTTCTTAAAAGTACTAAATTAAATAAGAGTAGAGCTACATGGGCCTCTCTCAAACTAGAAACGATCGCGTAGGAAGATGAAAGGCGATGGATTAATTCTTTCACCACGAGTATTCAAATCGACCAAGATTTTTGTTCGTTGTTCAACATCGCTGTTCCTAGACCCACTGAACGATAAAACACATCCAAAAAGAACTAGTCCAAGGTCAAACCACGAACAAATCAAAATTATAACACACTTACGCGATATGCATCGACGGGCAAAACTTTCCTTTTCAAGGAACGATAATTAAATTACGAAATGTTGGAATGCTTCTCAGACGTCCGTCGTAGATTAAATCGAAGAGAAGATGGTAGATTCAGCGCGTTTCTCATAATTCAGCCATTGTTAGTATCAGCACTGGTGGTCACAGGTTGAATAAGTCCATATACCGTATGCGTGCTTCTAAAATGACTCACCTTCGCTTCGAAGATTGCACAAACGAAAAGCATAGTCGCAGGTGCGTCCTCTGGTGCATCGTGAGGTGCATCTGCCTCGTCAAACAGACTTGCATTGTTTCTTCGACCATAGCGAATGATTTATCGGAGATTATTGTTGCTCGATCGAATTATCCGATAGATATGAAATAGCAGACGTTGGAGATGAAGCGAATTCTTGGCCACTGTTCGAACGTAACGTTCGAAAAATGGTTATTCGAGCGATAGAAATAAACGTGGGAAACAGGTAAAACAAAAATACGGATCTAACAGCCCCGCGACGTATAGACTGTCAAGAAACGCCGATTTCTTAATAAGCGTCGATAAGAAGAACGACGATCTGTGCGACAATTCCTCGAATTGTAAAAGACTGCGACCCACGCGCCTAAAGTCTCCAACCAGTGGTCTTGTAAAACTTCGCCCAGGTCAAGATCCACTTTCTTTTCCGCGACGAGAGATTATGCTCCTTTCTCCGGTTTCCGGTACTGACGTTGTTGCCCGTTGTTGATGAGACTGGTCTCTTTTGAACAGGCGAAAAAAACCGCCGACACATCTACACTCTAAATATGGCTGGAGTCGGTCGTTTGTCACGACCCCACCACTCGGCAAAGCCTGTCCTACGCATACTATTCTGATTTGCCAGATCCTACGATTCGATCGGAGCTTGTTCCGCCAGTCGACGGAACGTGGCCGTGCTAAGAAAAACTCGTCGAAATTTAGACTCTCAGCGTCTGTTGATCCTCGAGCTATAGACGTCTGGTTTCTCTGACTGCTCGTGGTCTTCCCAACAAACACCGGATATTCGGAAGTTTCCCGGCTATGTTTTGACAAGCATTTCTTCTATTTTCAACCATGGAATACTCTTTGAACAGATATTACGAGCTTCATTTATGCGCGACGGAAAATCAGTTTGTATTACGTATACGCGTGAGATCGACGATAGACGACATAGTAGGCGACGTAATTTGCGCTGGACACGATTTTATGATCGGCAGCTTGGGATAGTTCTAAGCGTAAAAACCGGCTGCGAAGGCTTCTAGTTTTTATCTAGAATTAGTTCGACTGAAGATTATAGTTGATTCGAAGAGCGAGTAAGACGCTGGAGCCGGAAGTTGATCGATTCGACCGAGTTCGAGGAAGAGACGGGTCGATAAGAAGAGAGAGGATCGCTCTTTAGTTCTTAATGCCGACTGTTAGTTGGTCATCCGCGTCACGAAAAAGGATACGTGGAAAACTGATGCGAATTCAGCATCGGAACGGGTAGCTTGGATTTACCTGGAATCGAGCTAATCAACGTTGGAACAAAGCCGTTGGAACTAGTCTGAAAAGGGGCAATGGACTCTTTAACCGGGGCGGTCCGATGACCTTGACGAGAATAACTCGCAAGGCCGGACATCAGCCTGAGAGGAAACATGGTGACGCGTGGTTCCGTTTACGCGGCGGTTCTCTTTGTTTTGCCTTTGATCCTTTGGGTCTTTGGAAACCACAGAAGAAGCAAGATCCTCGCTGACGTCCTGGAAGCCGCTAGGTAAGAGCTCTCGCGGAACTCTGTCGGGTTTCCTGTCATTGTTGGATTTCCGCGAAGGAATGTAGCCAGGGAACGCGCATCGGTGATGCGTTAGCGAGATGTGGCGGATGAACGATGTTTCTGTAATGAACGTACAACGTGTACGATCGATAGCAACGAATGTGGCATGCGACGTGTTGTTTAACTCGAGTAGCACGATAGTACCGGTTTCGGTGGATCGTAGGTAGCTATATTATAACAGGCGTATCGAGATAAGATCGGTTAATTTTTAATCTCTTCGGAGTCGAATTCTTCTTACCCTTGAAACGAATACTTCTTCTATTAGGTATTAACGGTAGAAATGAAAATTGGCACGAACCAGTCTTTACCGTAAATAAGCGTATTTATCGCGTAATTGGTAATTTGCTAAGGAACGATACCGCGTGCACACAAGCATACAACGGTCGAATAGTTTTTTTCTTCCTTTGCGTATACGAACACACGGTGTCATAAAGCGTTAATTCGAGCGGAATGCCGTAAATATCCGAATATAGGAAGCTCGGAAGGGTAACCGCAATTGCATCGCTCAAGTCTCGAGTGCTTTTCTAAATAAGAAATTTCAGGCAACGCGTGACCCGCTCTGATTTATTATTTTTATTCCACTGGACTATTATGTCTCAGGTATTTCAGCGTGAACGCGATTCAGCATGTGCCGTTGCTCCGATATTCTTTGTCCTTTCGTACGCCGATCCGTTTTATGGCTGCTCTTTCTCTTTCCTCTCCGTTGCTCTGGCAGCTGGCCAGCCGGGAATTCGCCCAGGAAAATATGCGCGTGTAACAAGACGTTCTTCTCGGGCTCGGTGCACTGATCTTTTTGCGATTATCGCCTTCTGTCTCGAATTTTTTTTTCTTTTTTTTTTTTTTTTTTTTTTTTTAAATAAAATAACGTCGATACGTGAAACGCAGACGTATCGAACGTACGATAAATTAGACAAAGGTATCAGTGGGTTTCGAACGAGATAAAATTACGAAGAAGAATAATATTAAATTATCATAGATACCAAGGGAATAATATTACGAAACTGTAAAAGCAACGTTCGAGTAATTTTTAAATTACAACAGTAACGATTACGTTGCAGATGTGGTATGAAAAAATTGATCGTTGGGAAAAGTGCACGGAATATATCGTGTTGTAGAGATTATTCTTATTTAACATTAGATATATCCAAGAAATTATGCGCGATTAAAGCTTTAATTGTGAAAACAGAATGCATCTACCCGATACGATAAAACACTCTCGCTTATCCGCAACGAAGATACCCTGCTCTAACTAATTGCCCATCTAACGGTCCGCTTTGCCGTGGAAACAATTCTTCTACGATAAAACAGCGTTGCTTCTAAAACGCTTTCACCTGTTCCTAGTTACAACTAGCTTTATAATTATGCAAATAGTAGCATTCAGTTGTCGGTACTTGGAATAAACTTGTCAAACCGTGCGAGAGCACTAGGTTCGCCAAAACGATTCTCTAAGAATTTGATCAAACTATCCGTGGAAATGTGAAAAGGGATTGAAAGACGGTTCTATAAATATGTTCAAGCGCATTTCCTTAGTCAGCGTTAACAGGTTCGTAGTAAGTTGAATTCTCGTCGACTCTTGTCGATTCTCGTCGTCCCCGATCAATTAACCGCATAACGGATGGACGGCGACGACATCGAGTTGGATTCGTGGTCGAGCAATCGAATCGTCATTGCTTGCTTCATCGGCCGTTCCATTTAGGATCACCCGATGACGCGACACATTATAATTACGATGCTACGCCTCGAGTCTCAGTCCCTACCGTGCTATCGTCCTCGCTTGTTGCGCAAACCGACAGAACGTCCACTTGCAATTAATCGATCGTCCGTGATTCGTCGTGCTTTTTACGCTACGTTTACCTGAACGCGAACACGTGGACGTCGAACGATATCAACGTGTAAAGCATTCGTAAGTTTGATCGGTATCGGCGAATAGAAAATTCGATGACTCGAGGATTCTTAATTGCACTATCGGTGAACGTAAATATGTTTTGTCATACCTTATCGTTTCGATCATAAGCCACGAGCCTAAATTCGTGTTATTTCGCGATAGAAATATCTCTGTATAAATAGCTTTTCTCTATTTCTGTCGCATTAATACGACGATCTATCAGTGTCTGACGTTCCATCTTTATCTTCGCACACGAGCGTAAGGCGCGCAGAATTTCTATGCAGAAGAAAGATTCTGTTCTCGAAAGCCGCAATTGGCATCGGCCAAGCTGAACCAGGCTATCGACAGAATCGGTACCGGTTAAATGTGAACGCGTTACGTAAAATGTTTAATTATAAATACGTTTACCGTCCTCGTCGTTGAGGATCGTTGTCACTGTTGTCAGTTACGCAAAACCATGCGAAGGCTTGTTCTCGATCGACAGGGCGAGGAACGAGTTAAATCGACCAGACCTCTGACGGTCTTGGCATGGTTCGCGTCGGAAGCATAAAAAAGCCGGAAACGGTTTTATCTAATCACTGTGCAAGAAGTGGAAGGGAAAGGTCTACACTTACTCGACGATCCAAGTGTATCGTATGCTATCTCTAGATACCGATAAAAATAAACTGCCTCTTAAGCGTACCTCGCGCTGTCTAAATTTAATTCTACGTATAACGAGGCACGAAACTCGCGTTTTTCTGGATGATATTCTAACTTGAAGTTGATCCGTTGATCCGTTGATCCGTTGATTCATCTGCTTCGCAGACCCTACAATCTCGGTTCGCACTCAACGTCGTAACGGTTACGAAACGTTCGATACCAAGATTTTTAAGGCCACGTTCCCTTGGGGCTGTACAAGCGAAAACGTCTACCGAACGTAGGTACCGCGGATTTTTTGCGTTATCGATCGCATTCACCGTTAGAACGATACTTAACATAACGACGCAAGAAAGTATTAAGTATTTTTCAAATAAAGGAGTTAATAAGAGCTATTATTACCTTTATACCCAACTATCGCATTGGTAAATATTATAAATCTACGTACGATACTTCCTCGTTGTAACATAGAGCGATAATTTTACGCAATCTCGCTGTTGGATATTTAGGGAACGCGGGATTTCCAACATTTTACAAGCAAGCTTCGATCGTTGGAAGATCCGTTGATTAGGCATAAACCATGCCGCTTGAGGCGATCGTTTCGTTCGTCAAAAAACTGCTGATTGTTCGAAAAGTTACCTCACAGTTGCCTAAGAAGTTAGTTTATACCGAATAACAGATCACCAAGTTACGTCACGTTTCTTAAATATCTTGCAACATTCGTTCCGGGCTTGTGAATCGTGAGAGGATTTCTTCAGCTTCGGTTTCCTTATTACCTCAGATTCGCTTTGATACATTTCTCCGACTTTCCTCTGATTATTACATAAACGCTATACGTACTACGCTTTTGGAAATGATCGAAAATAAGTTGAGAGCGCTTCGAGACAAAGTAATTTTGGGCGAAAGGTAAGGTGATCGGATAAAGGTGATTTTTTCCCCAATTAATTATAGAAGCGTGTTGTTCGTTCGCGTATATGAAACTCAGAGAATGTTACGTACATTGTTCGAGTAAATAGAAGTTGGTAGATAACGAACGAACGAGGACGCAAAAGCAGTTACGAAGCAGTTACTCTAGCTCGAAATAAATTAGATAGAAGGAGAAAACATACGCATGCATAGGCCGTCAGGTGCGAACAAATCGAATCGTTGGACGCTTAACCACAACCAACTGGTTATCTTTATCGTAGAGAAACGATGCGACCGTCCGTCTTGTGCCGTTTATCGCGGCTAATCTGTCGTTAGCGGTTCCCTAGGTTTCCTAAGGAGCGTGGTTCGTAAATTCTCCTACCAATCGCGTCACAATACGATCTTCTTGGGTACGGTGCGTGCGCTCTTCCTAGATATCTGGATCCTCGGAACGTTATGACTTGGATTTTCACGGGAATTTCCGACCAGCCGGTTTTTCCTTTCGTCGTTTCATTGACGGGCGTGAGAAACAAATCGCATTCTGGCTCTGGTAAAGTTCAGCCGCAGTCGTAAAGGATCGACTTAGCATCGGTTCAAAGAATTTTATTCGCGATGAAGTTTTGTAACGAAAGATATGGAGCTTGATGGTCAATGACGATGGTCTTGCGCGATGCATAATACCGTTACTTGAAAGTGAAGTGTCTTTCGCGTTTAGTAGATTCGATAGATCGAAGTTCTCTTACTGCCTAAGCGCGTGAATGTTTATACGTTGCTTCTCTTTTAATAAACATTGCTTTCGCTAAACTCGCCACATTCGTATTTATTCCAGGCTGTGTCACAAATACAGATTTAACATTTGCCTTATATCTTAGGTTAAGAAGACTCGATGAAAACTTATGTCGAGAGATTTGTTAAGTTATGTGGATCGTCGCGATTCTCGAAGAAAAATAGATATGTAGTTAGGACTCGCGATGTGAATTTACGATGCGATTCAATTATGTATATATTTATTTATTTATCTTGTAAGATGCGTAAGGATTTCATTCTGCGATCGACTATTGAAAAATCCATCAAACGTTGGCATTCCTCGACATTTTGCGCAAACCTTAAAGTATAAGCTTTCTATTATTAAAAAGAAAAAGAAGATATGCATCTAATATCACTAATATGTCAACTTTGATCGCCACTGACTTGATCGAAACTCGTCGAAAGTTTACACGCGATTACATCGGAAAAAGATCAATAGGAAAAAACGAGTCAAACGACAACCTTCGAACTTTAAGCGAAAATTAAACGATCAACTGGAATCGTGTAAGAGGCAAGAAGAAGAAACGTTCCCTCTTCGTCCTACGGTCGAACGATCACGATGAGTGATCACAAAATTTTGTCATTTATCAAGCTAGCCAGACATCGTTGCGAACATTTGTCATTCGCGCGTTGTTACGTTTTCAAAGCAAAAACCGGACTGCTGTTCGAGTAGAAATGTTCACAGATAGATCTCTCTTTGACTAGATACCGTCATCCAACGACACACCGCCAATTTTGTCTCCGATTCATCGTTCAAAGGAGAAACGAAAGGATCTTTTGCGATATTTGCGAGAAAATATCGATAATCAGTCGCACGAGACTATTAATCTGCAATTGTGCCGAAGATGGAGAAAAAGAATAAAGGCGGGAAAGAAGGAGAAGGGAAAGATAAAAAGAGTTGGAAAAGGAAGATACCTGTTAGCTTTACTCCGCCAGGGCCAAATCAACATCGATAACAAATATTACGAAACAGCTGATATAATTGCTGTTCTTATCGAACAATGTTCCTTTGTTTCGCCTGAAACTTTGTGCACCGAGTAACTTTATAGCGCATATCTTAGATACTGCGAAGCTTTTATATATCATCTGGTTGATACGGTTTCCGTATTAATGACTTGATAGGAATACACTATTGTAATTTTATCGGTTACTATCTTAATCGCGAAACGATTACGTTCTATCCGTTTTTTTTCTATGTCCGTGAAACGGGAATGCGATTGCCGATAAAAACGTACAGAGCTCTGAATAATATGTTTAAACACGTAATAATAATATGTTAAAACACGATCTTCTGTATGGCCGATTGCTTAAAAATGTAAAAATCGTAATTTAAAAGTTAGAGCGTAGAAAGTGTAAAAGTGCATAGATGGAATCCAGTTATAGATCGAAGCTGGCGCGAAGGTAAATGGCGCTGATCGAAGTAAAATCATACGAGTCGCGATACGAAGAACTAATTTCTTTTGTGCCGAATATAACGATCCCGAACCACTGAGAAAGGAAAGATAACCAAGTATGTATTTGCTGTTGCCTGGAAGCGGAAGCGGTTTGCGTTCGAGATAAGTAATTCTCTTTGACCATTCGGTCTAAGCTTTGCTTCGTCACCGAAAATTTTACGATGACTTCTCTCTCACCTCTTTGACGGAATGCGTGTATAAACCTTTCTCGATTACCGTGCTGGAATGTTATTTTCGGTCAACGATACGAGACGCGAGAATCCCTCGATCTTACCGCGATGTGAAACGTTCCATCGAGTTTTCTGACTTTCTTGCAGCGTATCGTGGTAAATGGTTTCACGATGGTGATCAAAGTTTTCCTAAATAAGGAGGCCATCTTTAAAATGCTCAAACTCGCAGGATAGCAAGCGATTACGATAATTTGAAATTTTCATGCAACTTTTGTACAGGTCGGCCTTGCAGACGTTGCACAAAGTGTCGAGTAAGGCACGCGAACAAAACTACTTCCTGGGTGGGCTGTCACACGACTGGGTCAGTTACTATGAGCAACGAATCGAGAGCGATCGCTCGTGTCTTAACGAGTGGCATACTATGGACAACCTGGAATCTCGAAGACCACCGTCGCCGGACAGCGTACGCACCAAGTAAGTCCGTTAATTACCATCTCTGGTTACTTTATAGGATTATTTATTTACGCCATACTGCTTATGTTAAAGTAAACTCATACTTTTTTCCCGACTCGATTAAAAAAGCGATACCCCCGAGTAAAGATTTCTTTTATCCCTGAAATATCGTAACGTGTATTTTATTCCGGACATTTTTCGTTTCTAAATATGTATTCGTTGGCGACAGACCCAGAGAAAGGGACGAGACTGAGCGCGTGATCCGATCGACGTTGAAGGAGATCATGATGTCCGTGGACCTCGACGAGGTAACCTCGAAGTACATTCGAGGTCGTCTCGAGGAAGACCTCGACATGGATCTCGGGGAGTTTAAGCCATTCATCGATCAGGAGATGCTCACCATTCTGGGTCAGATGGACGCGCCGACTGAAATATTTGACCACGTTTATCTAGGAAGCGAGTGGAACGCAAGCAACTTGGAGGAGCTCCAGAAGAATGGGTGAGTCCCTTTCTTCCTGTTACTCGAGATCCTTCCGTCCTTTTAGCTTTATCCGATTCGCAGTTGACCATTCTGTCCGTTTAAGATCGCGCTGTTTACTCGAGAACGACCTTATTTTCTCAATTATAGTAGAGTAACGTTAAATTCGAATATATCGTAATAACGATTTATCTCGTTCAAATATTCGTTCCATTGTTATCGAACCGGCAATAACAAGTTTGGTTACGTACAGATTGATAATAATTCACAATTATCTCTGAATAATCTTTCCTGTACTAAAAATTCTTTAATATCCAGTGTCAGGCATATCCTGAACGTAACTCGAGAGATCGACAACTTCTTCCCCGGGATGTTCACGTATTTGAACGTACGCGTGTATGACGACGAGAAGACCGATCTGCTGAAGCACTGGGACGATACGTTCAAATACATCACGAAGGCAAAGAAAGAAGGTTCGAAAGTGCTGGTGCACTGTAAAATGGGTGTGTCAAGATCTGCCTCGGTAGTGATCGCGTACGCGATGAAAGCGTATAACTGGGACTTCTCTCAAGCCTGGAAGCACGTAAAAGAGAAACGGAACTGCATCAAACCTAACAACAGCTTTTTGCTGCAACTGGAGACCTATCAGGGTATACTGGACGCGATGAAAAACAAAGAGAAGCTTCAGAGGTCCAAGTCGGATACGAACTTAAAGTCTCCTACGTCGACGAAAGATCAGTCGAAGAAAGAGGAAAAGTCTGGCAACGTGGACAATGATTTGCAAGCTGTATCGGGCTGTGAATTAAAAAAGACCAGCCAGAGGCCGAAAAGTTGGTCGCCGAATGTGAAAATTAGCGAAACCATGTTGCCGTCTGGTACGTTTACTATTCGTTTAATTCCATTTTATTAAATTTGGCATGCTATTTTTATAGTTATGTTTATATTGTAATCTCGAACTCGACCCGTTTTCGTTCCCTTTTAGTTCCTCTTTCGCAGTCCCTGGAAAGCATCGATAAGACGGGAAGCACGGAAGTGACCAGAGAAGATCTGTTACGTTCCAACAACCGGAAGACCAGTATGTCGCAAGAAGCTCGAAACGTTTTGATGCCATGCGGCAACGGACAATCTTACAGCGTATCTCAAAACAAAATCGTCCACCTACCAGGTCCCTCGCCGGACACTCCGACCGTGAAGAACCGAATTAGCAAATTAGAAACGCAGCAGGGCCAAAGGAGGAAAGGATTGGTGCTGAACCTGACGAATCAATTCGAAGCAGTCAGCAGCAAGCCATCTTCTCCGAGTTCTGATTCAGACGGCGGGAAACCGTTGCCACAGAGTCCGATCTCCGAACTGAACGAGAATGGACTCGGTCGGAAGCCTTCGTCGGAAGCTTCGTCTACGGTGGCAGTGAAGCAAAGCGTGTGGGATCCCGGCGAGAAGCAAAGCAAGAGAACGCAAGTCGATAGTAATAGTGAATGTCTAGTCTGGACTGCATCATCGTCCGATGCAACATGTACCAATTCGTGTAGTAACGCTAAGACTAACAGAGAAGTGAGTGCGGAGAGTGAGTGTATCGCGACGACCACGACAACGACAACGACGACAGTGTATCCTGGTACGTTAACGCGAAAGACCAAGAAGGACGGAGATCCGTTTAGTACGCACGTCGACCGAGTGTTCGATCGTGAAGAGAGGCAAGGCGAGCCGGTTACGAGAGACTCTCCGAGCCGGCAGAGCTCTTGGAGCAGTTACGACAGTGCCGTAGTCCTCGACAACAATTCGGTGCACAGCTCCTGGGCCACGTTACCATCGAGGAACAGTTCTTGGGGTTCGTACGACATGCGGCCTTCGGATCTGCTCGGATCCAGTGGTCTCTTCCCTTACGACAAGGAGGAGATACCTTGGCACCCAGGCACAGTGAAACGTACCAAGCAAAAGCTCGAGGAGAACACCAGCTCAGGGACGGTGAAACGCGTGTGCACGCAAAATTCCGACACGGAAGAGAAAGACAGATTACCAGTTGAGGAAGAATCGTACAATCCGGTACTTCTTCAGCATACCGCGTCACCGACGCCACGAAGGAGGGATTCCTCGCCTAGCCAGGAACACGGTTCGAAGGTAGATCCTGCTAGAAATTCTCCAAGTCCTGTCAGAGGAATAGACATCTCACCAGCGTCGATTCGTCAAGTTGGAAGACTATCGACGAGCGCTCCGGCGCCATCTTCTCTCTCTACGGACTCGGACTTACCCCTATCCTTGAGATCCTGCAGGTCAGAGAGCGAAACGTCCAGCCCGTGCGTGGTCAACACTACTCAGTGTCTTTCGGTGAAGCAACACAAGATGGTCTTGGAGAACCTAAGTAACAAATCTATATTTAACAAACGTTGTCTGTCGGTAGACGACTCGCCAGACACCGAGTGTCCACGAAGTACCTCCGGTATCGTAAAGAATCTCAAGAAGGAATTCGAGGCGAAGTCAACGAAGTCGGAAAAGAGTCCGGAGAACAGCTTCGAGAACGACTCGCCGATTACGGTCTGTCGACCGAAAAGGGATGTGAAGATCAGAAGTTTGCCCTCCTCGCCGGTGATTCCCCACAACGAATCGAAGATTCAGGCCCCGTCCGAGATCAAAGAGAAAGAGAAGTCGAGCGTCGACTCGATGACGGCTACTCAGGACAACTTGGAAGACAGGTCGGTGAGAGTTTTGGTTGGTAAGTACGAGGTGAAGCCCGAGTCCAGGAAGTCCTCGGAGATCCAGCTGCGTGTGCACAAAGACAAGGATTGGGAGTCGATGGACTCGCAACACAGCAACAAGTCGAAGATTGGTGTAGAATATAGTAGGAGGTCTGCACCGATCATGATTAACAATCATTCGTCTGCTCCTCTGTTCAATGAAGCGCCGGAAGCACCTGGCAGGCCACCAGTCCCATCGGCTGGTGTTGTGGCAGCTAGTAAGAAGCAGCAACAGCACGGCAGGACGCATCCTCTTGCCAGGCTGCAGGTCAGGCCTAGGCACAGCAGTCCGGTTTACAACACCATGTAAGAAAGGAAAAAAGGGGAAACGTTTACGCGTTTGGTTGTTTCTCTCTCCCATTGAGTCGAATCTAAGCGCTCGTACCTGAATGCATGGGTATGTTGCGTTGTCGTGGCCACGATGTGAAACTGTGTGATCTCTATTTGATGCCAACGAGTCGAGGATCGTTTCTCTTCGAGCTCGACGACTAAATCGACGGGGACACAGGATTTTTCTATAGATTCGTTTCCCACCATCTCTTCGATGTACAATTCTAATCTTTGCGAGAACGTCCTATACTATGCTGTGCGACGATACGACAGAGCACCCGTATTTTTTCGATGCTTCTTCAAACGGACACGGTGTACAAGCTTCTCGTATCTACCTGGCAAAGCCATGCTTTTTATGTGTGTGTGTGAGAGAGAAAGAGATAGATAGATAGATAGATAGAGAGAGAGAGAGAGAGAGAGAGAGAGAGAGAGAGAGAGATAGAGAGAGAGATAAGGAGAGGGAGAGCAAAATCATTTGCGATGTTTTTGTGTTCGTTAGCTTTAGTGTTATTGTTGGAGCAAAATTTACACGGTTTGCATTCTTTAATTCCTGTACGAGCAAGTATTAATTATTTGCGATGTCGAAGAACAGCCCGAATAATAGCTTCTGAAAAACTACGTTTTGTCCAAATTTTTAGGTAGAAATTAATGTGAATTAGAAATTAATTGTATTTATCACCGCCATCCTATTTAAACGCTACATATTATGTATTCGTCCAGCAGAGTATGTTCGCGTGGAATATTTAATAAGCAGTTTGATAAACAGATACATAGTTGATAAGCGAAGTGAAAATGAAAAAGGAAGAAAGACAAAAGAGAAACGACCAGTTTCTACGTTGGTATAGATTTCAAGGGATATCGAAAAGATACAAGTGCCTTGTCCTACCGTCAACGACTGTATACATATAATTGTAAAAAGGCACGTTCAAGGTCCTTCAACGTTTTATGTTCCTTCTTCGTCAGACGTGTCCTTGGCCTGCTCTTAATTAGTTCAATTATTTTTTAAGCTGGAAATGCAACAATTCTCGGAGGACGCGGAAAACACTGTTATTCCTACGACGTGTCGTCACCTAATAGACCTAATATGGGCTTGGAATCAAACGTGATGTGTTGTGTATGCGGGGATGTTGCGCAGAAGTTGGAGCCAGCGTGTTCTTGAATCGTGACACAAGATAGCGTCGGCTCCGGTCAGGCTGTGAACGAAAGGTCCGGGCCTCGCGTTATGTACTAAAATATCGCTCTGACTCCGCCTTCTGTTGTCTACGTTGTGATCGCCGAGGCGTATGCAAGATACAGATTCTATACATATAAAGAGACACACCTCGGAACGACGACGTGTAACGTTTTTAAGCTGTACTATTTAGTATTTTAGAGTGAACGATGTGATTAGAATGGTGCACAGTATGCGAGGAGAGACGAAAGTAGCAACGCCCCCCCCCCTCCGCCCTCCACTCCCCTTTATCCCGAGGGGAGCTGCCTCGAATCGTTTGAACGATTCGATCGGTTCTTCTACTCTCTTTATACTCACGTCAGTTTGTATATCGTGTATAAAGCATCGTCGCGCCAATCCAATTTCTTTCTTCTATATTTCATTTTCGCTTTTCAGTTCGATCGTCCTGTCTTGTTTCTTCTTCTATTCTTCTCTTTCTGTTCCCACTTTCCCTCTTTATGCTCTTTGCTCCTTCTCCCTTTTTTCTTCATTGACCAGTGACGATAATTGTTTATCGAAGATTTTACCGTAATTGCAACTTGAGAAAGTACAATGAGAAACGCGGCTCGATATCAACGTTCGTCGTTCTTAGACATATCATCGGACCGTTCATTCTTATTTCCATTCGCAAAGCCATGTCGACCAATTTTATACTACTGTCCTAATATTGATGATGGTGATCATGATGATGAAGATGAAGGTGGTTGATGATGATGATGATGATGATGATGATGATAATGATGATGATGATGATGATGATGATGATGATGATGATGATGGTTATGATGATGGTGATGATGATGATGATGATGATGATGGTTATGATGATGATGATGATGATGATGATGGTGATGATGATGGTGGTGGTGATGATGAGGATGATGGTGGTGATGATGATGGTGGTGATGATGCTGATGATGATGATGATGATGATGATGACGACAGTGGTGGTGGTGGTGATGATGATGAATGCGAGGCTCATTTTTTGATAAGATGCACCGCGACCACTGTGTGCGTAGAAATATATTTTATTACTGAGATAATTTTGCGGATAATTTTCTCATACGTTTGTTCTAACCTCTGTTCGTTCTTCCTCGGACGAAACAGATCCGGGATGTGAAACGATCCTGAGACCGAATGCTACTGAAAAACTGTAACACATTAAGTTAGAATAAAAATGTTACATTGCCAATGCTGTGCTTTACGACTGATATTGAGCACGAAACTGATTATTCGTTAGATCGTTTCCTTTTTCTTTGTGGCTTCACGGTGATATTATTCTCGAGCTGCGTGTACCATCGGTGGCTCGTATCGTCATTTTCGAAAATTTTTATCGAATATCGGTGTTCTGCGTGACGTTATACAGCTGGAACGCACCAGTCGACTTAAAAATTATTATTTTCGCTAACACGAATTATTCACTCCTAAAGAATAAGATAACTGTCGAACGTCTTCAGGGACATATATCCCTCAAGACGTCAAAATAAGAGTAACGAGTATATTTCAGAGAAATGTCAAGAAAAGGAAGCTCTGGTATTGCTAGCGTTAATGTGCTAAATTAATTTATATAATTTATACAATTCCGATACGGAACGAACCAAAAATTTCTCTTCATAAATTATCTTCGCGATGAAAGAAATAAAGAAAATCTACGCTATTCGAATTATACTATTTCCTAAATGCATATCTAGCGTTGTAATGTCTAGTGTCGTAATTACAAACTAGAAAAAGAAAACATCGATTCGCTTTCGTGACAGAGTTTAATTTTCACGGACAAGACATAAGAGCGACTGAAGAAAGATCGACGAGATCAACTTGGTTGCGCGTCTATCTCGAATATCCGCTTGCCAGCGCAGAACGCAAGTTGTGGTACGACGGAGATGGTCCTCGTTTTCTTCGCGTGCTTTGGGTTTATCGGGCCAATGTCCAAGCTGTACGTACCACCTCTTAAATTTCTGATCATCGCCAACGTCTGTCGAAAAAATAATCGTCGTCGTCGTCGTCGTCATCATCTGCGTAACGAGTATACTCGACGGAAAGGATATAGTCAGGTTATTTAAAAATACGACGTCTTGTTATCCGTACGAGTATGCGAAGGTTTCATGATGCGTCGATCATATCCTGTTTGACTTACTAATTGTCACCTTTTTCCTTTTTCTGCGAATTATTATGTAATTCTATAGGTTTGAATTTCAGGTCAGGATTAATCAAAATCTATTTCTAAAATATCAGATGTACGGAATGCTGGCACTTTGATTTTAGTTAAATTTTGGCAAAGTGATAATTTTTAGACATAATTTTAGATTTCATGCGACGAAAACTATTTTCAAATTTATACCTGTTATCTTTTTTTCGTTACATGTTACATAGATGTGTGAACGAAGCGTGTAATATACGAAAGTGCCGGATTGCAAAAGTCTGAAATCTTGATGCACGTTTAACGTTTTATATACTATTGTATGCTACGTCTTATTTATTGCTGTATACTAGAAAATATGGAATATCGACGGGAGGCTTTCGATACTTTGAAAACTTCCGATTCTTTCGGAACTTATGATTAAACTTTGAAGACTCAACAGCCTTAAGAATCGAAGCATGTTCGAAGCGTTCCGATTTTATGCCGCGTGTACATACACATACATATGTGTATATTCAGAATGCATCGCTGTGGTTCTGAATTTAGACGCAGATTAATATTTTAATTTACGACTTGACTATATCGTTTCTACCGACTGTGCACTGCGAGCGAACGAAATCCGTATGAGAAATCTGTATTTACGGCGTGAGATCGCAAGTCGATCACTCTGAAGAGATTGGTATCCGTGCCACCGCAAGCGATGAACATGTTCGACACGTATTTGCCACAGTAGAGCAGGGAAGGATAGCTGTCGGGTTCCAAGGAAGCAAGCAACTTTCCGCTACCGTAGTCCCACAATTGTATGGGATTCTCTCTTTGCCACGCGCACGACAAAATCTGTTCGTAATATAGTTGTTTGTTAATAAAAAAGAAAAACTGACGAGAACACCCGCAACGTCTGATTCCTAAGCGAAAGATTAGCATGTGTAGCGTATTCTTTTAATAATTTCTAAAGATTCTTCTTACACGTTACGTTTTAGTTTTCATTCGAACACCTTTCATTTAGGTGGTAAAGCAAGAGGTTGAGAATTACAAGCGAGAGATTGTTGCATGATGATGGCTTAATCCCGGTAGGGTGAGTCAATTTGGTCAATTTGGCTCATTTTTTTTTTTTTCCAGTATGTATATAGAAATTTAACGTTACACGTTGAAAAATTTGGCGATTCTTTTGCTAATTTGAAAGATGTGTTCCTTTTATGTTTTTATACAAATTATCTATTTCTAATTTAGCTATCTCTATAAACAGTATTAATGCATTTTTGATTTCTTGCGTTGCTGGAGCAATATTCAAATAATTTATGGATAAAATTTCGAATTTTTGTATCCGCACTTTGACAGAATTGCGATGTATGATTTTGTAAATCGGAGAAAGACTATAGCTGCTTTTTCGATGCTATGTTACTGCCAAACATAATTGCACTCTTTGTTATGTAAAACACTGTGGATTTTGGTGCGATAAATCAATTTTTCTCGTTGATCTGTACGTAAAACTATTGTTAAAATGTGATCGCTGACGAATAAATCGAACAAGAAATTACAGTACCGCGTATTTTTGTATGCAAAACAATGAGAAACGTCTATATTCGATTATATTCGAGAAAAGTACAATATTACTGTTCGAAGAAAAGATGCGATATTTACGATACATGGAAATTTTGCAAATATGTATATACTGCCCTCTATTAATGTTTTTCTACTCTCATCTTGGCTGAAAAAGAACTATAGAATCATCTTTTCTATGTCAAGTGATATTAAATCAAACTGACCCACCGTTTACCGTACGAGAATTGACAACTGTAAAATATAAATTATCCGATATCGCGAATGATTTCCGATTTGTTGAAAAATTCAACGCGACGAAAAGCGTATCAAGAGAGCGGATGCGTCGTTCGAGGACCAGAATTTGGTTTCAAGAAACGAACTCTTACAATTTTTATATACTTGTCGTGTGAATAAGAAGGTGTTAAGGTGGATATAGTTGGACTTTGAATTCTGGATATAAATATGTGTACCTCTCTTCCATTCCTACTGATATCGAGTCCATCGCCGCACATATGCACACCCGATATTCTCCTCAGTGCGTATGGTTGCCTAGTGTCCCAAAATTGAATAGTATTGTCCCAACCACCGCTTATCAGCTCATGCGCCGATCTGGGGTTGAAACACGCGCTGAACACTCTAGATTTATGACCGTCCATGGCTTCCAATGACTCGCTAGAATGTAATAAGAAGCAGGAAATAAATAAAAATAAGAGAAGAGATCGTACAAAGAAGGAAATATTTGTACGTTGAACTTTTATCGGGATTCGAAGAGATGCTGTAAATAGAAAGAGGGTGAGAAGCAAGTTGTAGCTAATCAAATTTTAGCCAACTGTGAACGCCGAAGACCGCTGAAAAGCTTGTTTTTCTCTACACAGATCGAAAAAAGTGTGTACGACTTGTAGTCAGTGATATTTTTCTATCGTTGGATAAAGTTGTACAAATTGAAACGACTGTAAACTGGAATCATTCTAAATGGCTATTAGCGAAACTACGATTTGTAAATAGGAACGAACGTTGGCTATTGTCCGTGTGGCGGGTAATTGCGTTTAAGATCGTCGCTGAATCGTTCCGTTTGTAAATGAAACGTAACTGAAGAGAAGGCGAATAGAAGCGTCGTAAGAAACATTACCTACGTATATTATCTTACGCGCGTTGTGTGTCGTACGTGCGAAAACGTATTTACTTTTCCTTATAACGATTATTTTATACCGCGATAAGAATATCAATAACGATATGCAAGATTTTAGTTCCTTTTTACCGATCCTCTGTTAGCACTGTTTCTTAGTACTCTGTTAGTACTACTGTACTTTAACTAGTTAAGTAGTTTTGTATTTTTCGTTAAGTGTCTTTGGAAGTCGTGGACCACTCGCAATACGAGCGACGAAGAAATAAATTTTATATCAAGTTAAATGTGTCGTAGCAGAGCAATCAATCTATCTGTTTAACTAGGAAATCTACTGTCGGTGGACACCTGGTGCGAGTTTATTTGATTCGAAGCGACCCTGAGCAGTTAGTCTTGATCAGGAACGAGCTACAATCACGTTTAACGAGATCAAGGTGACTTTGAAGTCTTCCATTCTCTAGGACGTTGTTACAAGACGTACATCCGTTGAAACAAATTGATTTTGATCTAAAATATTCGAATCGTCTCTACAGAGATTGTCGTACCCAATGGTCAACAAATATACGCAGCTCTGTAGCACCATTGATCGTATATAGAACTGTTTGATTTGATTCGTTGTCATATCTAAATTATACGATTGAAAGATATATTAAAAACAACGTAAACCTTGAAATACTGTTTTTACATTTTGATTTTCCATCGCAACCAAGACAATAATGATGAAATATATTTCAGTAATGATAGGAAACCTTGCGTGAAATACTCTTTCTTGCATCTTGGTTTCTTCGTCGTAAAGAATAAGCTTCGCATCGTCGCCTAAAGTTAGGAACTTTGGCAGACGAAAATGGCAAGCTAAACCCAGCACCTGCCTCTTTTCCCGTATCGTGTAAAGACACTGTGAAGTTGGATAATGCCAGCATTTGACGCAGCCACCAGCATCTGGGGACCAACGAAATATGGTAAAAGGAGAAAGAACCGAGCGAAAAATTAATCCTTTATCGCTTCGCAGCAATATAAAGAATAAACTGACAATGAGTACTAACAGGTTGCAAGGACGGTACGCGAGATTGGATGAGATTTGTGGATAGGTCTGTGCTTAATCGCGGTCGTCGGACTTGGTTTCTGCATCGTTTCAGTGTCACGCAGCGTCAACACTTCGTCCGATCTGGTTTTGTACAATTTTACCGAACCGTCCATCAGGCCAGCCGCCAAAAAGTCATAGGTCTCCGTGTAACAAATGCAAAGAATATCTTGCTCGACCTCTCTAAAACAATATCCTTTTATCGGCTAAAGTTTTATCGATCGAAATTCGAAAATCGATAAAATAAACTTTGCATCGCTTAATTTTCGTTAATCTTGAAAACATTGGCAGAAGGCAATTTTTTATTAATCGTTATTAAGGCAATTATTCATTAATTACTCAACGCGTTACTTGTAATTTCTTAAGAGTGGCGAAATGCTTGTCAACAAATGATTCTATAATTCGACGATAGTTTATACGAAAACAAATGAATCTTTAACCACTAAATTTTGAAAAATTTCCGTTTAATTAATTAATTTCATTTATTATAGTACGATCCCAAAAATGTTCTCTTAAATCGCAAATAAGCGCAATTAGTTTCAAACAACTTACTGCGTCTCTTTTATTTTTGTTTAAAGGAAATTTTGCATACATTTGTCTAATGACAGTTACGTTGTCATCCATATATATTCGTTCTTGATCCATTATGATTATTATTGCTTTCGGCAAGGCTGGCTCAACTTCATCGACATTATTAATAACATAGAGGAAACAAATTACCACAAAATATAATAAATTGCACTATTATATATTGCTTAGGTAAATAAATAGCGAACATGAATGAAACAGGATAATAAAATGTGCAAAACGATATTTAGAATTTTAAATAAACGATGTACTGTATAATAATATGCAACATGCCGTTGAACATGATTTATGGAGATGGATCCTGTTGTTAAAGTGAAATAAACGTACCATTGCAGATGGAATCGAACTTAAAACTTTGTTTTCGACGTTCTATTCGGTGGCAAGGTATTCATGCTATTACATCGATTACGTATATTAGTTTTACACTCATCTTTTATCGCCATTTAACGAATTTGAGGCTATAATTTCCCCATATTCAAAGTGACGATCAGTTTTAGAAAACTTCAACCGCGTGTTTCAGAATTGTTCATCCGTCGATTCCATAAATCCGATACGTTATATTTACAGTCGTTCCGAATCGTATAAAACGCAGCTATTCATAAAATATCACATTTCTTATTTCATACAACCTTTTGTCATTCCGTTATTATTCTAATTCTTGGATTCTTCAAAGAAAAGGTTTTCGAAAATATACAACGATCGTATACGTACTTAATCTAAAAACAATAGGTAGTAGTCACCTTTCTTATCGATATTGGATAAAAAAGTTTCCCAGTGCGTACGTTGGTACGTATCACCGACTTACAATTACTAATTAGTCACTGGTACGTATGTAATTTCATTGACTAATCGACTCTCGTCAGAGGACTAACGTTTCTGGTAATTTTTCCTATGATTAGTTACGATGGTAACGTCACGTAACGTTTCACGTCATCGAAAATAAATTTCAAATTTTAATATGCATTCGTAACAATATAATCTCCGTTACATTTTTCTCTGACCGAAGATTGAATTTGACACTCACTCATTCATAACACACGCATATAAATTTACTACCTTGGAATACAAATATTTACCACGTTTGATCATTTGCAAATATTTGTTCGATCGAATAGGTCAAACTATCGTTGGTGTTTAGCTGAGTTTAAATCGAATATAACGAATACGAATAACGGTTTTGCATTGGTGTTAAAAGTATTGGTGTGTATATATATATATCATATTCTGTACATTAAATAAATAAATAAATAAATAAATAAATAAATAAATAAATATTCAAAATAACGTACTCGACAAGTATGTATGTATATTTAGTGAGTTAAACGAATCTCCAAGTCGCGCTTCTTAGATTTAATTATAATCGTAAAAGTATGAATATCTATAAAAATTCGGAGTTTAAGATAATAACATTAACTTGACATTAATCCTTTAGAAATAATGGACATGTTCTAATAAAAGTAGAGAAAAGCCGAAGAAAAGCTATGATAAGGGAACTGTTAGCCAAATCAAATTAGTTCGTAATCCCTATGATAGGCGTCGCTAGCAAGCTCGTGAAAAAGAGAGACGAACGAAACAGAGAGCGATCCACCAATCAGCAGACAAATGCGCGCGGGCTCGAGGCTTCGTAGCTCTCTAGCTGTCAGTCGGTAAGCAGTAGCTTCCCTACGACTTTGTCCATGCCCATCGTTGTGAATGACCGTGTATAAAACCGCGTCTCTGTTGCACGTTCCCCGATCATTTTCGTCAACTAAAAAGCACTCACAATGAGCAGTTGGAAGATCGACTCTGTCTCGCCCGCGTGAATGATAAACAAGTTGCGCGGGTGACTGTGTTGTGTTCGAAGGGAGTGTCGTTAACCTCGAGCGGAGAGAGCTCGTCGAATTAGTGGTTCCCTCGGTAGAAATCGCGCGTAGATACCCGACGGAGCTGTCAGTCTCGCGAAGTTCGTTGCACGTCGGTCGTTCGATCAGAATGTCGGCGTCGGTAGCGTTCCCGGCGTCGCGACAGTGAGAAGAACACGTACGCGACAGTGAACCGAGTGTCGTCGAGAAAACAGCTCCAGGGTGAACCGTGTCCAACATCGAGAGATTTAGAGACCACCGAGGAAAATGGCGGACCTCGAGGCGGTGCTGGCCGACGTCAGCTACTTGATGGCTATGGAGAAGAGCAAGAGCACACCGGCTGCTCGTGCGAGCAAAAAGATCATCTTGCCTGATCCTAGGTATATCTCGCGATAGTTGTCGATCTACCGTCGCGTTTTGCCCGTACGACCACCGTCTCGTAGTCTCGATTGTAGCGATGGGAACGACCTACTCGTGAGCGGTGCTTCAAGTACTACGTGTATATACGGTAGAGTCGCGTTTATCCAAACGTGCAGATAGAACAGTTCAGATATGGTAGAGGTTTCCGCGATACAAATTCACTAGCTACCTCCTTCTTAGTTTAGATAATAAGGAATGATACATAGAAAATCGAAATCGAGCACGCCTGTGTAGTTTGTTAACATTCGATTACGGACGACTAACGTATAAAACGCGAATGATATATCTATGACGAACGACTCTATATGACATAAGAAAAACAAGCTTTTATCTACGATCGGTCGTAAAAGTCTATATACACGTTACACGCCTTTTAGATATAAAAGATTATATTAAGAACGTTAGCTGTACGAATCCTTTGATAAATGTAACACGATTTATTCGTATTCACCTTTGTTAAGAGAGGAACAGAAATGTAGAATACGGTCTTAGAAAAATTATATACACGTGTCGTATATTCGTGAAATTATAAAAATAATAAACTTAATATTATATTAGTATTTTTCATAGAATAACAATAACGTTCTACCATTATTATCTCATATATTCTTATCTTATTCTAAAGAATCAAGGGCTTTAAAATTTTCTGATGTGATCTTATCTCAATATTTTTGTGAGTTAAAAGTTTCAGTTTTTGTGATTCCTTCTAGAATTACGTTAATAATCGATATCGAAGTGTAAATAATTTTGTAACAAAGTACATTTTTGGTTTGTTCGGTAAGCCAAATACACAAAGTTCGACAGGTGTACGTAAGCTATCGTGAAAGGCTGTGTATGTATTTAAACAAAAATTATTCAACTTACCCAAAACACACAGTTAAACAGTTATAAAATTCCTATGAATAAACAGAGTTCTATTGTAGTGCCGCGTTAACTGACCGAAATTTTGTTTCCTTAACCGGTCAGTGTTATTCCCTCCATATCGGTTCTTGAAACCGATGAAGCGAGCCTCTAGCATCGCGTATATAAAATAAACAAGAAAAAAAAAAAGAGAAAGAAAAAAGAGCCTCGTTAACCGACCTCCGTCGTCCCAATCATTTCACGGGTATGTACCTTTACGTCATTCATTTGTTAAATCGTTGATATTCCAATTCATCGTTGGTAATCGGTCCGATATTTCGTGTGATATATCGATACATATACGTTGGATAAATACTTTCAAATGGAAAATCTGTTTGCGATGGATTCGCAAATGATAGTCAACGGTGTAGAGACTGATGCACATTCAGAAATGATAATCGAGTTACACCCATCGCTACGTCTCACCACGTTTCCTGTCCCTCCCTTCTTCTTCTTCGAGCACTTCCTTGTCTGGTACAAGCCCAACGTCTCGGTTTCTCTTCGTTTCTTTGCGCATACGTAGCGACGCGATGCCTCGGTTCTTTGGCTTCGTTCGCTTCAGCGGCGCGCCATTCCAGAAATATGTTTACAAACAGTGGGCTGTGTCGATCGGAAGTGACGGAAGTAACGACTAAAGATGATCGAAATATTGTTTTTCTAATCGAACGACGGAGAATTTCATTGATTAACAGCACAGCTCCGTCTTTCTATTTTAATTTAAAATCGCATCGCTTGGTACTATTAATTAGAATATGGTCTTTAAGAAGCTACGTGTTTGACCTATTATCGTATTTACTCTTAAAATTTTGATAAAAGTCAATTTAGTCGGTAAATGTATGCACAGCGATGAGACTGTAAAGACAGTGACAAAAACGAATAACAGAAACGTGCAAATTCCACGCGAGCAACGAATAATCCAAACGCTAGACGATATTTTATCCGATTCGTAATTTCGATATGAATTCGTTCGCGTGGATATTTCCTAAATTTAGATATAACCTACCAATGATATCATTAATTTCCATGAACTTTAATTTAGGCGTATATGTGTACGTTCGTGTACTTTTTATTATTGCCTAATCATTTATTGCCATTGTAGGCAAACATATTACACACTACTGTTACACAGATACTGGGTTTCTAAGATAATTGGAGATGCTAGAGATTAATAATCGTAATTAGAATTCCCATGTATATACACATATATGTTCCTACGATGTTTTGTTATTTTTTCCCGGAACATTGACAACCAACAGAAATACATAGAACCATTTTATGGACGTTTTGCTGGTTGATTTCCTTGGAAGGAACGACATTTTGCTTGATAAAAGAAGAAAATATTTCGATACAGGATGATCAATTCTAGAAATTGTCTGGCTCGGTAGTCGTGGGATGTTTCTCGAGGGTTGCGGTTTACCCTAGCGCCTTGTTTGGTTAGTCTCAGCAAAAGATAAGAAAATCTTTCTCGTATATCGTTCGAACTGTATATTACCTATCCTATTGTTGGTGGAAAATAGTATGTCCGCCGAAATCGTTGGTACAAGCCCTCGGTCCGGTAATAGCGTAATTTATTGCGAAGCAAGATTTAGTAGGGTATAAAGCATTTCAAACAGGAAAGAAGTTTCTTGTGTGTGACAAGGAGAAGTTGACAAGGCCTTTTATCATCTGAGTCATTGGCGCGATGTAAAATTGGTTGAGGATGTAGTCAAAAACGTGTCTGTCTAACCGAATGAAAACCGTTTATGCGAGGTTGGCCAAAGGGTATTCTAGCTCTCGGAATTCCCATTTTTTCGCCTTAATCGTCGATCAGACTTTTAGATAATATCTATGGATAACTTACTTCGAGTAACGAGTCAAAAGTTCTAGATCTCGATGTATTTACAAAATGAATGATTTTAAGTCGTTTTAAATCGTTTTAAATCGTTTTAAATCGCTTTAAATCGCTTTAAATCGCTTTAAATCGTGTACTAATAACGAGCAACTAAGCTTCGATATTTCGTATTATTAGCATTATCCGCAATGTTTAAGGTTTGGTTACGTCCAATAACAGTTAGATATCAACGATTCGGCAATATTACAGTCTAATAGTAAAGACGTATTCCGACTTTGATGATCCTATTTTTATCTATGATTGCGTCAAGTATCGTCGAGTGTTCTATACAAGGAATACAATTTTTTACTACATCGTTTTACCAATTGATTATTAATTAATAAGTAATTGCACAAATCATCGATATAAAAAGGTGCTGCATGTAACTTTTCTCTGACATTTTTTTATCTTCGTTTATACTATACTTTCGAAATTTAAAAGTACGCACATATTTAAAAAATCTTTCCTCTATAATTCCTCGGTAATTCCTTAACAATTCACCGTTTGTCGCACGAAGGAAAATTTTTATAGAATGTTTTAAACGCCTAGTAGTAATACGTGTGCGTTGATCGAAGTTTCGAAGACGAGTATCGATTCCTTTTTTCTTTCGATATTAAACGTAACGACGCGATGAATGTACAGCAGTTTAGTTATTATAATGCTATAATTATTTCGATATTTGAAACTTCGATAAAGCTGTAAAGCTTCTAGTGGAAAGAAGCATACGAAGAAGGATATGAAGTCGGTCCTTGAAGTTCCTTTTCGTAATCGTAATGTCGGGGAAGAGAATCAAATTATATAAATTGAACGAAGAAAGGTAAGAAATATGATTAACGGAGTAAAGTGTTTGTTTGAAGATATAAAATGTGCAAGTCAATATGTAATTTTAAACGATAGAAGATTGAGTAACAGTTCTTTATAAGTTCATGGAACACGTGTGGTGACGATCGATGTGTTTCTAAGAAAATACGATATAAAATCAGCTGATTACGAGGAAATATCGAAAACGCGTCATAATTAAATTCATAACGTTACTTTAATATTCGTCCAAACTCAACTTTACGGAGAAAGAGAGGAGAGTTGCTGTTTCTTGATTTATAGCTGCGTTAAAAAGACCAAATTTTATCGTAAAATTGGATTTTATTGCAAATTCTGCGTATTCGACGAATGTGACGTGCATTCGATAAAATATTTCACCATTAATTTAAAAGTGAAGTGGAAACCGTTGCGAATAACGTAAATACGTGCTACGATGTTTCGGTATTTCAGTATTTCAGTTCAATTTGAATAATCGAAAAATATTCAGAAATTATATTTCTTACAACGAACAAATCATAATTGAGATAAATAGTTTTTAAAATGGAAGTAACGTTAAAATTATGGACGAATATAACGTTGCCTGATATTTTTAAATTCTTTGCCTTGAGCGGTAACGATAGGTATATCGTTTACGACTAACTTTGATATTTTTAAAGTAATTTACATAAATTGTCCGTAATGCTCTTGATTCGATCCTTCGGTTAATATTTTCTCGTCGCTTTTTCGATGTTCTCGAAATCTGCATCTGTTCAAAGAAAAAAAATATTAATTAAGAAAATGGACAACTAAGAAATATCGCGGTTTTGACAGTTAGGGAGAATAATTCCAATTTCGTTGGAAATCGATAACAGAAAATAACAGAATTTGTGAAACCACCAGATGTAAATAAAATCTCAAAAGCGGCGGAACTTGGTCGCTCAACCTAACGTCGAATTAATTCAGACTCGTGTCTTACATATTCAGAAGTTATCCCCGTCGCTACTATGATTCATTGAATGCCATTTTTTGCCTCTGTTCGTTTATGTTCGTTGCTTGGTTTTCCCAGGTGAGTATTAAGAAGGCCTTTGAATGTCGGCAAGGCCAAGGACCTTAGAAAGGCGTAGTTGATGGCTTCTTTATGGTGTTCGTTCGCTTTGCGAATCCGTGCCAACATTTAATCCAAAGAACGATCGACCATCGTAAAAGAATACAAATTTTTGCAAATCACTCGTTAAAAACTCCTATTTGTACGCCTTTTTATTCCATTTATTTTTACTTGGTGGATTATGAGAATTTAAAAACCCGAGAGACAGGAGAGAGATAGAGAGAGAGAGAGAGAGAGAGAGAGAGAGAGAGAGTCGTTAATTTTTTATTTCCTTTTCGATTTTAAGCGTTTCTGCAGGGTTGTAACGGATAAAGTGACTGCAATGTTTACGTGCACGGATAAATTTATTGCTGGTATAAAGCGTTTCTTTCTCCATGGGTTTAAACGTTTGAACGTTACCTTGCGTTTTTTGGCTGGCGAGGCAAAATCGATTATTGGATTAAGTGCGTTGCAAGTTCTTACGCGTTGCAAATGAACAAACTTTCGTTCGGGTAGAGGGAATCTATGAGAACAATTTGACTTTACGTATGTAACGTGTAAACGTAACAGTGATTTTATGTAATGTTTATATTTTATCCTATAAAATACGAATTCGTTAAATCGATAGCACGCTAATTCGATCATATGTATCAAACGTACATCTTCATCTCTGTGTATACACTTAACTGCATTGTATAAAATAAACATATAATTTATTTACTTTACGGAAGGATTGCAAGTTCAAGATTTCCAAGTTCCAAAAAGTAAAAAAGTAAATGTAACTTTCGAATAGAATCATACAGAAATTCCAATATATCGTATGGGTATACTTTTAAGCTGAAAGAAAATAGACATTGCATGGATTAGAATAACTTTGCTTTCCCCTTCATGGGGGCTTACTTTGGGAATACACGATCTTCCAAACCTTTCGACAAAATGAATTCTTCGGAAATCAGATCCATCGTTTGGAAAGGGTAACGATAGGTAAATGTCCACGCGATCCATCCAAGGATGATATAACACGCGTTGAATTCGATTGTCTCGCGCTAATCGTATTACCGTTCCGCGAATGTCAAAGGGAGTGTAACGGTTTCCGGTACAAACCTTGATCGATACTCCACATCGATTATAATGTGCCAATGTTTACACTGCCGATGTTATTTTCGATCCGTAAAACACGGACGTTACGAAGGTACGCCGTGAATATAAGTCGATTCGATAGCAGGCTTCCTCTTTGCTGGCAGTTTGCCAGCGTCTATACCAAGATCTCGTGAGCCTGAACGAGCCTGGATAAGGCAAATCGACCTATGAAACGTACCAAGAATCCTTTAACAGCTTTTACATCTATTTTATACATAGTTATATCGCACTTATATTATATCGACAAGCGAGTCACTGTCTATGAATTTTTTACACGTTTACATTTTTCTTTTTTTTTCTTTTTTCTTTTTTAATCTTATTTCGATAGAAAAAGGCACGATATTTGCAAAACCTTAGGCACTTGTTGTCACTCGCTACGAATTTTTAAACGTTGCCGTCCTGTGACATTCAAAACGTGTTTGAGATTCGTATCCGAAGCAGGTATGTTCGAATATCGAAGATCTATTCGCTCTTTAAAGATATAGAACATGTTTTCTTACTCTTTACTTTTCGTAAAATAATTCAACTCATAGAATTGTCGCGAACAAAGGTAGAGGCACGTTATCGAAGTACGTCTCGAAGACTAACGCGCAGAGTACGCAGAAGTTATTTTCATTTTTATCGTATAAGATAAACTAAACTACCGAAAGTCGTACAAATATAAAAATACCAAAGAATGAAACATCGAAAACTGTCGATATTTATCCACGCTTACTATCCCGGTGTGTTTTAAAAATTGCAAACGATCGAACGAAGAGAGGAAGAAACTATGCCATACCCTTCGTACTGAAAATTTTCAAACGATGAGAGTTTCGTTTAAAAATACAGCATTGTATAGGTTATAATTAAATATATTCGGTCTGGTCGACCGTGTCAAAGTAAAACGGGAAATCGAGTCGTATCGTAGTTCATAAAGCGAGAGAAACAAATTCCTCGAAATTCGAATGCGGTAATAATTTGCCATGCTTTCGTAAAGCGGTCCAAATTTTTACGTACGTTGTTTGTACTCGGAGAAGTCAGCCGTATTTCTCGCGGTACAAGTTGAATAGGATTATTTCGGTAACTAAACCTAAACGGTATTTCTTTCCCAACTTTCTCAACCGATGACAAACATAGCCATAGTTTGGAAGTATCTCGAGGATAACGCACATTCACAGAAACAGATAAATTCTATGCGAAATAAAAGTAAATAATCACAATTTGAAACAATAAATGTAATTACTTGGTATTAGCTGCGCAACGATATATAACGATATAGCGACCAAGTATAGTAGCACCACCGATAAGGTTCTTAAACTTTACAGTCGGTGGTTCGAAAATTCGAGCCTCTGCTATTACGCGTAATTCGCTTACAGTTAGTTACAATTTCGCTACATCGAACCGACGAACGTTGAAGTCGTTCGACGATTGGAGGTTTACGCGACAAACGAGGAAAGCGCGTGTAGTTGCTGGAAAATTGGGAGCCCGCGGTTCTAAGAAATGGAGATTGGTACCATTAAAGAATCAGGCGAATAAGAATGGCTCGGATCTCTGATAAATCGTACATTCCACCTGGTTGTGTTAAACCTCGGACTGGTTCGCAACAATGTGACGAAGCAAGACAACGCTCCCCTCCAATCAACCACTACCCCTTCCCCTATCGTCGTCTATCTATATATGACGTATGTATGTGTGCATGTGTATCTGCGCGAGGCAGATGCGCAGAACTAGCACGTTGTTGAACGTTCGATCAAACGGATCGAACAAAAGCATTCGACGTGTATGTGCGATAAATGCGATCGATGCGTTTCTATCGATTTAACTTTGAACGATAAAATAGTATAACTGTATTGATCGAAGAAATACAGACAATAAAAAAAAAAAAAAAAAAGGAAAAAAAACGCAGCAGGATTAAATCCTGTATATTTTACGGAGAACGAAGAGTCGGAAACGTTATTCGGCGTAAACTCGAGCAGGCTGAATACAGCTCGCGCATTAACGTAGACTAAATCGTAGAATATCGAGGCAAGTATCGCTACGGAGAAGTAGAGCGGCAGGTTTCGGAATATTTACAAGTCCCGATCTAAATTTATGGCGTTTCTTTTTTATTCGGAACCTTCGGGTCGGCACGTGCTTACGAAATCGCACTTATTTAGGGGGAAATTTAAATATTTAGCGAACGTCAGAAGCGGTTCCAGCGAGTAGAACCGATACTGGTTTTCGTTTTCGTTTGGCAACGTTTGGACTAGTCGAGAGAATTGTTTTGATTGTTGGCCGCGCGTGAACATATACCAGTGGAACAGCTAAACGATTTCTGCTCACGGCGATTAGAGTCGGAACGATCCGATTAATATCTATTCGTTTAAGATTTATCTCTTCTTTTATAACTTGTTTTCTCGTTTAATTTATCAGAAGGAACGTATATTTTTCAAGATACTCGCTGCTTATCCCTTTCAAGCGCTTACATCGATACAGCGAAGAATCGTAATGATTAAACGGTTTTATCAAATAACGATCCATACTTGGTAAAGTGCAAAGGTATCGTCTTTCATCACGGTGGTAATCGATCATTCAGTCCAATAGAAACGTAGACTAAACATGTTAAGTACGCCTGAACGAGAAACTCTATTACACCTACGATATATAGTATCCAGTCGTTATAGATATCCAATAAATGGCCATTTGTTGCGTTACAAGCTAATAACGAAGTTTCACGCTCTCGACGCTAAAGTCGCAAGGAAATTTAGTACGGTAAAAAGTAGCGTTTATCTTTGGAAAGCAAAGGAGAGGGCAAAGACGAAAAAACCGATCGATCGATCGAGAAATAGGGAAAGTCGAATCTTGCATCGAATCGTGCATGTTACGTTGAATCGTAGGTACGTTACAGTTGCAATTGTACAAAGCTTTTACATAATACACGACTCGTGTTACGAAACGAACTTTTGTTCAACCGTTTGCGATTTCTTGTATCTGGCAGTTGGCGTTTTTCGATATTCTATTTAATAATACACGATTTTAATACACGATCTAGAAAGAGAGCGAAACGCGTTAAGCGATCGACAACCTTAAAACGGAGACCGTTTAAAGCGGAGCCGGATAAGAGGCGGTCTGTGGTTATAAGCGCGAGATAACTTTACATCAAATATGTTAACCAAAAGGAATTTCACCGTCATCCTATAGATACTTCTTTTATAATTTATACAATTAGTCTAGTTTATAATATATACAATTAGGAAATAACAATTGTCCGAATTTAATCGTTACACCCGCCTACTTTTTTCTGTTGCAGTGTGAGAAGCGTGATGCACAAGTATCTGGAAAAGAAGAGGGAAGTTAACTTCGATAAGATATTCAATCAAATGTTTGGTGAGCAACTTTCAAGTATATCAAGTACATTCAAGTTGTTATCGTGGTGTTAACGTAATCGTGTGGTTCCATTTAGTGTCAATTTACGTCGAAATAACGATCGTCGATAACTTGACGTACAAAGTGTATTAACGCAGCTATTAAAAAAAAAAAAAAAAAAAAAAAAAGAAAAAGAAAAAAAAAAGAAAAAAAGAAAGAAAGAAAAAGAAAAAAAACGGCTCTAGCCAACAAATCACAAGAGTGGACATGGTATTTGGAATTAATGGAATACCATGTAACTAGCGATAGAAACAGTAAAACGTGTTCGTACAGAAGATCCAAATTAATAACAGAATAGATAGTAAAAACTTTGCGAGATCCTTTAATCTAGGTCGACTCGCGTTTCGTTTCTTTTTTTCTTTTCTTCTCTTTTTTTTCCTTTACCAAAGTACCTTTGTTGGAATTATCAGATCCAGAGTTAACAAGGACGACGAGATAAGAGAGCAGTCAGACTCTCCTAATTAAACCTTTAACTACGCCGTGCTTAGAAGGAAAAGTCATTCGAGCTGTAGGTTAGGAGCGTTAAATTTCCCATCAGATTTTTATGTTCTATATGCAAACGACGCGTCTTTCGTTACAATCCGTTTGAATCGCTACGAAATTTCCTTGGAAAATTTGGAGCAGCTTCAATTTTACTATTCATCGGTTTAATAAAATTTTTCTGATATAAGTACGTTGTATGCAATTAATCGCCAGTTCGTGCGATCAGAATGTCAGTTACGTGGGTTTTCACAGTGGAAGGAATAGGAATATTCGATTTGCAACACGAGACGACACGATACGAGTACTGGATTTGCGTTCGAATCGGTGGAAAAAGAGAGGAAAATCAATATTTGCGGTGAATTTTTCGTTTTTTTTTTTCTTTTTTTTTTTCTTTTCATCGTACAGATCATTTCTTGTTCCTCTAAGTATAGTTGGTCTGCAAATATCTCCGCTTTTAACGCGTAATTATAGCCTCGCAACGATAGTCATCCCGCAAAGAGAATTGAAAATCAATTTTACAACGCTCATTGAACTGTACGCTGATTGACCGACAAAACGTATTTCTTTCCATTTATTCAGATAGTAAGTTCCAGTGATCGAGCTATCGATTAAGTTTCCGTTGAAACGTAGAGACGATAAGAATTCTTACCTTACAAGAACCGTTGCTTTCGAAAAATCACTTTCTTGCCAAATTATAGTTTGTTTTTAACGTACAACGTTGTTGGAAGGAGCTGATTTTACGTTGTGTCACTGTTGAAGCAGTTCTTAATCCGTTAATGACTATTATAAGCCGTTAAAATTTTAGACCTTTATATCTTTAAACCTCCCTATATTATTTAAGCTACGATCGTATTAAAAAAAGTATTATTTTACGAAAGGATTATTCAGCGAATGTAAATGTATACGTGTTAGCTCGTAAATACGTATTTACGAAGTGGACGACTAAATAAATAATCCTTCGTTGAAATTCTTAAAAGACATCTAAAACAGAAGTGATACGTTGCGTGTAAACGAGGCAAAATCAGAGAACGGTAGTTTTGTATAATGTGCAGTCTAGCGTCTTCGTTGGGATTACTCCTTTCGTTGCAATTTAAAACGCTTCGATTTTCATTGCAAAAGGCTGCAACGTTATCGATCTGGCAGTGGTTTAAAATAAGATTCACCTAAATATAACATTTAATAAAAAAAAAAAAAAAAAAGAAAAATGTAATTTCTATCAATATACGTATTTTAAGAAAAAGTCTACGTATTTCTATTTACACTTTTTCTTTTTCTTTTTCCTATAATGTTAAATACGCGCGAATAAAAATAGTTTTTTGCGTCAGCAAAGTTAAGGATCTCGTTGAGCCTACGATGCGAGGCTTTTGGTTTAATTCGAAATAAAAAGGTTTAATGAAAAAATTTGCTAATACGATCGCAAAGATCACGTTGGTTGAACCATCGTGCTGCTTCTATTCATTTTGTATCTACGCGTCATTGAATTTCTGTCGCACGAAATCGACACATTTTGGCAATTGCCAATCTTCGGAGAAATCGTCAATTTGCCTGCAAAATGCAACTTTAAAAGTGGAATAGTTTCTAAGATAAGTTATTATTTTATATAATAAGGTTGTGCTAGTTAATAAGAAAGATATAGAATGTCTCGATTCGAAAATTGTTTTAGTAGCCAATTAGATTATTACCTAAATTGTACGAAATATCAAAACCGTAGATGGATAAAACAGTTTGAACTTTGTCAGCTTATACGTAATTGCTTCTTTACGCGAATTAACTTTACTTAATACCAAAATGATGAAAAATAACCGTTCAATGTAAATTTCTTCGCTCGTGTCACGTACGAAGGTTTACAAGGTTCCAAACGTATTACGTTTAAAGGTTGGACGCATGTTGGAGTCGCGAAAGCGTCAAAAAGAAAAAAAGAACTGCATACATATGTAGATCGAATGACGTCTTGCTTCTTAATTACATTTTGTTTTTCTTCTTAAAGTGCCTGTGGATGACTGTTAGACTTCTTCACAGTTTTCTGTCCTAATTAGAAAACAAAGTTTCTCACGCGAACGGTGTCTAATATCGGTGTCTTTCAAATGTAAATTTTTAGGCATACCGCTATGTGGTACGGTAATATTTGAAATATTTCGAGGAAATATATCGAGGAGGACGATTAATGAAATAACGCTTTATTGGCCAGTCACCACTGTACTCGTGTTTGCTCGTAGATCGATTTGCGCGACTATTAAAATATGAAATTGCGTAAATTGTCGTTATATTGTGATATTGTTCCTCGTGTTGGATAATATCTGTTTCAAATTACACGTATTACGCGTTTCGACTCGATTAAGATATTGAAATTTATCCAATTTGTTTTATTGGAACTAGCGTGGAACTAGCCGGTGGCGTGCTTTAAAGCGTTAGTTTTTATTTTATCGCTACGCAAGGCAGCTGGTCAATAATATGTTAAAGGGTACAGTCGCTAACGAGATAGCTAGATAACTAACAGATAGCAAATAACCGAATAACAAGCGAATAGTTTATACATGGGTTAACGTAACCACTCTAATTTTACAAGCACAACTAATTAAAGTATTATTTTTCTTTTTACGATTATGTATTCGTTTTAACGTTAATGATCGTATATAAATTACCCGAGAGCCAATTAAAATTTCCTTCGACGATTGATTCCTAAAATCAACGATTTTAACAAGTAATTCCAATTTCCAATTATTTTTAAACAAATTCTGTACTTTTTACATGTTACAAACGATAATGATCTCTCACCGTAATCTGTGTTTGCCGCGAGAAAATCAGATAAGTACACAATGCACGCAACAGGAAGTGTGTGTGTGTGTGTGTGTGTGTGTGAAATAATTCCCAAACGATCACACAAGTGGCAAGTTAATTCGTAAAACTAGTCCCTACGTGTTTTTCAGTATCAAAAATAAAACAAAGTTAAGCGCACGTCATAAGTCTACCAAGTGTAGTAAACGATCATCCTTAAAAGTTAATAATGCGTCAATAAAAATCAATTAATTATTTACACATGTATATGTATACGTTTTAGTCAAAGCAGCTAAGGCGAAGTAGAGAGCGTGTAGCTTCTTTTACATTCACCGCAACATGCCAAATCGATACACGATGTGATCGGGAGCTAAGGGAAAAAATTCATTAAATTATCAATCGGATATTATGTTTTGTATTTTTTTCTTTTTTTTTTTTTTCTTTGATTTTTGTCGAGCTTTTAAAAAGTACGATTCTCTCATTGAAAAATGCCAAGATGACGCGCGCGTGTACGAAACTTCATCGAATCGCATTCGAGAACAGCTACATCGTAGTAAAAATTTCACTATTATAAACAAGTAGCGATAAAACGCTGCGTAATACGTTTGAGTTAAACCTATGTATAAGCATTACGCGTAGTATATTATTTATCTTGCCGAGAGTCTTGCTGAATGAGCTAATCTAAAGCATTGCGTATAAATACGTGCACGGTATATCGAACAAATTGAAACGTGAATTTGCAGAATCCTTTCTTGTCGATTTATAGAACGAGTGCCTGTAAATGAGAATAGAATAAAATTGAAAGAGAGCGACTGAGAAAATAACGTGACTTTCACGTTCTATATACTATATCATATATTATATATCGCGTATATTAAAATAGGGCAATGATTACATACATACCGATTAAGCTTGTTCGGGACAATGCCGTTTCGAGCCCTTAATGAAATACATCCGTTGCTTAATGTCAAATCTGTGTATACGCGAAAACCGCTCTATCGCACAATCGATCCCTGAGACCATTCGTCTCGAATAATTTCGAATCGTTACTTATACTTGACTATAATATACGACTTGACATACGACTGACGTATAATTATACTTGACAAAGGTAGATATTAAAGGTAGTTTAGATTCGAGTTAAATTACATATTTTACATAGTTCTAGCTTGGTTTAGCTTAGTCGTTGTCGGTGAGCTGTACCGTTAATGAAATTAACTTTTTTATCGAACTCGACGCCTTAAACAACTGCTTCGTACGTGGTAAAGAGTACAGCTGGATAAAATAAGAAATCGATTGGCTGACCGATCGTCGATATTATCACTGTTAATTAACTTCCGTCGTAGGTAATTTTGTTTCGCGATTTTTCAACGATGTCGTTCACGCTTTTGTACAAATCTTGCTTAAACGCAAAGAAAATTAACACTTAGAACGTACTTTCGTAGATAGAGCCGACAGGTAAAGTTAATTGGACCGATGGAAAGTGAATTTTTTGGAAAGACGCGAAGAATCGATCGATCGAAGCATGCATTGTTTTTTCCCCCGTTACCTTGTGATTGCAGGTTACCTCTTATTCAAAGACTACTGCGAGAATGTGGCGGAGGAGCCGATTCCGCAACTTAGCTTTTACGAAGAGGTTCGTTTTAGCTCGCACACAAAACTATTTAAGTCGCAGTAGCGTGGTGGCACGCATCGTCATCTCCAACTCCATAAGGAATTTCTCATTTATGCATTGTAGATCAAGGTGTACGAGAAGCTGGAATGCCCGGAAGAAAGGAGGATACTTGCCAAAGAGATCTACGATAATTTCATCATGAAGGAGCTGCTGGCACACTCCCACGTGAGTAACATCTCATTCATCGAATGGAGCTTTTACGTTAGTCAGGAGCGACGATATAGATAGCAACGGTGTAAACGAAATCGTCCACAAATCTAATGCATCGTAGATGTTGGGCCGCGTGTGCCTACTTGAGATCGTACGTTAATATCCGAGAATAATTTTATTTCCAGTTCGAACCCTGATCCACGAGGACGGGTCTTTCGTTGAAATTTCCTGGATCACCTAGCTACTACGGTTTCACATATTTACGCGGTCGTATATCCGTTAATTTCTTTTATCTCGCAAGTACGATCATCTCGACTCTAGATCTAGACAAACTTTTCCAATTTCGTTCTACGCGTCGTCACCATTTTGCCTGATAAAAGTTGTCGTTGCTCGCGTAAGGACGTAAGGACGTAAGGACAGTGGCGGGCGAAAAAATTTGCCGATATTCTAAAAGCTTCCTCTCCCGACTCCATTGTGTTCGCTATTGTGTCCGAAAGTTTACCACGTTGCACGTTTATCCACCATCCCGATGATTATATTCTTTTATGTTGGCGAGTTGCGAGTTCCAGCGCCCGAGATCCGAAGATTGGAAGCTCGAAACTTTTAAACCGAACAGACGTTGATGCATATTGAAATCGCGAGTCTTTGAATAAAGCTACAATTTGCACTAGAGCCTCTCTCTCTCTCTCTCTCTTTCTCTACTTCTATTTATTCGTTTTCATCTTCCGCTTCTATGGAGATTACGCTATGAGCGTAGGCTTAAAGAAAAATAGGGTAAATTAAAAGATTTCGGTTCGTAGGTATTCGTATCGAAATTGATTTCATCTCTAAATGAACATTTTCAGCGTTGCTTCGAGGAGTCGGAAAAACGTTTCCACCTGCGCGTCGGTTCCCGAAAGAACAGCTTCGACGGCGTTCGCTTCGATTCTTAAAAACGTAATCCAGAAAACCGATAAATATGGTCTTAGTACTTTGACAGACAACGTAATCCAGTCTGTTTTTGCATTTCTCCAAAGTACTTTTGAAACCTGATTTAAAAATCTTAAACGTTGCTTAACTTATCCAGAAGCTCAAAGATCGATTTTCTTTTACTTTCCTAAGCGGAATATCTCCTTGAAACGCCCGCGATTACCTCGAACGTGTGTGTTTAAGATGTTGATTTAAAAAGAAAAAAGAAGAGAAAGGTAAACACGAGAAATATACGCTCTTTATCCGTGAACTGGCGAGAAAGCGGGCGAAAATCGCTTTCTCGAAACGATGAAAAAGAAAACCGCGTAAAAGATTGAACCGCTCCTCTGATTCTTCAGGCCCTGCATGAATGTTTGAATCCGGAAGGATCCGAAATAGGTCTCTTCGCGGCGGACGAGGGCTCCTAATCTCTGGCCCTCGATGTCTTCGCAAGAGGAACTATTTCCGTGGCTTTTTCACGCGACTTTTCCCCCGGTTAGTTTGCCCCTAATTTTAGCCTCGACTTTGATCGCTATGTGCTCACAATTTTCCCCTTCGACACATTACGGAATCTTCTTCGCTGGCACAAGTTTCTGTCCATGCTAAAGCGAACGAAATTTGTAACGGTCGATATACAGAGTTCTGTGTAAAACATTTATTTTGAAAAATAATCGAAATAATCGTGTTCAATCGCTTCTACGTAATTATTTTCAAGCGTGGCGTTTAGTTGTTCGTCGTTAAAAGCACAGCGATCGCGTAAAATGCAAAACGCTTGTTTTTCGATTATCCGAACTATCGTTACGTGTCATTGGGACGAATAAAATACGCGATAGAACTGCATTTATCGAAACCGAATTATTTATTGGATCCGCTTAGATACGAGTTCCGTTCCTATTATCCATATTTTAATAAGGCGCGATAGAAAGAATCAGTGTAGTCTCGTCATAGAAACTCGAGTTATACGATCCGCATTTATAAATTATAACTTGTAAGTTACGACTAGATATGTTTCTATGAGAACAACTAACGGAATAGAAGAGGTTTCGAAACGTCGTTTAAAATTTATCATCGTTGCATATTAAATAAAGGAAATCGTGGTACTGTCTTGAAAGACAAAATTAAATTAATAAAAATAAAAAAGAAAAAAAAACGCGTTATAACTTATTTTACTAAATTTCATATTCTAACAACTAAAAGTCTATGTAAGAGGATATCACATTTCTACGAATGAAAATTTCTATGTAAATCTTGAAATGTCTTCGAGTTACAACATTTGGAGGAAATCGTTCGACGTATCGATGAATAAACTGCGTGAAAAACCTGCGAATATATTACAAAAGTTATCGTTATTGACATACTTCCAAGAATATCCTCTATAAATGACTATCAAATTGGTCGCGTAAGATGTTTAATATCTATACGTAGGCCGTAGTGTAGGTATGTCTAGTACGTATACCGACTTCTCAGAATCCCTCGTCTGACGGTAATTAATGCGGCGGAAAATTGTTATTGCCGACATAGAAACATCGATTTAAGTAGCTTCGTTTTCTTAATTTTACTTGTTAGCATCAAACGAAAGCAAAATTCTACTTGAAACTCGTATATATTTCCAGACCAGGCGTATCTTTTCCCAAATGTTTCGTTATACGAAGTATTCCTGATGAAATGGACAGTAGTCTCGTTGTGTACGTAAAAGCAAAAGCGCGATACGATAAAACGCTTACGAAAGAATCGACAAAAATATTTCTACGTTCATAATATTTCGCCTGTAAACGGGCTATCCTTTTTAAAGGCACTATAGTTAAAGGAGAAAATCAGTTTATCATTCTAATAGTACGGTAATTTTGGTTTCAGGAATACTCCGCGGAAGCGGTGTCCCACGTTCACAAATACCTTATGAAAAACGAGGTTCCCGTTAATTTATTCGAGGTTGGTTCCTTTTAACGTTTTATTGCCTTGCGATTATAAATATGTGAGATTGTAATTAGAGGTTTCTATTTCACGAGAAAATAATTATTTGCTACCAATACAACGGTGTAATGATAACTAAATAAAAACAGAATTAATCTTAGAATACTACGGTGGGGTAGTACGTTTGCCATTCAATTTTCCTGTAATTATTTCTCACAGATGCTAGTTTATTTATGTTATACACGGATAACGTATTTTTCGATAACAGCATCAGGGATACTGTGCGTATCTCTGTATAAAAAAAAAAAAAAAAAAAAAAAAAAGAGGAGTAATCTTATTCTTACGATAGACGACAACAGCATGTTTATTTTGACCGAAAAAAACGGACATTCCGCGTGTGAGCCCCCGCCGCATTTAGTAACGTATATTATCGAAATTTTATTCAAATTAGAAAATTGAATCCTTCCAGCCGTACATAGAAGAGATTTTTAATCACTTAAGGGGAGAGCCGTTCAAACAGTTTCTAGAGAGGTATGTCGGCCAACTAGCGAAAGAGAAACAACTGGTTGGAAAATTTTTAAGAAGTTCTGTTTCATATTTTCAGCGAGAAGTATACTCGTTTCTGTCAGTGGAAAAATCTAGAACTGAACATGCAGGTAAGCGAGGAAGCTCGTGATCGTGCTGTAATTACGACGGAATTAAAATTGCAATTTAATAGTGGTTAATCGTAGAATTTTAATTTATATTTATATCGTTGAACAAACTATTGTTTCAGTTAACAATGAACGACTTTAGCGTGCATCGAATAATAGGAAGAGGCGGCTTCGGGGAGGTTTACGGGTGCCGGAAGGCAGACACAGGGAAAATGTACGCGATGAAGTGCCTCGACAAGAAGCGAATAAAAATGAAGCAAGGCGAAACTTTAGCGCTCAACGAAAGGATAATGCTTTCGGCAGTCAGTACCGGAGTAAGCTTTACTCAAGGATGTAGTATCCTAAAAATATGGTAGACTGTAAACCGTAGCGCGTAGTAGTATGGTAACCCTTCGCTCCATCTTGTCAAGTTTTTTTTTAATCATCTAGCGTGTTAAAAACGACACGTATATAGAGATTCGCAAGAGCACACAGAGATGTCAAACTCGCATCGTCTATTGCATCCGCCATAGGCGTAAAACAAGTCGTAAAATTAACGATAGTTCTAATTTCAGAGATCGATACCAAAAGATTTCTCTTCTATCGCTTTTTTCCTTAAATCCACGATACACAGAGACAATGTACAAATGTACCACGCGCTTTAACAAATCAGCTACGTACGAACAGTATAAATATAATTCACGAAAGAGAAAAGCGCAATTTTTAGAAGACAAAAAGAAAAAGCAAGAAATACTCGGATAGAGAAAATCGTCGATTATCGTTGAAAGCAATATCTCGTATTTTATCCATAAATCTTTAAATCGTTTTTAAAAACGACGTATAAAATAAATTACTCGCGTACAGTCTAGATACTCTAAACGATAACGATTACTTTTCAGGTGGATTGTCCATTTATAGTGTGCATGACGTACGCCTTCCAAACGCCGGACAAGCTTTGTTTCATCCTGGATTTGATGAACGGCGGCGATCTTCATTATCACCTTAGCCAGCATGGGGTGTTTAACGAACGGGAGATGAAGTTCTACGCGGCGGAAGTGATATTGGGATTAGAGCACATGCATCGTAGGTACATCGTTTACAGGGACTTGAAGCCGGCGAACATTCTCTTGGACGAACACGGTCACGTCAGAATATCGGATCTGGGGCTAGCTTGCGATTTTTCCAAAAAGAAACCGCACGCCAGTGTGTAAGTAACTGTGCACATTTGCGTTACGATCTCCGACGACTAATATTCTCGTCGCATATAATGAAAAATATTCCGTTGCAGAGGAACACACGGATATATGGCGCCGGAAGTCCTCTCGAAGGGAGTAACCTACGATTCCAGTGCCGATTGGTTTTCGCTTGGCTGTGTGTTGCATAAATTGTTAAAGGGGCACAGTCCATTCAGGCAACATAAAATGAAAGACAAACACGAGATAGATCAAATGACGCTAACTAAGGTTTGTTACTCTCGTCCTACATTTACCTGACTATCCGTACATTGATCGCTGATCGATCAATTTCTAATCGCCACATCGCGGTTCATATTCTACCATTCTAACGAAAAGGTGAAAGAACTGATAAAAATTATTTTAGAACGTCGAGCTGCCGGAAACGTTCTCGCGAGATTTGCGCTCGTTGCTGGAAGGTCTGCTACAACGAGACGTAAATAACAGACTCGGCTGCCTTGGCGAAGGTGCGGACGAGTTAAAAGAACACGCGTTTTTCAGTGGTATCGATTGGCAACAAGTTTATCTCCAGAAATACACGCCGCCACTTATACCACCGCGCGGCGAGGTAAACGCCGCAGACGCCTTTGATATCGGCTCCTTTGACGAGGAGGACACCAAGGGTATCAAACTTACGGACGCGGATCAAGAGCTGTACAAAAATTTCCCTCTAACCATCTCAGAGAGATGGCAGGCCGAAGTGGCCGAGACTGTATTCGAGACAATCAATAACGAAGCAGACAAGGTACGAATCGTTCACTCGTTCGGTAATTTCTTTTTATCCTTCAATTTTTTCCTTCGCCTTTCTTTTTCTAAACCATCTGTTCGTTTCTCGTAGTTGGAAAATAAGAAGAAAGCTAAGCAGAAGCAACGGTTCGACACGGATGAGAAAGGTACAAACGTTGGTAGTTTATTCGTTCGATAATGTTTCAAATAAGGATGATCATCATATCGAAAGGTATTTGTTACAGGATCTGATTGCATTTTACACGGTTATATCAAGAAATTAGGCGGTCCTTTCGCCAGTGCGTGGCAAACACGTTATGCGAAACTTTATCCTAATAGATTAGAATTGTACCCTGAGTCGACGACGAAGCCTGAACTGGTTTTTCTTGATCAGGTAAACGGATGAATAAATTTAATAGCGATGCTTGATGAACATGCTAATTAAATCTCGTGACCAAACGAGTGACATAAGATCGAAATAAGCGAGGCGAGGCTAAGAGTACGATTGCGAGTAAACTGGATTCGTTAATTGAAATTATTGTACGATTCGAAAATATAGCCTTTAAAAACGTTATTTATATAAATACTGTAGTATTGGAAAGTTGGTTTTTTAATCAGAGGCAAAAGGGTTTGAAACGTAAATATGATCTTGTTACAATCCCCTCTAATATCCTTCTTGTTATTCAACTACACTTTTGCAATTTACTCGTTAATATCCTTATGACTTTTAAATGTCTTAATATTTTGCTAATAAAATCTGAGATATACATGCATTATAGATAGCGTTTACTTTCGCGTAGTGCACCAACAGGTATATCATCGTCGTATAATATCACCGACGATTGAAATCTTAGAAAATTGAGAATAGTAACTATCCCACTTCTTCTTTTTTCTTTTTATTAGTTGGTATTTGTAAAAGCTGCGATCTGTTAATATGTCCTTGAATAAACTGTTAGGTCGAGGAAGTTAGTGCGGATCTTCAGCACGTGAAAGGAGAACAGTGTATCGTCGTCCGTATGAGAGACGCAAAAATAGTACTTACGAATCCCGTAAGTATATTTTTATGGCGTATCTAAAAAATGATTATTATTAGAGTACCGTTATATTAGCCGACGATGTATAAAAACAATAGTTGCGTCGCCGTAAATAAGAAATTTCATTTTCAGGATGAAATCAGTTTGAAAGAATGGGCATTGTCACTGAGATCCGCGCACAAATGCTCGATGGAGATGTTGGGTAGCATGGCAAAGAAAGCTGGTAAGATTTACGGGACTGAACGAGACGCGGTGATTCCGGCAATGCAACGCTCGACGAACGGCAACTAGCCCATTGCTAAAACGTGCACGCCGTCATCATACTCCAGTCCCACTGCCCCCCAGCAGCAGCAGCAACTTTTTTTATACTGATAATCAACGCAGAGAGACGAGACACCTAGAAGAATGTGCAACGAGTGAATCGACCGGGTAACTGGGATGCGATTCTTCCAATGTAACCGGCGACCCGGAACCCGAAAGCCGGAACCCGATAGCCGGGACTCGGAACCCGGAACCCGGAACTCGGAGCTCGGAACTCGAAACCAGTACTATCTAAGTTTCGAAACAGCCCCAAAGAAAAAACCTTCCCTTGAACGGCGGGTAGCGTCGCGCTGTATAGAGACTATAGGAAGTAGTGTCGTACGAATCGTCGCGTCGTTATATTTGTACGTTAGCTGTATGTGCAATGTGGCATAGGAACTAGCGACTGAACAATGCCCATCGACACCCACGCGAGCGCGCGCGCTCACGCAGAGAATCCACACGAGAGACATACATGCACGCATACACGTACACATGAACACATAAAGAACACGAAAATGCAACCGGTAGTGTATTATTGTTATATCAAATACGAAATACACCCTGAATCCCGATTATACTTCTATACCGCTCGTTTACTTAATTTATTTACTAATGCAGGACGATTTTATATTGTCGTTACGTAAACGGTAACGCACGCGCGCGAATTCGTTTATTTATTGCGTTGAAGGAAACAAGAGACAAACGAAGGAAGAACTCGATACAGTTTGTGTACATTGTCGGTAGTCGATCGAGAAAACCTGTAATAACGAACAAAAAAAAAAAAAAAAGAATAAAAGAAAAAAAAAAGAAGTAAATAAACAAATAAAACGAAAACACGAACTATGTACGCTCGAGTGGATAAAGACGAGTTCGCTCCGGCAATAAAATTGTGCGACGAACGCAGATTTCACGTCTATATTTTTTCATTCATCTCAGCCCTATGTCCAATGTACGGAAGTAAGTAGGTTTTAAGTGGATCGAGTAACTCGACACGAAATAAGAAACGTCTTCGACCTTACTTTCTTTTTCTTTACGAACTATTACGTTATCATCTAATATGTAATCTTTATATATTTCCAGCTAAAGATAATCATAATAAAAAAGTGGACATGAAACAGTTTCTACCATGACAAATACGAACAAGATTCGAAATCGTAATAAATAAACGCTAGGAAGTCACACGATCGATACGGCCGATATCAACATTATAGCCCGTATGTATTTGTGTTTACTATGAAAATATTGTATAAATTGTTTTATGTATTTTTACATGTGCATAATTTAATTATACCAAGTTTTATTTATACGAATACAAACAGCAATTTATCACTTATCGATGTTCGAAGATTCGTCTGGAAATTAAATGTTTAACGGTTTAATAAGTTCCTACGATAATATTGCAATAACGTTACAACAAATTTTTAATCGTTAATAATTTAAAAAGATGTGAACTCTACGCAGTTGTATTTTATTTGTTGTTTTTTAATTCAATTTCCACGATTGATTAGAATTTGCGTATGTAGAACATGTTCTTTATATTAATTTCTTAGACGTACTATTGGAAACGTGTTTCATTTCTGATTTGCATAGTTTTTATCGCGTTGTCATAATTTTCTGAAATATTTATTAGGCTAACAAGAAAACGTATCGCAGACAGAAAGAAAAACAAAATTTATTGACGTAACAGTTAAACGAAATATAAGATGAAATTCTTATTGTCGTACGTTGTTTCCGGTCTAGTCCCGTTTATCATTTTCATGTCATTTGCGATATTACCGATTTAGCATTGAATAAGATCTTAGCATTACTAGTGGCTAGAATTGAAATTAATATAATGCTAATGCCAATACGTATCTTAGGAGAGCGAACTTTCTTACCATTGGAGTATCGCTTCCAACGTTACCGATTCGCTATAGAATAATAAGATTACAACATTAGTAGCGATTGCCGTTAGTACTAAATGCTATTAATAATAGCTTCTAGATTCTAGATTCTGGATGCTTAGCGATTAGAAGCTGCGTGTACCGTGTTAAATATTTTCTCGCAACTCTTTGAAATTTATACGAAGAACATTTAATTTGCTACATACTTTCGTTATTAAATTATTTCAAACTTCGCATATACGAGTAACGGTTAACGTAGCGTGCACTTGTTATAGCAGGATCGCTACAGAGGGATCGATTACGTTTCGGTTGGTCGAGCAACGAGATGAATAGTCGAAAGCAAATTATAACGAAACTTATTAAAATTATTAAGGCGTGGACGTGATTAGGTTCGATTATGCCGAGCCATGCGCCTCTAGCTATTGCGTATGCCCGCCTTATATTATACATTGTCTTCGTGACAGCTCTTGACACAAGTAATCACTGTACTACGTAGGTTCCGCTCTTTGAACCTACTCTAGGGTCAATGGGCTCATGAATTTTAAACATCGTCACTGGCTTCCACGCTCTAATTAGACCCTGTCTTAGATCTTTACACTCTACGTCACAGCTGTTTCCAGCGGTATCTTTTTTATCCTTACGTAGAATTTTTATCGGTCTGTTTGGAAAAAGCTGGAAGCGCTAACGAACGAAATAATCCAACAACACTACCGATAAATGTATTAAATGTATATTAAATGTTCGTTGCATTCCTTAACGTGTAAACGAATAGTACTTTGTTCCAATAAACCGGGCAATATTAATTAGCGTATAGGAAAGACAAAGTAGGATAAGGATAGAATTGTCCGAAAGATTAGAAACGGAAAGAACGGTTTATCGAAAAAATCGATGCATCCGTATATTGTTTCGTAGCGGTTGCCTCGCTCGACCTCGTTCCATGATTCGAACGAGACCAGTATTACGGATCGTTATTAAAGAAACCCAGTTTCGTGTCGTGCGTCTTGCAACGAAGCACCGCTGGACCATACGAAGAGGGAAGGAAACGAAGTTGGAAGCTACGCGTCGAAATCGTTGTAGAAAAATGACCGGTTATTGACGCTGAACACTCGGCTTCGTACATACGGGTTACCTTAAGGGTGGAGATGGACGTCTGGCGATCGCATTCCGGTCGTTCGAAAGGGTTTGAGCGTGAGAGCTTTTCATCGGGCACGGTAATTACCCCCAGCGGTCAGTGTCGACGGGAAAGCGAGGCTTCAACCCCCTTCTGGTTCGGTGTACCAGGATCCTGCATTCCCTCGTCGTTGCATTAAGCGGAACGGATTAACGAGCACATTGAATCCGATCGTATCGTTCGGTCTCTAGCTGCGATCACACCCCCTTCGGCTCGCGCCACTTTTATCGCGTTTTCGATGGTAGGAGATGGGAAAAGGGTTCCGAAGTTTTCTACCCGGTTGTTTAACTTCGTCCATACATGGTCATTACTAATAAAGGTATCGCTACAGATCGGACCTGTGCATTGTTTATTCGAGACATTTTATTTTAGCGAAATATACTTTATTTGAACAAGTATTTCTTGAAATTATCTGCCAAGTAAAATTTTAAAAATTATATCTCTTCTAATTTCGTTGATCAACGGTTTCGATGTAAACGAAACGACGAAATCAAGCAACGTTTGAAGCGTCGATCAAACGTTGTCAAAAACATGCTGCACTTTTCTCGAAAGATCAGGGCGTCACGACTTGGAAATGCCAAAGCGAAGAATCTCTCTCTCCCTCTCTCTCTATTTGCCGTCGGCCCTTCAGTCTTTACACCCTGGTCGAACACAGGTTGCGACGAACCTCGTGCAATGCGATTAAGTTCATTGTCTCCCTAATTAACCGGCAACTTGGGCCAACTCGTGTCGAGGAATCCCTTTCTTCTGTTTACAAATATTTAATTATACGGTGACACGCGCGGGATCGCAGAGAGGGCTCGTTCTCGTGTGTTCGCAGGACGCGTTTAAAGTAGATAAGTAAGTACCTAACCGAGATTAGCCGGAAGTTTGCACGCACTTGATTGCCCGACGTCTGAGAGTTCGACAAGAGCCCAAGGGATTAGCTTCATCGTGCTCCTTCACGACTACGCTGGTCGTCTAGTAGAACCTGATAAGCATAAAAAGTCGAGACTTGTCTCGTACAAAGTACAAAACGTCTTTTAAAGCTTGCACGTTAAAGTTCAACGTGGTTGTGGTCGATATCGCGTTGCCGATTAGATTCGTTGTCGATCGATAGTTAAATTTTATTAATGTGGCCATTTCTTTTCTTTTTAGAATGTCATAGAAAATCAATTCGATAGAAAATCGTTTGTCACAAGTATTTGAAATAAAATTTGTACGCGTAGTCCTCGTGGTTCGATGATCTAACGAGCGGTCGGCGGGATCTGACGTAAAATTGGAAGGCAAAAGAGCGACGAATTGGAGGCAGAAACGCGTGCACATCGATCGACGCACGATGCAAGCAATTCTCGGTGCGAATAAATTTCCCGATATCGTCTCAGGCAGCATAAAAGTCTTTCTTAAACGTAGTACACAGGCCAAATTGACTGCGCGATACCCATGTTCCCGTTATTGCTTATGCGACTTCGTCGTTGTCGCAGGAGCTCGCAGTTAACAGAGTGGCTGCTAAGCGACAAATCTTCGTACGGCCGTTTAGAAAGGATAAGGGGCGGGTTAAGCGACACTTTAAATCAGGCTAAACAAATTTTACGTTCTCTTGTCTTTACGAGCTAACGAAACGTCGAGAGAAAGAATCGATAGTACGCGATGTACGCGAGCGTAAAGTCGGAAGGAAAGATAAAAGAAAGGGAAGAACGTGAGAGAACGTGGAAGGAATTGGAATGTGTTTGGTGTTCCTGGAAAGACGCACGGAAAATTCAATTTTTTATAAAGCATCGTAGAACTTTTTATATTATTACGTATATCGTAATAAGGAAATAGCTTATAACGAATACGCGTGACCCGATATCTCAACGGTGAAAGGATTCTATCAAATCAACCGTGAATTCGTCAACTCGTCGACCATCTTCGAATAACGTCGATCGCGATACTTTAACTCGTAACCGGCTATTTAAGACGCGTCGTTCAACCAGCGATCGTCGGAAATTTATCCAAGTTCGACGAGCGAACTTTTGCCGAAGTTACCAAAGTTCGTAAACATTTCTCCGATTTCTTGCCACTGTGTCTTCCTAGTTACTTTAATTCGAGCCCGCATTTGCCGTTCGTACACGTACTCTAAAAAATTCGGTAAGCTGTCGATAAGTGCGAGCGACTAAATTGGGACGGTCGAACCGACGCTAAGTTCAATTGCGTTTTAACTCCGCTCTCGATACAGTTCCGACGATACAGTTTTTGGAGGAAAAGAACGGAAGAACGTGAAACGTGAACAGACTCTGGGAAAGTGAGTAATTGTCTGGATAGTCTACATAGAAGCAACCGATGATCGAGGAAATTGCGTTTTTTCAAAACTGCGTTTCGAGGAGAACGTTCTCTCCTTGCTTTCTTCTCGCGCTCGCTGCAGGCTACCGTTCGAACGTTAACGCAATGGTTAACTCGGCGAGGTCAGGTTCCAATCCCGGTTACGAACGAGTCACGAACGAAAAGCTGCAGTCACGAAACCAACGATTCTCCATGCTGCTCGCGAAATCATTATATTTCTGCGTCCCGGGCTTCCCTCCGCGCGTAATACCTATATAATCGTATACCATAAACTAGGCGAACGTTACCAGGTTTTTATGCCGTTTTCCTATCTAGCGTAAAAACGAAAAATCAAAGCTTCTATGTGCCGTAAAAAATTTAACAAATTAAAATGTACATTTGCTTTAAATATCACGCAACATTATCCGTATGGTAATTCGATTACTGGAGACAGACATAAAATTATAAAAATAATAATCTTCTCATTAGGGGCAAAGTGCTACACAGCGTCTACGTAGGTAGCTGTAATAAAATATCGAACGTCTTTACGTAACGATTCTCTGTAAATCTAGAGAAATTAGAAATTTCCATATGCGAATAAGAAACGACAAATTTGACAGGAAATTTTCAACATTGACCGCGATTCCTTCCAACACGTAGTTCCTTTAAAACAACGCTTAAACCAAATCAACGCAACCCGACTGATCGGTCGGAAAGATTTCATTTTGAAAAGACTTTATTTCGAAGAAAGAAGAGTTTAGCCGATTCGTTGTGTCTCGGTGTTGGTAGGAAATTTGGCTTAAAGCTGCGCAGAACGTTCTATGGCCGCCTCCCTGTTCCAGTATTAATGCTCGTAATGCATTTTGAACCGGGCGATCTTTGCGGATTCGTTTGTTCGTTCGTTGGCGCTCGTGACTCGTTGCCAGCCGAACCAACGAAAATAAAGACCGAACGAAAAATTTAACGTCGCTGCTGGAAAGAAGCATTAACCGATCCGACGAATGGCCCACTCGTCTATCGAACAAAGCTCGTGGAAAGGCAGAAAGATCGAAAGCGCGTCTTGACGCGAGAATGGAAGAATAGGCGACTCGTGGCCGTCGTCCAAAATCAACTTTATGACCCAGGAGAAATATTAATTTGTAGCTGCGTTAAAAGCATCCCATTCTGCTACGTTATATCGATCTTTCTTTCGTCGCGATGGCTACGCGTTTCTCACGTTCTGGAAATTCTCTTTGATCGATGTAACGCAAACATTTTACGATAGTTATTATATTTGCTTCGAGATTAGAAAAGGTTACGTAACTTTTAAAGGGTCGATTCTTTATAGGGAAAAGATCGCCAGTCGAAAATATAAACGAATTGTCGGAAATGGTAAAAATAAAAGAATGAAATCGTACAGCTTGCCGTCATGGACTAAATTATACGCGATAGCGTAGATGAAACGTGTTTTCTTCTTCTTCTCGTTTATCTATCTTTTTTACGTGGTACTTTGAAGACGCGCTAACTGTTTCAGTTTGATATATAGGGGTTGATTTTAGAAACTGGGTCGAGTTACTTTACTTTCTTTCCAAGGGAAACTGGGCAAAATTTGTGGAAGCAGAAGTTGCATGATTTAACGAGGACTATTCCGAGACACGAGACTTTCCTTAGGCGCGGTGCTGAGCAGATCTTTCTTAATTTATATTTTATTATCTAATTATTTTATGTCGTATACTATTTTAGCGTATGGCGTGTAAGAGGTTACATACGATCGAACGTAAGTTGAATGGTATTTACGAATATGATATAACGATATCGTAAAATCCTATAGCTCGTCTACGATGGAAATATCGTAATCGACGAATCCACGATAGAACCCAATTGACGAATAATTAAGTAGTCGTTTAAAGATTTAGAAACGAAAGTCGGATAAGAGGATTTGACTTTGCATTCGTTCCTGCATAGTAATAAATATTACTCGAGGGAAAATATATATATCGACGAATTTTCTACATCGAGTTACGCTAAACTTTCAGACATAATTTCCGTTGGATCGCACAGATGGAGCTCTGTACACGAGATCTTGCTTCGTTCGCGCGATACAAGCATAAGCGTCAAATGCTCGACGACGTTTTACCTAAACTAATCCTATTAGTCTTCCTTCTGCTGTACCGTGCTTGTACCGTAATCGTTATTTCCTTGCGTTGTAATTTCGCTTATACAGGTACTGTGGATATCGTTTGGCCCGATCTCGACCGAACCTGCGTCTCCCGTACGTCCACCGTACATCTGCCGTACGTGGTTGACTCATCGCTGTTTCGATAGGTTGATCGCGGGTGGGAATGGACCGTGCCATGGCTGCCACCGGTATCCCCATGGTACTCGTCTCCGGAACTTTGGTAAACATCTTGCGAGACGTGATTTTCAAGGTTCGTCGAGTCCGTCGCAAATGGAGCGCGGGAGGAACGTAGGCGGCGAAACGTGGAAGCGGGGAACGTTCGCGAAGAAACGCAGAGAAACGTACGGAGACGGGTGTAAAGATGAAAAACAACGGTCGACTTAAACCATCGGAGATACTAGTCGAGTTATTTTATGTATTCGTGTGAGTTACGTAGGTGTAATACGGTCGTGAACGCGTTACAGGAGGAGCACGGGGAGCAAGAGGCGGAGGCTGAGGCAGGACAGAGAGAAATAGGCGGAATGAGTTCATCTCCGCTAATGCAACGAGCTAAGTTAACTCGCACATCCTTCTTAACGTGCATAACCTAGCGATTATGCGAGGCACGCCGAGACCGCCGACCGGCGAATATTCGAGTAATCGCTCTGCGATGTACGATCGTCGAAACCCGTATAGACGATGCCGTGTCATCGCTCGGACCAACCAGCGGAATTTCGAAAGTGACACACCGCTCTATACTACGTTGCGGCTGAATTCTGATAACAGAGAGTTTGCCTTCTCCGATGGATCTTTCCCTATTTTACCCATCGAAAATTATTGTTCCTCGTTTCGCGATAAATAGATTCCTCGTAAATAGATCTAAGAAAAATGTTACGAATTTTTAGGCACGCTTATTAGAAAATGTAGCATCCCGTACTCCGTTCGACTACGTCAAATTTCATTAGAATCTCGAAAACACTTTCGTTTGGAATGCTTCGAAGATTGCTATTGCAACGAAGACCGAGACCGAGAACGCATCGTTCCACCAACGCCTATAGTCCGCGCGAACCCGTTTCAACGCGTTTTCTTCTTTTTTCGATAATTCGCTCGTGGAAACAGAGCTCGAGTATAATTTAAGCGTTATTTAATTCCGCCGTAGCCCTGCCGAATAGCCGATTTGATGCACGTGTCGAGTTTCATTTCGGTGGATATAGGCTCGCGTTCGATCGTTCTCCGTTTTCCAACGGCTTCTCGTAAGATGCAAATTACCGTATCGCGCGAAATATACAACGTCGTTCCGAGCTGTACGTATCACGACACTTTGTCCAAATTTCTGACGTTTCGCTTATGTAACTGCTTTTTTACCTTAACTTTATTGTCACTGGCAGAGAAAAGTATTTTTCTTTTTAATAAAACAGACAGCGAGAGATTCGTGCAATCGTAATTATTATTCCGATTTGAATAGATCGAACGTAACTTGGACGATAAAGTTACTTACTCCAGTAATTCCTGTACTTCGTCTCGCAAACTTATTTTTACAAACGACTTTCACACTTGCACGATCAACCGTCCACCAAGAAGACGAAATATACTTTTTCCGCTTTCTCTTGTGTGTGTTTTTTTTTTTTATCTCCGCTGTATGTACATATATACGTACTTATGTTTCGGTCCTGGCAACCCGAATGGCTTTTCTTCGTTCAGGGTCTGTTTTACGCCACGTGCGAATACGAACTGCCCTGGGGGAAACGTACGCACGCATACACGCAAAGCGTGTCCAGCGAATAAAAGACAATATGTAAAATCGTTAAATCCTCCTACGTAAAATTCTCCCATTCGATCTAATATTTTGCACGATGCTGGAGAACCGTGGCTCCCGCTTCGGAAGTTTGATCGCTATGCGAAGGAGAAGATGCGCAAGCACCGGGTACGTCGAGTAGTTTATGAAAATATGGCGGCGCGATGCTCCGCGTGACCAATCGTTAATGCGGCTGAACAAAGTTTCAGACAAATAATGTTTTCGTATTTATTAGAACGGCAATTACTAAGAAAATATGCATGCATCGAAAATTTATTGTTATTTAGGATGAATAATTTATAATCGATTCGCGTCATGGCGATTCTGCGAATATCGTGGCAAAAATTTGACACCGCGGTAGAGAGATACGAGATAATTTCGCTGATATCTTTATACGTAGCTTTTTTGCTAAATTCTTTAGTCGTATTTTGCGTGTACACTGCACACTGTACACGTTACTATCGTCGAGTCCGAGGTCACGCTTCGTTTGATGGTTCCATGGATTATTCATCGGTGAATTGTATGCAGGAGGCACGTATTTTGACCGTTATGTTTCAGCAGGGGAATGATGTTGTTTCTTTTAAAGAAGCGAATTTTTTCCTTTCTTTTTCTTCTTTTTTTGTTTCTTTTTCTTTTCGAATGAAACAGAAGCCACCATTCGTGAGTTCTCTTTATATTTTACGTAGTAGCATTTTTTAAAAGCTCCGATAAAACGAAAACATTGATACAATTGGCCGGGCTTTTATTTTCTACCGTATGATAGTTTAGGATAATATACGTCGTATATATAAAATAATAATCTACTGGTAATTAAGTGGAAATAAAATTCTGACTCGGTATCCCAAAGTCATATGCGAAAGAATCATATCCGATTAACAAAGATTAAAATCAAGTTTATAGTTCTTTCGATCTTTCATTGGCATCGCAGTTGAAAATTCGAAGCATCGACCGAACGAACAATCTATCCTATTTTCTCCGTTGAAATCTTTTTTATCCGATATTTCGGGACGCGAAAGACGACTACTTTGACAATTTGCGAGCTCGAACACATTCCTACACCGAGAAAAACTACGTTCTTACGTTTACGACTTTTACTCAAAGCGCAGCTAACGCGGCGAATTTTCTCGGCTACGGCCAATTTATAACGAACGTCTAGCATCCAATTAATTTTACGCAGTCATCGCGTCCGTTCGATTCAGACTTATCCAGCTTTTTTAATTAAATCAATTACCGCTAGTTTAATGCGCAGGGAATTAGGTAAGCAAACCGCGTGAACGTTCTTTAAACTTTAATACACTCTTTGCAATTTAATAACCTCGCTGCCACATTTATATTAATTTTCACGGAGCTAATTAAGCTCGAATTGCATGACACGAGCGTGCAATACCATGCACGGTACGTATAATAATACGGGTTATATCTTAGCGACACTTAAAAAGGAAAGAACAGTAACAAATAAGAGGACGTTGTATCGAGCGAATAAAGTTTAATATTTCTCGTTATACCGAGAAAAATAAAATTTTCATTGTTCGTGAAATCGGCTTGAAATATTATAGAAAGTTTTAAGTAAAGATCAATTATTCAACTGCGAACGAGTCTTGTTCATACGCTTTTCCACTCATGCACGCTTTAAGCTCTCGATAAATGATTATTGCTTGTTCTAGGAAATAGTTTACTTTTAGAATTAACGTTCGCGGATAGCTGGAAAGCGTCGATTTTTTCAGATTCGCTGCTCTTCTATCGTGATTGCACTTTGACCTAATAAATTCGATTAAAGATTTTATCTAGCGTCCTCACATACGTTCTATATTTACGTGTATATTGTAACCGTCGAATCGACGGTTAATTTTAGAATTTTGTAATCGACGCTATGCGGCATTTCACGAGGTTTGGACGCGTGTCTGGCCAAAGATCAAACGAAAACTTGATTTCAACGAAGCGCCGCCAATAAATACATGGTTACATGACAACGTAATTGTAAGCCAACCGACGTAATTGTAAGGTCTCGAACGATGCATTTCGCCGATTCCTAACAACGTCCTCCGATGAACCAATAAATCATTACTTAGACGTCGCTTAAGTATTTAATCGATTTTTCAAACGGAAATTGGTCGAAATCCAACGATCAACTTCGAAGTTTATCCCAAATCTCCTGAAACAAACGACCAATATGGCTTTACATAGCTATGTAACTTTGTTCGTTTGAAGAAAACTCTTTTTTAAAGATGCTAGTGTACGATCAAGCTTCTCTATCCCTACGGAAGAATTTCATATCATATTCGTATCTTTAAAGAAATTTCGCCATAAAGTTGGAACGGGAGACTCCGGAGAAATTCCGTAATCGAATGTTAAATTTAAAAGATATTGTAACAATGGAAATACACGAATGCAGTGGAATATAATTATATCGAGAATCGTGTTTACTGCTGCTGTCGGAAATCACGAGTAATGCTTTACGTTCTTAATTTATCGAGATAGTACTCGTTGAAATAAAAATTGCACCGGGAAACGTTCGATTTTCGCAGCAAGTCTCTCGCAAAGAAAGATTACAACGGGCAAGCTACAAGAAGGGAAATACAGAGTGAAAGGAGGTGTAGGTGGGTTACTCTGGAAGAGTATATAGAGTTCTGGACGCTAGCCATTTCCTAATTGTGTAACCTTTCTGGCGTCTAGCCTGGTAAAGGTCTAATAGGTCTAATAGGTCAGGTAGAACAGTCTGCTCCTGCATCTGTGACCAGTATTCTGGCTCACCTTCGCCTCTACGAATGCAATTGCGCACAGACGAATTTTATTAACTATAGGTACTGATACAGTTTTAAACGCACGAAACGAGCGAACATTTCACAAAGATTTAACGTTGCGTCGATTTTTTAAAAGATAAGGCCTATCAATTTCTAAAAAATTAATAAATCACATCGAACATGTGTAGACGAAATATGTACATTTTACAAAATTAGAAAATTCTTAGGTCAAAGAATAACAAGAACAGTTAGTCTTTTCGAATCTTTCGCTGTTCTATAATTGTTTTAGAATGTAGAGCTTCTGCCGACAAATCAATTTCAGAGATATTTCTTCTCCGTGCGCTATGCAGATTCGCTTTCTCTTACATTGCCATTTGAAGGATGTACGTTCTTCTTTTCCGGTGACCTATCAAAGACCTGGAAAGACCGCCTTTTCTAAATCTGCGTAGGAAATACACATACGTGCAAAGAACTCTGGTAAACGAAACAGCGTATGCGACTCAATTTTGTGAATGATCGAATTGTTGTTTCGTATAAATTTATGAAGCGCGTTATCTATCTACTTACAGTTTACGCTAGAGTTTTTCCTATACAATTTACATAAATATCGTGCACAGCACGTTTATAATAATTTGTCACTTTCACAGTTTTGCATCGACATATACATATATTCGACGACTGAATTTATATTTTAATTTTCGTGAGTTTCCGAATAGGATTTAAGCTTTACACGACGAGGTCAACGAATCCGAAAATCCAATCGTCTCAAGAAACATCTTGGTAATGTTGAGAAAATCAAAACTGAATCTGAAACCAAAAAATATCTCTCGCAAGACAAATAGGTACTGTACAAACACTCGCTGAGTAATTTAACGAAGACAGCAGTACGGCACAGATAAAATCAACATCTTCACGACACATCTCGATTTCCATTAACGCACTTTTACGGAAAGAACCAGTTCGTCAAACTTCTTTCCAAACAAATACTCCGTTTAACGACACGGCACTTCGTGAACAAGATATCTTTAACTTTCTCTGAAATATCGATGAGACTCTTGACTGAGGAGCGCCGGAACTAACCACGACTAACACGAACAAATCAAGGAAAACTTAAAGTTGCAAAGTAAAGGTTCAAGATAGAAACGCTCCATACAAAAAATTCCCTTTAAAGTATTTCCATGGTCTACAAATCGGATTTAATATTCCTTACATTTATATTCGATCCAATATATAAGAAAAATTTCGACAAGCACATATTCGATCAATTTTGGCCAGCAATAGAAACGATATTGACCAACTAAATCGTTAAATATCCCATCCTTTTGTCTTAGACTAAACTACCGTTTCGAATAGGTGTAGTCAATATTAGTGCATGGCTGTTAAATCGACGATCTATTTCATTAGCGACAAAAGATTGACGCCGGATGTCGTCTCGAGTCCGCGTCTTTCCAATTTACAGAGTATATCCGGCAAAGCAGCTTAATACCTACTCCTAGCGAATCTTGTCAACGTCGTTAGGAAAAAGATAAGATGGATCCGTGGCTGGAGTAGCGCCAAAACCGGTCTTATCGTAAAGAACTAGAGAGGAGACGCCGGCAATCCTTCTTTCGATTTATATTAAATGCCGCGTAGCCCCTGCGGTAACCTGTCTGCAAGAAATTATGCGCATGAATAAAGCTGCTGCCCAGCTATTTTTCGAGGGTTGATCGCAGCTTGTTGCTGTAACGTGCAAACGTTGAACGGCAAACGTCGTCCGACGAAGACCACCACCACCATCGCCAACTGCATTGAAATTGAAAGAATCGACGTTGAGACTGGTCATGGTTCCTCTTTGAATATCTACTGGAACAAGAAGCAATCTGGAACCGATGAAAGGCTTTGGACCAGCCGCGGGACTAGTAGAGGTCACGTATGATCGAAATCTCTTAGGCGACAGATCTTTATATTTATCGTCTTCTTGGCTCATTACTCGTGGAACTTGTTCCATGACCTTTCTGATACCGGCAAAGACGCGATGTATGTGTCGAAATTATTCGAGACGAATGTCGTTCCTTGTTCGAAGAAAGCAGAAACAAAATCGACGAATTAAAAGAGAATATCTAATAACAACATTAATATCTGAATACGATATATGTAATATGAATCAACGTTAATAAAAATTTACGTTATATCGAATCTTTAATAAACGGGGACGACAAAATATCGGAATTTTAAGTTTACCAATATTTCCAACAAGATTTTTACGAGATTATCATTTACTAGAAGCGGAAAAGAAAACCAATAAATAATCGATTTGAGAAACATCGAATCCAATACCATAGTTTCGATACGACGCAATATTGTAGCGTCGAAAATAAAATACAGCGACTGATGGTTCTCCATGCTCATCGTGTAATCGTATCCCAGCTGTTCTTCTATGCAGAAAAATGTCTCATCGGTAAACGCATCTGGATACGCGCCAGACATGTGCATGTGTGTGATGTTATTCCGCATTGATTTCCTGCTATCTGGTCGGCACTTAGGAAAATCCTTTTTGGATTTACATTTTTCATATTGTTAAATTATCTTATTTGATCCGATACACTTCAAGACAGCAGAGAAAGTATGAGCTATAATAATAGAAATATAAAAGAGAGAGAGAGAGAGAAAGTATTTTATACTTCGTAATGTTTAAAAATCTCGAATTAATTTTATTCAATTTATTAATTTCGAATTAGCGTCTAGTCGACGTGACACTTAGGAAAATTGTTTCGCGGTTAGGACAACGCGCAATATACCGCACGAGTTTTATGTACCAATGCGAATGGCAATAATATTCGGAACGAACGTTTCTTCGACGTAACAACGACAGATACTCATAAATCGAAGGTGGACATTGAAAATTGGCTACGCTATACTGGCACGTTAATACACGAATTAACTTGGCATACGAGAGAACTTTGTTTCTACATGTTGTTCCTATTCTCAACCGAATGACAATAAAAATATAATATCATGCGGAAATTCGATAAGTTCCAGTTATATTGGAAACGTCGTTAATTTGTATTGGTGAAATCTATACAAGTATATATTACTTAATTATATGTAGTTTTGTACAAGATTACAGTTACATGTTCAATTAATATTTTCAGGAAAGATTTAATAGGAAAGATTTAGAAGAACGATACAACTGTTTGAGCCTGTATAATTGCATGGATATGTGCGAGTGTGCATAAATTATCAGATATCTATATTTACATAACATGGAAACCAAGCAGAGTTGAAAGAGTTGAAAGAAGGAGATATATATGTAGAAAGATTACCGTTGCGATAGTGGATAAACGTTTCTTCTAATCGTTTGGTTGTCAGTAACTACTCAATTATATATGTCAGATAATTATTAAATAATAGAACAGTATTAATTAGAAAGATAATTCAGAAACTATGATACAGACAGTATCAGAATTAAAGAAAATCACGCACATGAGAGAAATAGTAAGGACATAAAATATTATAGATTCGATAATGGAAAATGGTAAAAGTAACGAAATATTGAGAAAGCCGTCTTAATTTAAAGAGCAAACAGAGAGTGTATGGAGTAACTATAGAGTATATAGAGTATAAACTCGATACAGTTATTAACGATAATTTTTTCTCGGTATAATTAATTCTCCTGATCCTAATCCCCAGACAGAGGGGAATGGAGAAAAAAGTTAAGAGAGCCATTGTAGTTTCGATCGATGCGACGGCCTTTCGTGTAAATATTCAGTAACCGCTCGTTCGTTTTATCATCGTTCCAGGAAAGAAAAAATTTAAAGGAAAAGGACGCGCATTGCACGGCAGACGGGATTCCTCAAGAATGTCCGTCATTTTCCTTCGAGAAGATTCTAGGGAAAACAACGTGCTTCGCGGACGTACGCTGGATGAAACATGAAAAATTCTCTTTCGCTGAAACTACGTTGACGAAAATTGATGAAAGATCAACCAGAAATCGTACAGTTACCATCGGAACGAAATAGGAATGATTTTAATGACACCGCGAATCTAACGGTACCGTTTCTTCCTTTTTTTTTTTTCTTTTTTTTCGAATGCGCGTGTAAGGAATAAATGTAAACGAATAAGTTAGTCGATAAAAAAGAAAAAGACGAATATAGAGGCGAAACGAAGGAGGGCGTAATACCGGTAAAGAAACTTCTAATCTGTTCTGGTAGAACTACTCTTACGTCGTAGAAGTTTGTTATTTAGTAAAGTAGACCGAAAAGAAGAGAGTGGAATTTCCTTAAAAAGTAACTACTTTTCTCATGGAACCAAGATTTCGTGGAAATTTTATCTCCGTTCACGTATACAAAAGACTATCGACACTATCCTCGTAGAGGCTAACAAGATCAGCGATGGTAGGACACGTGGTGAGAATAAATTTCGACAAAGACGTTCCGTCATCCAGCGTCATCGGGGTTCTAAACGCGTTTACGATAAGACTGACACGACGAGGATTCCTAGTAGAAACGGCCAGGACGCAACATTACTTCTATTCGTTTGTTCGTTGCTGTTCGATCGATCGTAATTTCCGTCAGTGACTCATGAAAGAAGAGGGACTCGAGCTCGTATATACATGCAACGATAGAGAAGAGACACACAGGGTGTGTAAGCAAGGGCTGACTAATCGTGAAGCTAAACTACCGACAACCCCCCGCCCCTTGATTACGAGCCCGGTTTCTTAGAATCGGTCTCGGTCCTCGTCCTCGGTATTACCCACCATTTATAGAAGAATGCCAAATCGATGGATATTAAGAGAAACTTCTGACGGTTATTACCGTAGTATTTTGGTACACGGAGCAAATTGCCTTGCGTCATCGCGATACGCGCTAGATGAAAATTACCGTGCGATCGAACCGAGTGAACATACTATCGCTGTTGTACTATATTTTAATACGTAACGATTCCGCCTGCTTGACCCTTCTCGTGTGGTTCTTTTATCGTTCAAAATTAGATCCAAAAAATACGATCAGTTGACGGAAACCGGTTAAAACTGTACCGGATAAGATATACAGTGCTATAGTCAATTTTTTGTTATCTCTTTTTAATCCGAACTAACGTTGTATTTTTAGACGTACAGGGATAAGAGATATCATTATCCGACGGGTAGGATTGATTCGAAAGGAATATCAGACGCAACGACAACATCGTAAAAGGACGAGATTTATTTCTTGAAAATTTTCCTTCTGCCACGAATCCTCGCTTCATTGCCAAACTAAACATCACGTCCCTCTTTCAATTCAGCTAACACCGTCTTCCTTTTCTTCTTCTACTCTTACTTCTACCCCTTCTTGTTCTTCGTTTTCTTCCGCTCGTTTCCGATGACAGGAGTAATTACATTTTTATGTTGTTTCGACACGAGACCGTACGTGACTGCAGCGAGATCAATTTGTCTCGAAGTGCGGCGTGTTCGCAATGGTAAATGTTATTTACTCGGAATAACGTCAAGAAAGCGAAGAGAAAGAAATATAGGGAGAGTAATGAAAACACGATTGTACGGCGCAACGTCTGCATCGGGCTTCCCTCAGGTTCGTCGGTCTTTTTATAAATATAGTACTCAAATATTTAGGTGTTTGCACGGCATAATGAAATTTCTTCGAGAATGATTGGCAACCGTCAATCGATAACCTCATTCTCTCCGATTCGTATTAAGACGAATTATTAGGTCACTCGTTCCGTTGAGAAACTTTTAATCTTACAGTCGATCATCGCAATAATCTCAATCCACTATTATTTTCAATTACATATTTTCAATTGTCGAATAAAATCAACAAAAAATTCTAGTTTATGAAAATGTTCACCAAAGTATTATTAATTGCAATGTACCTGTTTATGATTTATGAAATGGAAAGATAGTTGTGCGTTGAAGCTTGCAGGAGATACCTATACGCAAAAGTTTCGCAAATTTATTACTAAGTTTAAAGCATGTGAAGCATATTTTATCGCTAATTATTGGTCTTAGATTTTACGAGTGAACATCGTTGCCGATTTTCGCAATAAATACTCCAAGACCGCTTATTTCAGTGACGTTGATGCGCCTGGCCGACCGGCCGTCGCGCAAAATGTACTTCAATTAATCGATCACTTCCAACGTAATCCCGATTGACTTACAACTGGGTCGTTTATAATCCGTAACACGGCAAATGCTGTCGGATGATTTAATGTTTCGATACTTAAAATGATCGTACGAGCCTGTAGCACGTGATGTATCAAGAACATTTACCGTAGGTCGTCATCTTGGTGCATGATACTGTAACTCTATGATCGTGAATTCGCACGATCATAGAGTTACAAAATAGAACAGAGATACTAAGGCAAGTTGAGAAAAATACGATGCAGCTATTTTAATAAGGATGAAGTCGTACGAACGAAGCTGACGAAGACAAACGACAGCTCGTCGTTAATTCCATTCAACATTTTAGCATGGCGGAATAATTAAAATTAATGTGCTCGGCGACATTAATGTAATACGTATTATTTCGTCTCGTGAACGTCGTTTTACGCTGGAAAGGCCGATCGAATGAAAATTACCCGTTAATGAATTAACAAAAGCTGTTGTTCTCGCTAATCGGTATAACTACCTGTCTAATATTTTATAATTTTACGACCACGTGCATCTTTTACTCGATCTAAACGTTGTTTCTTTTCTTTCGGTGTCATTACTGAAATAATTCATGTTATTCGTGTACCATCGTATTGTAATTTACATTTGACGCGAAATATTCATCGTTCGTATAGTCGTTAAACTAGACAGATACGACTATGATTCGATTACTTATATACCCGATACGGAAGAAATATACCGGAGCGTGAAATTTCTTTGGTAACTCTCGTTACATACAAGGTTATGGTTACCACGGCGAGTGTCTGTCTCCCATGAGATGGAAATGGCACGACCGCGCGTTGAATAGCAGGCAATTTTATCGCTTGGAGAAGATTATGAGTCCAGCGTCTTCTCTGGTGAAGATTAGGCTGCTCGTGGGGGGTGTGGTGGCTGGGGGGAGGCAAAATATCGTGTGTGGAACGTATTTACGGTGCCAAGCAGCACGTCGAGTTATCCACGAAAGTCAGGTTAGCACGGAGAAGCCCTCCCCACAGCTTGTTATCTTATTGTATTGTTAGTATGCCGCGATGCGCCGTCTTGGAGCAGGTTTTCTTCCCCTTAATACGTCCTTCTCCCTTTTACACTGGTTCCCTTCTTGCTTTGTCATCGCTGTTTCTCTCTCTATGCTCCTCCCTTTCTTCCAGGGCTACTCGACCCTTTACTCTTGTGCGTTCTTTGCCAACACTCACCGCACTGCCAAACTATAGATCTTCTTCGTAAACCCGAGACAAAACTGTAAGAACCTATTAACGTGCAATTAAAATCTCTTCAAACGTTATTCGACCTGCAAATATTCTTTGTCCGTCGAATGTTACAATTTACCAATTTTATTTGTCAATACAACTAGTGCGATTACTTTGGCTAGGTGGAAAATGTAAAAAAACGCACAACAAATTTTAACAATATATATCCCCTTTACATTATATTCCAATGTTATGGATAAAAAATAAAATGTCATTCGCTAAACTTTTGTCTTGTTCTTTTCTTCCTCTTTCAACTTATTTAACGTCTTTCCTTTCTGAGCTTTATTCAGAATTTTCGCGTCGTTACCGTAATATTTTATACAAGCAGTTTAAATGGAAAGAGGAAACAGATGATCAGATAGGTGAATAGACAGACATAGAGAAGAAAGAGGGAGAATGAACGTATGTGTGTGTGTGGGTGGGTGTGTGCGTGCGCGCGCGCATGTGGCGTGACTGGCGAAAGAGAGGGACACGCGTTGCCCAAGAGAACGAGAAGAGACGAACTGTCTTCATTATGCTAATGCCGTGCAACTACAGCTGACCGTGGCCAAAAATAGATGTAGATATCGTGGGATGCTGACTCGAACCTCGAGGGGGTTTTTATCCTCTCCTCATTCTGTCTTTCTCGTACCCCTATGACCATCCTTCTATTTCATTCTCTTCATTCGCTCAACGTTACGCTTGTTTCTCGATTCGAAAGATTCCCCGGCTTTGTCCTGGAATGAAATGGTTCCGAGGATGAAGATCGAATCGCACTTCTCCTATTCCTACTTTACGCCGTTGAAAATTTTTTCTCCCCCCTCTCACTCTGGTCGGTTCCGACTGGCGGTCGATTTCTTCCTTTTTGTATGAAAGCCCCGCTCATTAGCTTCGCCTTTGCCGAGGAGCACAATGCTTCTACGCGGGAAACTTCCTTTTCAAAAAGCAATGATTAGTTACGTAATGATACTTGTTTTTCAGGGACGTTGTGAAGACCATTGGTCAGCATCGTTAAATGCTTCGCTTCTCAATTTGTCAATGATTACACGGGCCATAAAGACGGTTCGTTAAATATTAAGCATAAAATTATGGTCTCTAACACCGATGAAAAATTATGAAATCACATCCAAATTCATCTAAGCTATTCTCACGTAATATTCGTTTAAAATAACGGTACACTAAATTAAAGGGAAAAGACTGCTATATCTAGATTGTATATATCCAATAAATATGTATATCCATCGAAGAAATGTTTATATCGACTACCGCATTATTCAAGCACTAAGAAATTAAATTTTCATGATATGTAGAAATTGCACTTCTTTATTGACTCCTCTAAAATTAGCTGACGCTGTGTCCGCAATAGACTCAACCGCATTTCCGTTTTACATCCCGTTTACGTGGTTTGTGGTCACGTTGATACCGTTGTTACGGAGGAAACGCGTGGCTGCATTAACAATCTTCCTTCGTTATCTTTTCGCTAAATTGCGAGGAGGTTTACACCGTTCTGTGTTCATAAAACAATACTGTAAAAGTGGCGCAGCGGCTTAGCACGTGAAGATTAACGTAAACCGAATCGCGCTAGTGCAATGGATATCTACCACCTACCACTGTCAAACGACGCTCGTACCGCATATAATTACCTTTCCAACAAACCGTACGAAGAAGGGAGAAAAATTATTTGCGAGACTTTAACGTCGTTGTTCTTGGTATTTTACCGACCGGACTTTCAATATTTCACGAAAGTTATATACAATCGTGCATGCAGATAAATTTCACCGTGTGATGGTGCTTCAAATAGGGGTTCCTCGTATTTTCGGCAACGCGGTGTCACTCTAAGGAAAAAGAAGCGACGGACACTAAGAGTGAGAAAGATGCCAGCGGACTGGTTGCAGAGCAGAAAAGAAGGAATAGAAGCTAGAGTAATGTAGCGAGTCAGCAGTTTTTGTTAAAAATTTATTCGGTTCAGTTTCATGAGAAATATCACCTTGTACCCCCTCGACGTTCCGTATCACACCTCAGCGGCTGCCTCCGGCCCCACTCTTCAGTCTTGCGTTCCACAATCCACCCTCCATTCGGCGTTTTCTTCTTCTATCTCCTCTCTTTCTAACTTTTATGTACACGTAAGTACGTATACCTGACTTGCTACGATATATCTACCGCCGCTAGAACGGGCTATTCATTTTTCAACGGTGCGAGAATATTCGATACGCATTGCCCCGGAACGATTTCGACAGAATTAAACGTAGATAACTGTGTTCTCAAAAATTACATTTGATGCAACGGTTTTACGATTGATGATCCAACGCACGACTAATAGGACATATTGTCATTTTTTATCGAGAGCCGATGGATATTAAGATAACGTGTTTCAAATGCAACGCGTTGGATTTTCGTATTTTGGAAACGGAAAGTACGTTTATATGTAGGTAGCAGAATGCTTGGCTTATCAGAGTCTGTGAGGCGAGAATGGTGCGCTTCCGCTTCCGCCTTGTCGTTCGTATCGAGAATCCCTGAAGAAAGAGTTTCGAACCGGAGGTAAAATTCGAGTTTTATCCACTATTTATCGAGATTATAATAGTCTACGTAGATAGGGATGCTATTAACGACTATCAATAATTGATCGATACTTATTGAAATATCAATAATATTGTTAAGATGACAGTAACTGAAGTAGAGCGACACGTAACATACTTTATCACTCAGTCTCTTTTTCCTAATCAAACTTTATTCTTATATCAGAAATTTTTCTCATCGTAGAAGTTAATTCTTCGACATCGAAGAAAAAGTTTCTCGATATCATCGATATGTATTGATATTGTTATTAATAGCAACATTTCTAATTAGTGAGCATTTTAAGAAACAAATGAGAATTCGTATTATGCAGCTGTTAGTTCCTTTTTCAGTAACAAGAGCGAGGAGGCAAAATATAAAATGAAAGTGAACCGAAGAACGAATCGTAACAATGGGTCGTGATAAGTTTGTGTACGTAAAGTGTACGTGCAATGTACTGTCAGAGATATTCGTGCAAACGATATGCACGGTCCTTCTGTATCAGACACCAGGATCTTTTCCTGCTGTGAACCGTAGCATACAGAGGCCGTCGGTGTTGATCTAAAGAATTTTCTACGGATCTCACTCGTTGCCTCCCTCGTACATTGTCACCTTGCCCCCTTCTTTCCTGTATGCCAGGAGAATGAGATTCAGCAGGTGTATAGTATGCGCCAGAAGTTCCTTCATCTTTTCTTTTTTCGTTTCGAAAATGCGCTTACTTACTTTGTTACTCGATGCATTTTCACGTAGCGTCAATAGGAAATCAAGCGTGACGTGTGAAAGTGATCTCTATCGAAGCGACGCTGTAGTACGATCGCTACATGGAAGAACCGGTAACGAAGAAAAGGATCGATTGTGAACTGTGAATCATCTCGCAACATCGTGATTTTTTTGTCAGCATGTCGTTCTTGCGTATATATGTATGATACTTATACAACTGGTGTATCTGTGCGAATGTTACGCGGTGGTCCAGGTCTATCGTATCTAAGAATCTCGTTGCTCGCAGTGGCACATTCAAAGAGCATTGCTATGGAATATAAGGAATTTTCCTTCGGATCTTACTACCCCTTACTTGTTTTTTCTTTGGTCGATCCTTCTCTTGCTCCGTTTTTTTTTCTTGAGCGCGAGCGCATGGAGAAACAAGATTACGCTGAGGTATAGTACATGCGTTGGAAGTTCTGTTTCCTAGAGGCACAAACGAGAGGAGGAGAGAGAGAGAGAGACAGAGAGAGACAGAGAGAGACAGAGAGAAAGACGGGAGAGCAAAGAAAAAGTAAGAAAGAGAGATCGACTAACCCCCTTTCACCCGCGGCGAGCGTGATAGTCAGTGGGCGATGAGCGACCAAACCTAACCTAACTCCGTTGCCGGTTCTCTACCAGGGTAAGCAGTAAGCAGGCTGGGTCGCCAGGCGACGTTGGAGAGAAAGAGATAAACTAATAAAGAGTGTGGGTGGTGGGGACTAGATCGGCGCATGCGCGCCAACGATGCTTATTGAGCCATGGAGAGGGGCGGTTGGTGCCTCATCGTCGGCGGCGGTGGCGGCGGCGGCGGCGGCGGCGGCGGCGGCGGCAGCGGCAGCGGCGGCGGCAGCGGCAGCGGCAACGGTGGTGGCGGTGACGGCGACGTGGCATGGTATACGGCCGCATGGGTGCAGCGAGGGGTGAGACGGGTAGCATATTATGCGGAGGAGGGGATCATGGCTCCTCGTAGTCGGAGAAAGGAGAGAAAAGGAAGATAAACGATGGTGAAACAGAGACAAAAGGGGAACGAACGAGACAGAGGGAGAGAGAATGAGAGAGAAGGAGAACGAGACGGTGTGTGTCACGAAAGTTCGTACGTACGATCAAGCGAGACGAAGCCGGGTGATCCAACGAAGATAGGGTGAGAATGATAAAGCGAGGGGCTAACGGAAAGGGGAGTGGAACAGTGAGAGAGAAAGCTTTAGGGGGTTGAAATTAGTGAGAGGGTGCATAGTTGTGCGATAGATGGTAGAAAGAGAAAGAAAGAAAACATAAATCTATTGCATATTAGACGAAGAACGAGAGGGACGAAATGTTGGAGAAAGAGAAGCTACGAAATGATGGTCGAGTGTGTGAATCGTGCAAGACCGTAGGTGTGATTAAGCGAGATAGACGGAGGGGAATACAGTATAACGAATGAAATAGAAGGAGAAAGCGAAGGGAGAGAAGGAGAGAGAGAGAGAGGGAGGGAGGGAGAGAGAGAGAGAGAGAGAGAGAGAGAGAGAGAGAAGTAGGAGAAGTAGGTTTGTGTTGTGTGGTATGGAAAAGAGCGAGAAAGGTAGAAGGCGGGCAAGTAGTAGTAGAGGAGTGGTGGGACAGACGAGGTGGGAGCGAAAGGGGCAGGGTAGAGGGGAAGGGGAGGGGAAGAGGGGGCGCTGGCATCGGACAGTCGGTGTCGCGCCAGGCCCCCGCTAGCGGCTAGCCAAGCAAGCAGCAAGCAGTCGCAATCCCGTCGCCTAACCAGCATTGCTCGCCTTACCTTTTCACCCTCTTACAAAATCGCATTCGAGGCTTCCGTCAGCTGCATATATCTGCCCCATTTCATCAACCGGTCCCTCCGACGTCGTCCGTCGTTGCACGTCGTCGCCATTGCCGCCGCCACCGCCGCCGTTGCCGCTGCTGCTACTGCCGTCGTCATCGTCGAACACGCAGTACGTCGTCGTTATTGCTCTCGCAATCGTCGTTTAGTCGCGCGTGGTTTCTTAGCAGCGGCCGTACTGAAGGGAAAAGCGCGAGCGAATATATAAAAAATATACGGAATTCTTTTGTGATCGAGTAAGCCGATTATGAGTTGGAACAGTGCAGCAGTTCACAGCAAGCACGCATCATCCGGGCCAACGTTGTTCAAGTGAGAAAACAAGTTTTCGTGGTTTTTGGTGTCGCGAGATCCGGCTGATCGACCGGAACTGTATGGTGAGAGTAGTAAAACGGAAAGTACCTTTTTCGCCGTTTCTTCTATCTTTAGTGAGGAAGAGAGCAAGTGCAGCGTCCTTAAAAGCTATTAAATTCGCAGATCGTATGTTACACGTTCAAAGGACAAGCCGTGTCATTGTTGATATAAGTGCTAACAAATAAGATATATATATATACATATCTTATATATATATGTATCTACTATTGGTGTGTTGTTCGTTACCACAGTGAGAAGTTGTAAACTTCAGAAGAACCAACGAGAAGGCTCGCCGACCGCCTAACCTGTCACGGTGACCGACATCACGGCGAGATCGCGGCTGATACCTCCGCGTGTTCCGGCGCAAGGTAGTACAGAGCTCTCTCTATTTTACGATACATATGTATGTGTACGCGTACATCTATATACATATGTTCGTATATACGTGCAGCTATAGAGCAATAAGTCGTACACGCCATTGCCCGCGCGTGGGCGCTGTGCTGTATGCATTTGGACATATATTACGGTTCACGTCGTCATGCCAATGACGTCATCGTTTCCGTAATTGCGTTTTTACGCCGTTGCGGAAACGATGATGTTACTGTTTCCGTTGTTTATGCTATTCAAGAGTACGTAGATTACTTAACGAAATTCATTTTACACGTTCCTCATGTCCGAGCGTTCATTCTGCTTATCGTGTTTCGATTCATTCGAATTAAAGCTGAAATCGGCAGCTGACTTGATCATTGCTCCATATTGCACGGGTTTTCGTTCGCCATACGGAGACGGTTGTTGTCATACGAAACATAACCTTCGAGCTGTAGGTATATTTGTAATTATCGAAATACGCGCGTGCGTTATCGCTGTTTTCTTCGTTACCATTGCGACGCAGAAAAAAACGCGCGCAAGTTTGTGTGTGTTACAATTCTTAGTTTTAAACGTGAAATGATAGACAGGCATTTTGATCTGTCACGTTTTGGTCTGTGACGAATCATATATTGACAATCGTTTTAATCGTTCCATTGTACATAAGTATTTTGCAAAATATATGAATTGAAGCCGTGTAATGCGCGTTACGTGCGTAAATGTGAGTCGACCGATTAACCACGTGTCATTAATTCCTCGTTTCTTCACGCTGTCGAAGTACGAGATTTATTTATTCAAAGTAACGGTTACTAGCGCGGCAAATTTTATTTGATCATATTTCGATGATGTCAATTCGGTTTTTTTTTTATTATTATTTTAATACTGGAACTACCAAGAATTTCTTGCACCATAATACCAATGGATCGATGAAAAGTTACAAGTTGTAGACTTTTCTTTTATAATTTTACAATTTTAATCAAATTCAATGGTATAATTAATTAATTTGTAATTCATAAAGCGTGCTTGTAAAAGTTAATTTCTCTCATTATCAAATTTGCCAACTTCTCACTTATGACTTGTAAAATTTAATTAATAATGCTAGTTCAGTTATGCAATAGAAATTTTATATATCTATAATGCTTCATTTTTTGGAGGTTTGAATGTTCCGGTAAAGTATATCGACGAAAGCTGGTTTCTTTTCTTGCTGTGATTTCTTTTTAAGAGTTTTATCCGTTAGTCGACGGTAGTTCTAGTATTAAATTAACGCATAGTTTGTCATTTTTGTCGCCTTCGTAACGAGAATAGTACGTATATAATTTAATGTTCCGGTGTTCGCGATCTTTGACAAAAGTGTTCGATGATGTAATTCCGTGAAATAATTCTTCCGTGGACAAAAATATTCCCGTGGACGTAGATAAGTTCGAAGCTTGATTACCGATGTAGATGCATCACCTGTGCCATGCACGTTTTTAAAACAAGATAACGTGATGCGTGAGAAAAGCACTCGCGAAACTCGTTACTTTAGATCTATATAAGTATCTAGTTGGTGGCTGTGATAAATATTCTGATCACAATTTTTTTCACAAACAATATGTAAAACGCTGTTTGACCACTTTTCATGGCATTTTCATCGCCATAATCGTACATAATCATTTCTCTATTAGAATTACAATATTTTTTGAATATACCTTCCTGTAAACTATTCTGAATTTCTGAGAAGCATGGACTACCAATCAAGCTCAATTATATTTATATTTCATAAATATTTAGCTGTGTGGCAATTGACGGATGAAATAATCTACGTGCGATTAAAAATTTAGGTAGATTATTTTCTTAGGTAAATGAGTAACCGGTTTAACTTTGAAAAGTGTTTCGGTTGTATAAGACACGGAGGCACTTCGACCCCCTCGCATTCCAGTAGAAACAGGTATATGACCTGTTATCCTCAGATATAATCTTACTTTTTCAAGATACTGGACTTTCGAAAATCGCTCGTGTTATACCGACGTTTTTCTAAGTTATTTTATCACTTGTGTGTTTACTTCCAAATGTGTAGGAGACAATTATATTTCGCGAATGTTTCACTTGCACTACTGGATATAAGTTTGAGACCAAACATGCAATTGGATATCTTGTGCAAGTTTCTTTAAATCGGGAAGAAAGATATCGTTTGTTTTATTTATATCAGTTGTATATCTTACGTATCCTGTAATTAATGTCCTATTCTGTTTCTAGATTCTTAGATATAGTTTCTGTCAATTTAATTAATAGTATATCTTCCTTTATTTTCAAAGAAATAATTACATCAAAATTCTATTAAGACTACAATATTATTAGCTTTTGCAATGCTTCATCTTAAACATTTTTCCTTTTAATCATAATAATAATAATAATAATAATAATCATAATAGTAATAATAACAATAATAATAATAAATTCCATCATGTTGATTATGCACTTGAAAATCGTTTGTACGAATTGGTGGATTTGCCAATTGAATAATGTGCATTGTTTCTTATATATTTGTTTGTATTGTTCTCTCATTCACTTTAAATACTTCAATAAAGAAGTTAATCACGATACGAAACGATTTTTGCAGCGTTATTTTATGTGTAAATGAATGGGACATATAGCTGTTTACTGATGAGGATTATGGTCTCAAATTTATACTGTGTGTAGTGTACGGCATTATAAGATCATTGCTTAAACAAGATTGCTTCAGGATAGTTGTTGGATTTGAGAAAAACTCAACTTTTTTATTAACCTGTTTGAAACTAGATTCAACGTGCTAACAAGTTTGTAATATATGTTAAGTTTTCTTTAATTACTTCCTGCTTGTTCTTGAAGTCATCGGAATATTTCAATTGTAACGCCACAAATATTTTAAAATATTAAAAATGCTTTCGATATTATGCATTTTGTGACCATTAGCTTGTAGAATTTTCTCTTTGATGACATTACACATAAGGTGTTAACGCGTATAAAATTAATCTCATATTAAATGCTAAATAGGCTAAATAACGGGAAATGATACGACGATAGTCGAACAATAAAATGGATATGAAGTTTTTGGGTAATAAATGGATGTTCTACTGCACCTTCGATAATCGGAGGATTAATTAACGGAATACAAGGCGAATAGATAAATGATATTCCCGTAATAGGACATAATGGAAGGCAAATTTCTACGTGGCGTAAGGATGTCGAACGAATTGATGTGTAAGTGTGTGGAGTGCATCCTACACGTATCGGTGTGCGTGGCCTAACGCATCGAATTACAGTACCTTCGTGGGCGTGTCCCACTAACATTCCGACCTCGGTGTCTTTTATCTTATTGAGTCTTACTACATACTACTCCGTGCCGCGAACCCTTTTTAAAACGTGATGTCCTTGTTTACGACGATCGCAGGAAGTCACACCTATGGCGTTGTCGTGTAGGCTGTACGCGTGTCGGAGGATCGTTGCAGATCGAAACGAGCATGTAATAGGAAGAGTAATAGGATGAGTAATAGGATGCAAACTGCTCTGCGCTTATGGCTGGAACAATCGTTGCGCCGCGTCGCGTCATTTCTTTATATCCGTGCTTCTGATTTGCTACTTACAGTTCAGTTTGTTTTAGATGCTTGAATGATGTTAAAAACAACTCAGTTGATTGACGATTCGACTAGAATTGAAATTGAGCTAGAACCCGTGTCAGTTGTTCATATAGTACCCTAAAAACACTGGAGTTCGTTCTGATTATTTAGAACTACCTTAGAGTTACTGGCAATCAATACTAGAAATCTGGATTCTGTTCCGACTCTTCTTCCTTCTTCCTTATTCTCAAGTATCGTATATGTATCTAGGATATTTTTATTCCAATGTTGTACACCTACGGTTATATACACACACTGTTTAAGTACATAATACAACATATCAATTTATGTAATTTTTATGAATTTGATTGCTTTGGTAGTACTTAAAGGAATTTCATTTTTTTTGGTCGGCTTCAAGTATATCCACAAATAAATGATAGACATTTTTGAGTCGTTTTTTCTGATACACCTTGGCAGTTAGGTTGATAGTGTCGACACATATTTGCAGTGCAGGAATTTTATCTTCGTTACGTCTCCACTATCTTCGCTGCGCACGTTGATGATTATGGCACGGTAATTTTTACTCATAAATTGATAAGCGATGCACTTGTGTTAAACGTATTTATTACACACAGTAAAATATTTGTATTTTCTTATCTGAACAAATTGTTGAATTGCATAAAGCGTATCACTAACTCTTACTATTCCATATTTCAGAGATATTATCTGTTTCATTGTTATCTTCCGTTCTGATTATCGTGTTTGCCGTAGGTGAAGATAGTTCAAACTATTGTTCAATTCTCCCTGCAGGAAGATTTAAAAATAGATATCATGTATTTGCTATTCTATTATGAATTTCATTTTATCATTTATCAGAATTACCAAGTTTCAATATATGTATTTGAATGTAGTTGTCGTGCAGCCCTGTATCTTTTTAGTAAAAACAAACAAATCGTAAAAACAAAATATTTATGATGCACCATTTTAATACATTTGGTAGTTTAGCGTTAGAAGGAAATTTCCAACGGAGATGATTGTGAATAGTTCTTCTAGAATCGGTAGGAATTACCCCATGACATCATCGTTCGTGATCACGATTCACGATACTAAGATACAAGAAGCGAAATACATAGAAGTAAAGATAGAGAGGGAGAAAGACAGAGTAACCGGTGTGTTATGGATTGTGTGACGTAACTGAGTCGAAATTATCTTGGTTAATAGTGTGTCAGAAGTTCTAGTTCCCCGCGAGCCGCTCGGCTCCGTACGTTTTCACGTTTTTGTCACGCTTTTACGGTAAAACCGTTCCCGAAAATAAAACACAGAAATTGTGTATAGAGTTACAAACGCGGTAGGGATCCCCGGCGAGGAACTTCTATTTATACCATTTCGTGTTGGTCGTGTGCCAAACAGAAAATCACATTTATATCAAATGTCGTTAATTTACAATCTCCACAAAACATCCGTGGACGAATTTTCGTTGGGTCGTGGCTGTGCAGGATCTATACGTAGTTGGCCCACGAAGTCGTAAATCGTTTCACAGATCGCCCGGTCGGTTACACGCGACGCCACGACGTGGCGTAAGGCGTAAGATATATGTCCTTCTAATCACGGTATTTCTGCCTCCGTGTAGTCGCGCGACTCTTCTAGGACAACATAATCACCACAATTCCGCGGTCGGTACGGAAAACTTATCGACGCCCGGTCGATCGATAACGCGGGAAGGCCATCTAGATTACGAACTCTCTACGTCCGACAAAATTTCGTTTTCGTGCAATATATATATATATATATATATATATATATATATATATATATATATATGCATAGAGATGCTCGCGCACCAGTTGCATCTATGTGAACTCTGAAAGCGTACGAAAAAAAAGACGTGCGCGATAACAAGAATCATCGTAGTCGTGTGACGCGGTGAAAGTGAGGATATAGAAGCAGATACGTTGTGAGCGTATAACGTTGCATGCGCTTATTAGAAACTCATCAAAGAAAGTCGATGGGGAGGGAACAGGAAGAGGTAGTGGCGCGCGCAAGAAGTACACTTGCGAACGACAACGCAATTCGTGAGACATGGCATCGCTTTGCGTTAAAGGACAGGCGAGTCGTCGAGGCTGAAAGCACAAAGGGGGTAAGGAACAACGACAAGGGACGAACGTAAAGCGCAGGATGTATCAAAAACTTCAGAAGTATGTAATACTCGTCAAAACGAGCAAATTAGCGGTAGCAGGCGGGGGTTCAGGTATCACTAGCTCCGCAATTATAAGACATTTTTATATCGTTCGTTTAATATGACTTCCGTTCGACAAGGGTTTCGACGCGTTTCCTCATAAAAGTATCGTTGAAAGATCACTAGCTTTCCCCTTATCTTTCGATAATAGATGATAATCTTCGATTCATTGTGTCAATTTATTCAACGATTAACCGGTTTACTGTACGCCATATTTTTTTAAATGGCGTGGCGGACAATACGATAGTTCGTTAGACTATTACAGGCTCATAGTTGAAATTTTCTTACAACTTCGGAACAAATGATACCTAGATCCACGTTTAATAATGTATTTTTCCTTCTTTTGACGAGCATCAGACGCCTCTGAAGTCTGACCACAATTTTTTGGAACACCCTGTATATATGTAGTATATAACGCGTTGCCAACGTTAACGACGAAAAAGAGAAAGGGAGAGAAAGCTCGAAGCCTTAAGGTCGATTTTAGTGTCTGTCCCTGAACATTTCTGGGCATCGCGTATATGTGTAGGCGGGGTGGGTGTGCCTCGTTTTAATTTTAGTCCCGTGACAGCCTGCTCCCGCGAGGGAGAGATAGGTGGCGTTGACCCGCCAACGTAACCTACAAATATTTCTCTCTCTCTCTCTCTCTCTCTCTCTCTCTCTCTCTCCTGTCATCAAGCCCGATCTATCGGTGTCCCTTTCTCTCCGGACCACTGGCGCGCATATGCCTCGAGCGATACATCAACGAAAATCCACGGGCGTTCTTACGTTCCCCTTTTTCGGACGCTTGAACGAACTTATAGTCTTACTACATTCCTTTCTCTCTCTTTTCAACCGAATCTTCACGTGTATCTCGGTCTGCGTCCCTCTTTTTCCTCGTGGCTGACCTATCTCTTCGCGTTACGTGTAGAGACCAATCGAAAAATTGCATATTATGGAGATGTATTTTTATTTTACGTTTGGGATGTATGTACCTGTTTATTTTCAAAGCGCTATGAAACATAGTTCTATACGCTGTTGTTTCTCTTGTGATTTAAAAAATTGGGCTGTTGCGTGAAAAATTCAGTAGTATTATATGGCTAGATGTTTGTCGCTTACAAAATTACGTATTATGTGTACTTTTCTATTTTTTTCGCTTACTTCTCCAAAAGATCTAGTAGTTATATGTATGTATATATTTTCCCCCTTATTTCCCTGTTGTAAATTTAGTTATTTTTTTCCCTTTAAGTATAATTGAAGTATAATACTAAACTAATAATACTAATAATAAGCTCATAGTATAATTCAAGTAGAATTTTTAATAAAATTATTATTTCAATTTGCGTTACTTTAGAGAAATCAACTAAAAAATTCCTTAACGAGTTATCCATAGGTTCGTATTCCTAAAGCTATGTATGTATATTTCAAGTTCGTAATAAATTTTGTCCCTAGCGATGCTATGTTTTTCGACGTAGCTTCAGAGCAGAAAAAAGGGAGTTGATAGGGGTGGAGGTGGAAAACGGTCGGGTTGTTTTTAATTTAAAAGCGGGCCGATCGTAATTCTGTTTTCCTACCGAACTAGCCGGGGCTGATGGTACATTCATTGCGATAGAATTTGATTTCGCAGAAAACGATAAATATTCAAGGGCACAGGGTCGAAACGCGCTCGCCTAGCTGGGTCGTTGCGCGCACGCGTGCATACGCCTGTGCAGAATGTTCCCATGTGGAATTTCATCGTTGAGAGCATTTTGCTGTGACGGTACACGTATAGCGGCCGACTTCTCGACAATGAGTCAGAATGAATGATTTGCAAGCGTTGAAATGCATGAACGAGCAAGCCGAGCGCGACGTCCGATTGGACGACTGCCTCTCCGTAGTCGCGCCCTCGCCATCCTGCACGAATTTATGGCTTCAAAGCGTCCCGATGCATCTACTCTGTGGCGTCAAATTGCTTTCCAGCGGTTTTTTACCACCCCTCCACGTCCTTGTATATTGCGACAGTTTTATGTTTTATCTAATTATATTTTCCCAACCGACGATAGTTTGGTCAGGGCTGGGAGATGTGTACATTAACTTTTCTACTTTTTCACCCCTTCTTTCTACGATTTTGTTATAGGCTCGAATATTTGTCTCATCTGCAAATTATTTCTCGTTTTTCAACCTTTCGCTGTTGCCACTTTTTCATTTTTATTTCTATCGCCTTTCATCTTTCAAGCGGTGAAAGACCTGGCATAGAAGAAAATAATAAAATTACATAAATAACTCTAATACAATGTCCGCGCATCTCTACCTAAACAAAAAATTTAATCTATCAGCCATATCCTTTAGCGTATTACAATGACAAGGTCGATCGTAAAATTCAGTAAGCAATCGCGTTAAGAAAATAGTAGAAAACTCAGGAACGATGTATCTCGTGACCCGTGCTGCCACGTAGTAAAATTGAAATTAGTGTAACGTGTTTCGTGGGCTGCCAATTCGACAAGAGAAACAGGTACCTATCGAAAGAATGGATTCGGTGTGAGGAAAGGTGCCTCGGTACATTAGCGAAAGCATACGCATCGCGACGAGTCTCAACGTATCGTAGTATCATTTTGACCAAGTTCGACGACGGAATCACCGTACCCCTCGACTGTTTCGGTAGGAATAGCCGTGTAATTACGCAGCGAATATTTGCCGTCGGAACGAGTTTCTATGCGCCGACCGCTTTTTCCAACAGAAAGCGACATCCTATCCACCCTATTCACTTTCGGAATCGAATCAGAGAATGGGAGAAATTACTGAGAATCTCTTTTGTCTATGATACGGAACACGTTTTAGGAATTATAAGGAAACGAAAATATGGTTTTCTCTTTAGCAACGGATGCCTAATTACGCGGAAGACAAATTAAAATGCGAGCTTGTTCAGAGAGGAGTACATTTTTAGCAAAGGAAAATTTTCTTGGAAAATCGGTAATGTCCTCATTTGCGAGTCAATTTTGCTTAAACATTCGACAAATTGTATAGAGTGTCTGGTCATCTTTATCCTCGATATTTTTCAACTGCATTCTCTTTAGCTTGAATGTCATTGATGGTGCGAGTTGCTGTCTAAATATTGTGCGGGTTAAAAAAATAAATACAAAACATGTGTTAGAATCGATAGATATATGTTTTTAGCAGAAGTTTATTGGGGAAAGTTAAGAAATCACAAACCATATAGCACAAACGTTAATAGAATAATAGATATATTTACTCACATTTTCTACTTTTATATATTAAAAAACCAGAAATAACTCGTTAAAAAATGGGGGAAAAATATATTATGATAAGAGATCGATAATAAATTATAAATAAATTGCTTCATTTCGATCCGTTCGAAGAACTTGCGATTTATTTATAAGATGACGTGATAATGGGATTAAAAGTCGATAAAGACATATTCGTTTTGGGTCAGTTTTAATTTTCATACATAAATACGTAAATACATAATTTATTTTTTACTGAAAGGAAATGACTCGCAAAGATAGGCGTGGGTAATTCATAAGTAAAGTAATTACTAAATTTGGGAAATTGGAAATCTGACTGACAGTTTATTAGTTTTCCCGAATTATATCCGAACAATCACACGCTGACAGACGCATTTTTCTTCGAAGGAATTTACCGCGATATTTGCTCATGAACAAATACAAATTCGAAGGGTAGAGATAATTCTCCAGAGTTTACCGGTATTTCACGAAATGTGCGGTAACTTGTTAATTCATAGGCACTTAAATTCCGAAAATGTGGGTGTAAAACGGAGCGTGATCGCGCGTGTGCGTGCCACCCACGACGTACATTACCGCTCAAAAGTATCTGGACGCTCGATTGCCTTTGTCAGTATACGTAAGACGAGAGATTTTTCCTCAGAAGCCAAAGTGATTTTTTCAATGATTTTTTCTAAGTATATAAACCACATCGGGGAATATATTGCAGTAGATACTTAAATTCTCAAGACTCTATTCGATAACTGCTTTGGTGCGAGCAGACGGTAACATATTTAACTAAAAAAATGAAGCAAATTATTTCAAGCAGGGGAAAAATGACGAATCGATTATCGCTGATTAATCGTAATATGTTGTTGCTAAGTTTTCAACTGGAGTTTATAATGTTTATTATGAGTAAAAATTCATATAATAATTGGAATTTATACAGTCTGCTAACTCTATAAGGACTCGTTAAGTACCGATAATCGTTTAAATTTACGTATTGTCGCCAGAAATTCGCCGAAAGCGTCTAGATATTTATGAACGGTAGTGTACACACATAGACGCAGACATAGGTGAAATGGTGTAGGTTCGAACCGATGCCCGCGAATCGCCGATCAATATCGCCATTGTTTTCCATTCAGCTGATAATACCGGCGGCTTTTGGAGTATGGCGTTCGGTCTTATTGTAGAAGTTGGCTCGTTCAGCTTAGTTCCACGAGGAAACATTTCAGTTGTTTTCGCGTTAAATACTTAGCAAACCAGCGAGGCTATTATATTTAGTTCGGTAACTTTCCTTTCGTCGTAACGATTGATCGTTTCTGATTATATCGTAAGCGAGAAGCGTGCGCGTTTCTTTCTTCGTTACATCACTGGATTACTTACTCGGAGGTTTCGGAAAACATTGAAAAGTTTAACACTTTGGATGACTTTGTTTTTCCATTTTTCTCTTCTTTATGGTCGGAAGTATTCTTCCGCGAACAATACGTACAATGATGTTAACGAATGTAAATTTGAGATAAAAATACTGGTGGATGTGCGGTAGCAGGGAACAAAGTGTGCATTGAAGTCTAATGCGGATGATATCATGGGTAATTGCTGGATGAAATCACCTGTTATTTGGAGAACTTGCGTGGATTTCTAGTTTCAGAATAGGACATTGCGTTGGTGCGATATGGAGTATAAAATAATTATAGATAAAATGAGAAACAATTGCTACGAAAATACTGGAATAACTCGTTTCAAGTATCAACAAGTAAATACACGCGCCGTCGTATTAATATCGTTAACAATTTCTTATAGATACGTTATATATAACAAATGCCTATCTCCTTATACAAGACGTTCTACGCAATGAATTTGGCGATAACGAGCCCCGGAATTTAATAAGGTCCGACTTTTTAAGATTCGATTAATCGTAGAGAATATTATGGAAAATCTTGAGCGATTTGAAAGGAAGGAGTCAAAGTTGTGCAATTACCAGGAGATTACTCTAACTAACATCTGTTGGCGATTAAAGTTAATACGATCGCCTATAGGGACGGGTCGCGAGGTCGCAATAGACTCGTCTGAAATGTTTTCCTAGTGAAATCAAAACCGTCGAGGAGCACGCTTTTTACCTTTCCGTGATGTTTGACTTTTGCTAACCTTTTAAGAAGATTGTCGGGTTGTAGGTATACTTCTATAGAATTGTGTTCTTTTGTGCGGGGCCATAGAGGGAAGGTACTTTGCAGGGAAAACCTCTGTCTGCGGAGCAATAAAAGCTCAAGGTCTTGTTCCGATACCACTGGATCCTTTCATCGATCCGCATTCACCACAGTTGACACGTATTTCACGGTGAACTGTTCTGACAGGTGTTAGACAATCATCGATTATCTTCGGTGTGTTTGTTTTCTATTCAACCTGCGGTTTCTCGCTTCTCCAGGTTGCATTTTGCTTTCTTATCCCTTTTCTTGGCGACCTTAACTTGGTATACGATAAGTCTAATAAGTAGATGTCTACATAAATCATTTGTTTTATAAATATCTATATAAAGCGTCTGTTTGAATTTCAGCTATGCGTTTTATTTGTAATGAAATTTCAATGGATGAAATTATTCGGAACATCGGCATCAATATCAACCGATTAAGATATATCAAAATCTATACTCACAATTGCTAGAATTAACAACTTCTCTGAAAGCAAAATGCGAGATCGAATTATTAAATTTTGTCCTTTACTTTCGTGGAAGCTGCCTCGTCCGCTTTTTGGCGAGTATCGGTAAAATAGACGGTAAATTCCACAGCCAATTACTTTTAGCGCGTTTACCAAGAATTTCGTACGGTTGGTAATCTCTTTAATGAACGAACTTGGAATCGACGAATCGTCCGTGAACGTATGTCTGCGGATATCCTGGAAGTTTCTTGAAGTTCATCGATGCAGAAGAGCTCGTGATCGTCGCGCGAGACGACACTGTCGTCTTCGTGTTCGTATACATATATTCAGATGCCCTGGAATGCGGGGATGCATATGCAAAAACGAACAAGAAGAAATACTCGTTGTCGGCAGGAAGACATCAGACCGCGTTGGAATTCGTGCGGAGGTTTTAGACTTGCATACACAGATGCACGTATTCGCACAGTGAATGAGGAAGACGTCTTTCTCTTCGCTGCTTGACTAGGTGAATTTCAAGATCCTTCCAAAGAATTTGTTTCTCGTTCGTTTTTTCTAATATCCTCTCTTTCTCTTTTCTCGCCTCCTGGTGCACATACTGCGTTCAATAGAATGCAAACGTACGACGGCGGTGGGAACCGTCGTAAATATTGCTGCCCCCGAAAGTATCAGAAATAACGCTTCCACCTCGGCGACTCTCACAATCTAAAAATGTATTCCTCTCTTTGCGATTTCATTCTACCGTTTTGCTTGAAGCTTTCCGCTTCGGCGAAACGGTTTCTTCGCATAGGCTTTCTTACAAACGATCTATCGACACAGAGTGGATCAATTTTTCTTTCGAACGGATTATAACGATTATTCTTTAACACGGTTTAACGATATCGACGACACGATTTTATAAATTGTAATATAAGGATAAGAATTTTAAAAGTTTGATTTGCAATATCATGAAATTGAAGTAAATACTTGGAAGAAATTCTCTATTTCTCGCAGACACTGATATTAATAACGTATCGTTAGCACGCATAGCCGTCGTTTTTAGCCTCTTAGTCATTTTAGAAAAAATTTAATCGCAAATCGGTTGTCGTTAATGCGTTAACAGCCCATTTACCTATGTTTTATCAGGGATTTTATTTCCTGCCAAATCCGCTATTTATCTTGATTTCGAGAACTCGTGCGATAATTATCTCGATTCCCTCGTCTAAAAGAATTTATTTCACCCGATTAGCTAACGATAAGTATCTAACGCGATAATTTAAATTTGCCCAGTTAAAGTACGATCGGGAATCGCCTCGTCTTTTTGTTTTTCACTAACCTGAAAGCGTTTTCGATTAACTCGCCCCCGATGGGAAATATTTCATGGCGGTACCGTCCCACGATCTCCGCTATCATAATCTCTATCCATCTAATTAACGATGTCGTTAATTTTACGGGCTACGTGTCGGTGTACACGCAGCGAAAGAACAGTTTTCACCTGTAACAATATTGAAACCGGTGCACCTCGTCTACCTCGCTGTATGCCCAAAATCCTTTTAGCTAATTTAATCGGTTCTAATTCCGTTACAGCCAGCGACAACTCTTAAGCTCGTTGCACGGAGAGGGTACAGACCGGGATGGTCGTTTTCATTGTTTCATTCCGTTAATTCCAATTCCTCTCTTTTTATCCTCTTCCTTTCGTTTCTTTTTTTTTTTTTTTCCTATCCTGGACATATCGATGATTGGGATATCAAAAATCCAATACTTGTAAACGATAACAGTCAAAATGTTTATTCGAGATTTTTCCCAGTAGAATTTAACGTTACCCAGAGCTTTCTCAAATAAAGATTTTGTCATTTATAACGTCACTCTTTTTCATTGTATTTTATTTCTAAATTTTATAATTCTAAAATCTTGGTTCAGACATAGATTGGGTCGGTCAGAGGGTTAATCGAGGCCGAGCGAAGGAAAAATCGTGGAACAAATTCGCACGAACAGTTTCGAGTGACCTACCGCGTGTGACGGCGTTGTTCGCCCGTTTCAGTCTGGTTAATCAGGAGCAGTCGATCGGAAAGGTTAAAAATTATTTTTCTCCCGTCCGCAATTTCTCTCGTTCCTCTTCGTCCCCTGGCCTATTCACCTCCCTTTATTTTTGTTCTCGCTCTCGCTCTCCGTTAGACGACGCGACGTCAACAACCGTGGTACTAGCATGGTTATCCGGATCAGCGGACGTTTACAGTCGAACGGAATCCCGTAGCAAGCCGTGTTCAATTCTAGTAGAGGCATTATAAAATAGACACGAAACTGTAGGTGCAAAGTGGATGCGCCTCGAAGGTGAAACGTCAAACTCTCGCGTGATCTGCATCAAAGGGGTGCAGTCGTTCGTGGGATGCGATTAACGAGTATTACCTTGTTTATTTGCGTCGGTTCTTTATGGATATCGAGATGAAGAGACTTTACGAGGTTCGATCAACGATCAAACCATTCAACGATATTCTCGACGTTTTTAAAGGCACGTTGAAGGCTGATATTCGATTGACGCATCTCGTTTGCAAGTGAATCAGATATCTTATATTCTACTTTGATATGGATTTTTATGGGAGTGTGAAAAAAAGAGGAACAAAAAAGAAATGAAAGAATATGCTACAACGATAGAAAATTTATCGACCGTAGAAAGGCTGACTGTCCCCTGACGACGATGATTTTTAGGATATCTGTCTGAAACCTATATAAACTGTAAACAAAGGATAAGAATTAGGTTTGGATTAGGCGTTATTTTATTCGGATGCCTCGTAAGAGCCGATAACCAACGACAGCGGTACCACAGACGTACGGCTAGGGGCAGAATTCAATGGCTAGTATCGGTAGTATTTCGTGAACATCTTGGAAACTAAGCGAAACCGCAGGCCTTATACGTATAGGAGAAAGTTGTCGAAAATATCGATTTTCTACGACATATCCAAAAATCATCGAAATCGGAGAATAGTCAGTTTTTTTACAGTCTCGCCAATTTATCATTCCATTTTAGATGATTTCAAATTGATCGAATAAATGTAATTACGCGTAGGTGTTTTTATACAAATTTACATTTCACACAATTCAGGTTATTCCTCATTCCTGGACTTAAACACGAATTCTAATTAAACTGAGAATATTAATGATTTGGAACACGGATGATACCGTAAATTCCCAGTTAATCACGAAGCAGTATCTAATTTGTCGCGATCCCTGTTCGTAGTTGGACGAAGCTGGTTGTTGTTTAGTGGGTGTAAGGTTTCGAACTCCGTTAGACTGTCATACAAAGGGACAATTAGGTATTCGGTAGATCGATTCACGAATTCGATGCAGACGTCAAGGACGTCCTACGATGGTAGGATGAGTCGAATGCGCTGTGCGGCGTCCCCGACGACGTCGACGTCGACGTCGACGTCGACGATCACGAAAAGTCTGTGTGAGATATTGATTTGGTCGTCCCTCTTTTTCTGCGGTAGTCACGTGAAAGAAGTGGACGAAGCTCGAAGCCGCATTCGTGCACGTATATCGATTCGACCGAGAGAGCCGAACGAAGTCTTTCGAGAGTACGCGAAAAACTAGTCACGAGGCAGAGATACGTGGTATACCATGCCAATACGTGGTTGATACTCTTGATATTCCACTGCTCTTATCTTTGTTCGCAATACCGGCTGTAACAGTTCATTCATAAAGTTGTTTTATTATATTTTAATAATCGACTGTTCCGTATTCGTTGATCGCTACGATTAAGTCAATGGATCGAAAGGTCGTATCTGTTAACTCTCCGATTCTCACATACCTCAGATTATGACGCAATGTGAGAAATTGCACCAATTTCTATCTCTATCGATACGAAACAAAATGTTTCGACGGTTTATTTTCAAATACGTATAAATTATTATTTCTTATTTCTATCGTAAATTACAAGTCTGTTTGCCATATTCCAGTGCATGTTTTAACCAAGAGATTTAATTAAAAGGTTAATTTTCAAGTAATCTTTTAGATTGAATTAGCTGTGTGAAAAGGGAAAGCTACTCGTGCAATACACTGGGATATTTGTACTGAATATCAAAGTTCCACGAAGTACAAGTTGCTTGGACGTTATCGAGTATCTTTCGAAACGATAAAGTTCGATTATCGAACGATAGCAGAAGTCTTGATAAAAAAGAAGTTTCGAACGAATGTCGCTATCTTCTGTTACAATAAATTTGCTTCGTTTTACTTTACTTTTCATAAAGAATCTTTTCACTAGTTCGTCGATTCGGCACTAAAGACCGGACAATTATTATCGTAAAGCTGAAAAAAAAAAATATATATATATGAAAGCAAAAGAGAAGCAGCGAAATAAGAACAAAGAGAGAGTTCCCGTTTGTTCGTTACGCTGTATGAATAACGTTATACGAGTTTTAGTAGTTTCCTTGTTTCATCGTTTAAAATTATCGCGAAACAATAATTTAGCGAATTTGAAGCTTCGCTCAAAGTTACTATAGAACGGTATTTCGCTAAAGTTACCTATTTATTATTATCTATCGTTTGATATATCGCTGTGTTACGAAAATGAATAACATTGCGGCGTTTTAACGAAGAGAAAGAAGAGAGGAAAAATGACAGGAAGCAGCTTTTCGTTCGCAGTTTGAGAGTAATCTTATTAGCAAGTAGCTCCTCCTTAGGTTTCGTAGCAAGTTTCAAAATCTATCACAGCGAAAATCCGATATTTATTTGTACGAATTGTGTACGTTTGTACGAATAGAGTGGTTAGATGAGAAGTTTCGAGAGTTCGATACTAATACGATACTTTTGATAAACAGTTGTCTCCTCGTTCGTATCAGGAATAGAATTAACACGATTATTAACGACGCGATCGTTTCGTCGATATTTACTTAGGAAGCAATACGAGCAATTCTTTTTATCACCGTGTTGGAAAATGTCAGTGAGAAGAATATTCGACGAAATCTTATTTAATCGCGAGAAACTCGGGTACGATTGCCGCTGGTCGGTCAGAATCGACGCGTCGAATCGTTTCGAATGGTAACGATTTTCGTGGCCAGGAGAATCCCCGCGAAAACAAACGGTTCGAACGAAAACGTTTTTCTTCCCGGCATTTTCTAGCGCGTTGAACGCGCGCATACGTCCCCATAACTCTTCCTGGGTAACATGAGAAACGAGTGGAGCGCCTCGGGCCCGCTTTTCGTAAGCGGCTTACTCGCGTGACGGAAAATTGTACTATGTTTCTCTCGCCGACCCTCTTTGGCCGTTTCTTTTTCTTTACCTTAACTGTTTCTGACTCGTACATAAAGCAAATGCTAGACCGTGTATAGTTGCCGAGAGAGATGCCGAGCAAAGTCGTAAAGTTGATATCATTGGTTTGCTGGCAGAGTAGAAAGTCATCGAATCTGAGATATTTCGAAAGATTTATCAAAGACTCTGAAAATTTTAAGATTTATAAGCTACGTTGTAAAGAGGTAACGAATTTTTCGTTGTCGAGTGACCGAATGATCGGTATTCTCCAGCTTCAACCTTTTATCCGAGACTAATTTCTTGGAAAATTTACGCTACGCGTATGTCTGAAATTACTGTTGCGGTTCTCGAAACGCGTAAACTTAAATACCAGACCGATTTTACGACCTCGCTGTATCTCTTTTATCGACGATACGCTTACATCAATGAGATGGGCCGCCATTTGGTACTTCGATTTACGATCTCGCTACATCGGTTCCACTAACTGTACTTGCGGTAGCGTTTGCTCCCGAATCGATTACTCGTGTCGCGCGCGGCGAAAGTTTTCGTCGATCGGTCATTACCGATCACACGAATTCAATCTTTTTTCGAGATATCGATAAGAATAGCGTGATTTTGCCCGTCGAATACCTGCGCTTACGCAATTTCATACCCGACGACTCAATGACCGAAGCAATATCCCATATATGTACTTTTTACTTATTATTTATATCGTAATCGCACGGAATTCTAAACGTCACTCTTTTTATTCGATCGGTATACTCGATATTTCTTCTCAAGTATCGCACGAAATATTAAACGATAGGAATTGCACGCACCAGACGTAGATTTCGTTGTCTGGACGTGGCACGTGTCCGTGGAATCGCGTTATAAACATTACGTCGAGAAAGTATCGTTAATCGATACCAATTTTTACATCGCGACTATCTAATCTAATTAGCATCTATTTTTCGTTTCTCTCGTGCGAACGATGGAATTACACCCGGTAGAAAAATCATAGGATCAGTTTCGTTTTTATCGTGACTCCATATACAATGGCGAACGAAAGATAATGGAATTTTAAATATAGATACGTATAAAATATCGCACAGAGATATCGATTTTAAACTTTCTTTTGGCCGCCATTGCGTAATAAGTTATCGATCGACCAAGGATCGCGCGTCCTCGATGCCTTCACTTACTCGATTAAGCGTGCTTGCATTGGTAGTCCTGCGCTTTTTCTACTTTACCTTTGCCCATTCGCGGCCTCTGCTTTATCATCCATTTACACTTGGCCCCTCTACACGTACATATACAAATCCCTACGAACATATATCCTTTGTCTATCTATCTATCTATCTATCTATCTATCTATCTATCTATCTATCTATCTATATATCTACGTATCTATCTATTTATCTATCTGTCTATCTATATCTATCTACGTATCTTTCTGTTCGAAAGCCAAAGCCTTTCACCGAGTCTGATCGTCACCCTTCCCACAACCCTCCACAAGCAGCCCCCAGAAACAAGAAGCATTTTAAGCCTTTGCATCCGCAGTAACGCGAGTTTTCGCTTTTGGTATGTTTCCAGAACAGCAGAATCCGGAGTTCGACCGCGGGAGGAACCAGGAGTGCGCCGAATAAATGACGTAAATCCGAGGAACGGAAACGCAACGTGACTTGCTAACTCGCAACCCCCCTTCCCCCTACCGAACCTCCCCCATTCTGTCTTTCTCTTTTACCGTTTCCACGTTTCTCCTATCCCACCCCCCTTCCCTTTGCCCGATCCAGCACACCACCACGGCCCGACCCTTCCATCGCGTACGATCTCCACGATCCGACACACAACCGGACCCCTGACCCCCTGCCTCTTTACCCGCTTTGTCGCCTACCGCCTTCTTTCGTGCTTACTCTCAAATCTGCTCCAACCTTCGAGTCTTCTTCTCCCTCCGTTTCTTTCCAACGTTTCGGTCCGACGTTCTCCTCCGATCCACCGTTCCTCAGCGGTATCGCGTCACCGTTGCTCCTTATCTCACCCCCTTATCTCGCCCCCTTCTCCAAGAAGCGCAACCGTGGCTAAGGTGATCTTTCCGAAAAATTCGAGAGCTCCGTTTTCTCTTACGGCCTACTACTACTACTAGTACTACTACTATTACTACTACTACCTCCTCGGAGTCGTCCTTTCTCGTCCAAGTAGACTACACACAAGACACGCGTTAGCTTCAGAACCGGCTTGAAGGACACCACGACCGGCTTTTTGACACACACACACACACCTTTCTCTCTTTATATATATATATATATACATATTATATATATATATTATATTATATTATATATATATATATATATCTCTGTGCAACAAAACTCGAATGCAGCAACAATCAGCCTATATACTCGATAAAGAACAAAATCAACGCGTTCCTAGAGAGCATACACTCGTTGGTCGACGTTTATAGCTTCTCGAAGGCTTTCAAGCTTTGCCCAAACTACTACTACTACTACTACTTGCTCTAGTTGCTAAAGCGCCCTCCAAAGCTCTCCGAGTGCATCGTGCGAAGATAAAAGGAAGATCGAAGCAAGTCGAATATCGGTAGGAAGAATCGAAAAAAGGAGAGAGGATCTTTCGCGCGCTAGCTTGTCTCTAGAGGCAAAGCAGGTCGACCGTGGCAGAAGCTCGACGCAAAACGCCTAAAAACGCAGAAGCCAGAGCGCCTAATCGCTGACAATATACACGCATAAATATCACCTCTTCTACCTCACTTTCTTTCACACTGTGAGAATATCTTCCTCCGCCAACTTTCCTCGAGTAGAAGGGTGCAACGCGTTCCTATTCCAGCCAACCGTTTCTACGTGAATCATCGAAAGGGTCGAGACGCGACGATCAACGTACACGTCTACCAAACTAGCTGGAATTACAAAGTCTCTCGAAAGAAAGAAAAAGGAACGGAAACAGCTCTCTTTCTCTTTTACACCGCCTGGAGCTAGCACGGAGCTAACCGAAACTCGGTCTCTGCGTTACGACGACTGAACGTACCGCGATCGATAACAACTGTGTTTGATAAAGAGCAGCAAGGCGATAACGGTGTGTGCGTGTGTGTGTGCGTGTGTGTGATCATCGGCGGTCTAAATATAGTTTAGAATTTCTCGTAGAACTGGCGCTGACAATCGCAAGCCTTTTACGCTACGCACGGTGTTCGATAATACGCGACAACGAATCATAGGCAATTAAAACAGAGGAAAAGAAATCGAGAAATTCGGAAAAGGAAAGGATAATCGAGAAGAAACGTGTAACGACGGGTTAATTCGCGCTCAAACACACGGATAAAGTAAAATCTTCGTTACGTCGTCGATTACGTCGTCCGGTTTCCGCGAGTTTTGTAATCGTGATTCATCTACAAGGAAGATCGTCCGAGCTCTTGGAAGATCATCGACTCGTCACAGGACTCGTTCATGGGACAATAAGATCGCACCCTACTGAAAGAAACACTTCTTGCGTAAGGTACCATTATTTACCATAGTATCGAAGCTCGAGGCACCTGCGAGCATTTCGACGAGCTATCGTGCGAATAGGTGTCAGGTTTTGAACGAACGTGGTCGATAGAGCGCGGATATTTATGCATTTATGGAAACTTAACTTTTTCATCGATTCGATAATTTCCTTTTAGTCGTGGTATGCTTTTATTATAAAATTATTTCACATAAATATCTGCACGGTCATCTGTTTGTATCGCTAACGAAGTGTCTGTTTCGACTCTTTATCTTCTGAATTACGTTCTATGTTAATAAGTAAATATTTGTTAGAATCGGTACAACGTAGACGAATGTATAAAATTTCACGCGAGGAGCATTTATTTCTAAGAATGTTGCACACCGTTCTAACGAAAACGATCCTTTAAACTACCATCGAGGCATAAAAGGCCTATATAACGCTTTTCCGACGGTATATCTCAACTACTTTCGCCAACTTGGATCTCGATAAAATTGAATTTTCTATTATCGTAAAATCGGCTCGTTTCGAGCATCGAACCTTTATATACATCGAAGTCGTTCCATCGATGAAAAGACAAAGGGAACGAAAGCGGACGCTTCGTAGGTTACGATTCATCGGTTGTGCACGTGAATGAAAGGCCTGGTGTGATTGAAAGCGGAAGCGATACGTGTCGTACCGTAGTCGATAGTCTGAAAGAACCAACACGCGAATTGAAAGAGAAAGCAAGAAAGAAAGAAAGTAAGGAAGGAAGGAAGGAAGGAAGAAAGAAAGAAGGAAAGAAAGAAAGAAAGAAAGAAAGAACGAACGAACGGATATGAATTTCTTTAGCTCGTCGAAATTCTTGCAAGTGCCAATGAGCGGTCGCGAGTCGATTTGAATAAAAAAGCGAAACAATTGTATCCTTGGGAAGATTAGCCGGTGCGAGTGAACAAGATTAAAGAGTCGAGGCTACGTGGAAGAGCAGCATACGGACAGCCACGGTTTACGGAGGAAGGAGGATAAACTAGAGTCGGTAGAAAAAACCAGACTTTGCGTTAGTCCCTGCCTAAAGAAAGGAGTCCCGCGATCTTCCAGGGCCAGAAATTATGGCAATGGTCAACATGAATAACCTACTGAACGGCAAGGACTCTCGATGGCTTCAGCTAGAGGTTTGCAGGGAGTTCCAGCGCAACAAGTGTACCAGGCCTGACACGGAGTGCAAGTTCGCCCATCCACCAGCTAACGTCGAGGTGCAGAACGGACGGGTCACTGCTTGCTACGACAGTATCAAGGTAACGAACAACACATTGTGTATAATCGAGTTTCCACATCGGGTTACCTGATAATCCATCTTTTCGGCTACTCTCTGTGGCTGCTAAGCATTATCTCCTCTTCTATCCATCTTGCGCGCACGTATCTATTATCGTAGGTACGCATATTTGTGTCACCTATAGGATCAGTGCTGTCCTTAATCAGGTTTTAATTATGTCCAGGAAGAATTACAAACAGCCACGACTAAAATAGCCGTTGACGATTCATTTATTATTCGAGTTGTTCGTTCCTCGCCTGAGAAATCTTTATTCGTTATTCCTTTTTATATTTGCTTTGTATCGTGCACAAGTATACGTATATACTCTTTCTTGTATAATAAATGACGCGAAGAAGCATGATATTGGGTAAGTTTGCGGATAGCACTGACCTACGTGAATAATCACCCTATCGAACTCTCGGAACAGGTAGTTGCCATTTTTAGAGCGTTTATATATGTGTGTTTTATGTCCTATACAATACGCGAATCGCGAATTTCATGGATTTTTAGATTTCTAACTCGTTCTATACATATGTAGTCGATTTTATACCAATGTATTTGTATCGTTAAAGGATCGCTCAATTTTTCATTTACGAATTAGTATATCGCGTAGTAGCTCTCTTGCGCTAATCGGACGATCTTTCTCGTTGAAATTCATCTCGGGAACGTTCAATTTCGCGTAACGAATAGGGACGACTTCTAATAAAGCTGTCGTTGTAGAAATGTCTCCAAGAAGAGCAAATACGTATACGCGGGAGAAAAAAAAAAGCGAGAGAAAAAAGATACGACTAGGGCGCGGCTCGATAGTCCCGTCGTCCCGTAGATATTAAATTCGACGATTGAATTTGCAGTTATCGATAGCGACAATTACTCAACGCGTGATCGGACTAGATGAAAAACTGACTCGACGACTTTGATGAATCAGAATTGATCTTACCGGGGTGGATCTGGCGCAAAAATTTGACATCTTTTTGCCAATAGTCTGACAGAGTTTACGAGAGGAGTTTGCCGTGATAATGATACGCGCGAATCAGTAGCAGCGACGAGATAAAACGAAAGGAAATATCCCTCCAACTCGGTTGAACCTTGGTATTTCTTGTGAAATGTGTTTCAAAGTTCTCGGAATTGACTTCTACGATGTTATTCTAAATTGTACTTTCAGATCTCTGGATATCCAACAAAATTTTGACGTCGTATATTTCTTGTTCGTTTGAAGCAGAAAGGTATTTAAACTGCAACCAGACGAGCAATGGCAAACGCATCTTCATCGATTCTACAGTTTCGATAGGGAGCGTTCGCTTAGAAACGACGACTCGAGCGTAAAAAGCAGGAACGACTCTGTGCCGGTTTTTCCCGAGTTAGCTTTACGTTCTCTCTGGCAGTCTGCGAAATTAAGTTGGATGATTAAACGGTTAGATTATTCTTGGTATCGGTCACGGGGACGATAGAAAACGGCGTGCTACGTACATCATCGTCGTACATCAACGTGCGGCAGCGATGTATATGTACGTCGGTACGCGAGTGGTGCCACGTTGCCCGAGTCGTGGTTTAATTCTGGAAACCATTAACGTCGATGAAGACTCGGCTAAAGGTCCGCGTTGTTCGTCGATCCTCGGCCATCTCTTCGCATCGTTCGCTGCTCGCACGTTCTTACTCGATAGTGGCACTCGTTACGTTTAATTGTTTCGACCGGATAGAACATCGCGTCTATGCGGGCTTCGCGTTTAATCTGCCTTCGTGCCTCTGCATCGTGTACTGGTTTGTACTCGGTCACCGGTACACGAAAGAACTCTCTGGTTACTGTTTTTTCTTCGATTCTTTTTCTATCGATGTTGGCCATGTCGATCGAATCTTGGCAGTATTTTATACAGACTGTTCTGGCAAATGCGACACTGCGTTGGTTTAAAATTCAAGAGAATTAGTCGAAAACGTAGGATAGTTTTTAAAGAGAATTCGTTTTTCCTTCCGAGAAGATCAAAGCTGGTGATTGAAAGAGCCGAAAAATCTAAATATTTTATAATTATAAAATAACCGAAACAAGGTTTCGTCGATTAACGTTTACCTATTGATTCGACGATCTAATAGCGTATTCCATTTGTGGGATAGAACGCGATAAAATTATTGGTAGAACGAAACGATACTTTCGTCTTACGAATGTTCGTTCAGTTTCAAATTATCCGATGGACTGTGTAAAACGCGAATGTAAATATATCGGCAGGAATAGTAATAGAAGTTGAACGAACCGTTTCTTAGAGCTCTCCACGGAATATAAGAGAAACTTGTAGCTTAAGAGGCGCGAACCGATATTACTTGGAAGAAATATTAACGATAAACCATTGCATTAGGTAGACGAAGACTTTGGCCGAGGGTGGCAGCAGGGGGGAGACCATACCGACTTCTCCGCTATAACGGAGTCTACTTCTCGTTTCTTGCGCCGTTTAGGTGGCAGAAGCGTGGCTCTCCTTACGCTCCACCGATGAAATAAAGGCTCATTTTTCGAGCTGAGAATAAAAGGGGAACAGGCTATTGCCGTTTCGTACGTCTACCATCCGCGTTTAATGTTCGAGAGAGTATCGTACGGTAAAAGCTAGATTAATTTGCTGGAAGGAAGAAAATTGTGGCCGAAAATCGGGAGCTATTCTTTCGCGTACTATCGAGGGAATCGCTAAGGGGGTTCATGGCGCGTAAGTAACGATTCCCTTCGGACTCGTAGATTATCCTACGCGCATACGAGTAATTCACGCGATCGTGCCAATATCCGCGGATTCTTACAAGAGAGAATATTCTCTCGTAAGAGATGCGTGGACCAGCTTTTCCATCGGTTTACGATCAACGTCGGGTTAGTCGTCTCTGCTGATTGGAACAACGTCCGTCCTGCATACGCAGTAGGGCCGCGCGTAAATTCGCGTTATAAGAGCTCGAAATTTTCAATGTTCCGATACGTTTGATCCAAGCATCGATCAAGCCCCGATCTTGCGAGACACGCTGTGTACATATACTATACGCGCGGGGAAACATTACGATCTGCCAGACCACATCCTCGTGAAATTCGTACGTTCGATTCCAATTAGACCGATTGGATGGCAGCGGGATATTAAAGTAGACCTCGGGCCTAATCATGGTCGTTCTCCACTCTGCTTCGCCGGAATATACAATATCAGAGGTGGCGGGTGTAAGAGAGGAACCATTACAGGAAGGAATATGACCGAGTTAGAGAGAACGGTTTCAACGATGTTCCCCCTCGATCGTCTCTGTCTCTCGAGGCTCTTCCTGGTATTTCCGGAGCCGGAGAACCCCCTGCGAACACCTTCAACCACCTCCGAAGGGCCGACTGCCCGCTGCTACCTCTTATTCACCTCGGCGTTATCGATTCCAATTACCTTAAAACTTTCAATTAATTTGACTGTCAAGCGTTTTACGCTTGTCGGAAAACGACATCGGGTGCCAGCCATTTCTTGGTTGCAGATGTCGCGGGCTCGACGTCGAAAACTCCTGCCAGTGCGACTGTTTTATCGGTTCGTCACGCCCCGCCGACGATTGGACTTTTCTTTCTTCCTTTATCGCTCGTTCGCTGCTCTGTGGTTCTCTACAAATGTACATACAGGGTGTTCGGTATCTTTAAACATTTTGCCCTTGTACAATCTAAAACGATTAGCCATTATAATTTTCGTAACAGTATGATTCTTCTTGACTGTGAATCGCTTTTTTCCATAGCGTTTTTTGTAATATCTATAACATCATAATTATAATATCTATATTTTGTAATATCTATATATCTTAATATCTATAACGTAATGTCTATAAAATGATAATATCTATACTAACCAACATTCATAGCTTAATCGTAATAGTTTGTTGCCACTTTCTTCCTATTTCGTATTTTTGTACAACTGCACGGTAAAATTTCCTACCCGTGCAACACCCCAAACTCCTGAAAGCTTGATCGGAAAAAATTGGGATACCCTATATAAACATACGTCCACCTACACCGTGAATAAAGTTGGTGAATGTGCATGGTGAGGATACGTCTTTTTTTTTCATTCGACCGTTTTCCAATTCGCATGCGTCCGGTACGTGGAACGATAAAGCCTCGTTCCCACGTTGATAACTCGCAGCCGAGCATACGAAATGGAACGACGCGTTTGGTGATCTGTGAACTGTTCGCCGAAACGATTCGTCCAGTCACAAATGCGAAAAAGGAATTAGCCGAACGAAGTGTAACTCGTTATATGCTGAACGAACGATTATCAACGACGAGATAATTTTCAATATATGCACAAAGTGTTCTGTAATTACTAGTACAACCGAGGCGGGGAGGGGGGGGGGGGGGGACGGAAGAAAGTCGAAAATATGGAATAAAATCTGTCGATACCTGATTTCATTTGTAACAAAATTGTCTATGTTGTCCGATCTAATTCTGTAGAATTTTGTTTGTAGGTTCATGTAAGATTAACTTTATAACCTGAAAGAATTACAAGCATCGTACGAGTATTCTACTCTACGCGTTATGTCTATTCTTCGAAGCAACAAATACATAAATTTGCGGTTTATTCGCGAGTATTGAATTTAAATACACTGGAGTATATTCGCGACGTATTTGATCCTATCTCTAACGATTACATTCGATGACGTAATAATGTTAGGCAATCGGGTTGGACAAAGAGCGTTTTAATCGATCGAGATGTATTCCGGTTATCTTCGGGCGTAGTATTTCAGGTGGCTGCCACCTATGCGAATAATTCGTCGCCGGGAGACACGGTAATTCTGTCGCTATCGGGTACACGCGACCAGTGTGTATCGTTCGTGTCTTCCGACTGTTGAGAAGTCATGGGGCGCAGTGGCGGATCCTAAAAGTAACAAAGGATAAGATCATCGATAAGTATATATCGAATGTGAATTTTATTATTCAAGCTATAGTATAAGATAGAGATATTAAAATATACATTACGGGAAAATGTTCAATCTTGTAAAGGAAAATTCGCATATTCTTTCTAAGGTAAATCTATTACCTCTCAAGATGCTTGTCGTTTCACTCATTTAGTTTCTAGATAGTAGCGTATTGTTCGCAACGTTGTTGTTTGTCCTTAGCTTTTAAGAATTAAGACCAACGGCCATAAATAATTATAATTAATTTTTGATAGGTACGGTATTTCCAAACTTATAAAATAAAAAATAGTTGCAGACTTGAATCAAAATTGACAACCGTGAAACTCAATGTTTAATAAGGTAATTTAAAAGGGTAAAAAGGTAATTCGTTCTTCTTTAAAAAGGTAATTCATGATCGTTCCACGAACAGTTTTAAAAATTTGCTCTTTTTTAAAACAATACCGTTCAAGATTTGAACGGTGCGGTTTATCCTTGGCCATGCCATGTACAAAGAACGGTACTTAAACGGCTAATGCACGATCATCAAACGCGTAAGAATACGAAGGAAGCGGTCGCTGGTGGTACAGAGACGCAGCGACGTCGAACGAAAGGTTTTGTTCCGTGAGACGATTCCGTTCGCGAGTTACGTCGCGTCGTTTCGTATTTTAGTCTCGCGTTAACGGACGCGACAGGTGCCGGAGGGAAAGATAGACGAAGACGGAACGAAAAGAGAGTGCAAAGGAGGTAAAGAGAGAAACGACGAGACGGCGGTGGCGGCGCGGCGATGGTGACGGTAGCAGCTGTTAACTATGTTTTTCGTGTCTGCTACCGTGAAACGTCTCTCCTCCTCTCTTTCCTTCCTCTACAGCCCACCAATGCGATTTTCTGATCCCGACACGGAAATACGACGCTGTCGTTGGCCGGTGAATCCCGCAAGAATCTAAAGTTACTGTGCAAGCTCGACACCGGACCCGGGGAAATACATACTCCTGCATGCTGTGCAGACCGCTCTGCGTCGATCGCGCCACGATACAATCCGGAAACATGATTTTTGGGACCTTGCCAGTTTTTACCGCCAGAATCGCTTTGATATCGGTTCTTTGATAGCGATCAACAATAGATACCGGTTACAGTGTTATAGAGAGATACCAGGTGACGATGGGTGTCTCGTTAAGTGGAATTTTTGGAAATTTAACCCTTTGTATTTCTTTCGTTTCGTAATAGCAACGAATAATTCTAGTTTCAAGCGTCAATCCCGCGGACAGTCTTCTTTCGGTGTATCGCAGTTCGTAATATTATGTTACCGTATTTACTATCGAAAACAAATTTGTCACGAAAGAGATACGAATCAAAGGGACGATCGTTTAATTCGAACTACGTATCATTACGACCGTGTACGCGCGTACCAAATACGCGGAGAATGTTCCGTTACGAAAGAACAGACATTCGTCCGACGAAAGACACTTGTTAACTGCGTGCATCGGAGCAAGAGGCGAACGTTTTTCAGCCCCGTCTTTCGTTCGGGGTTAAAGGCCGACGCATCGCCGAAGTGTTTGACCTCCTTCCCGTGTATGGCACGCGAACTCCGACGTGCCACGAGTTCGTTCGATTCGTTCGTTGGCACCGCCTCGCGGATGCTGTGCGTTGTTGCAACACCATGAAAGAGAGACACAAAGCGAAAAAGAGGGATGGGTCGAGGATTTATATTTATCGCGGTGCACGCTTTCCCGTTGGTCGGTTTCTTTTTTTCACGGGCGCGCTCTGAATTTCAATTTCGGAGAGTTGTCGCGTTAATGCGTTTTTAGGGGCGGAGCAGTAGAGAATAGAAAATCGAAAAGTCTCGTGATATATGTTAAGGAGAACGATCAGTGCGGGAACAACTAGAGGGACGGAGAAGCGTGCAATGGCTTATGGCCCGTGCATTGTTAGTTTCGGAATCGATTCGAGTTGGGCGACATAAGGCGGACAGACAGACGGGGCCCTACAGCGCTCTGCGAAAGCCTCGCGCCATTTACCAAACGGAAATGTTTTCGTTTATGAAGGAATAGGAGGATATTCGCTGTTATTTTACGTCTATCGTTTTAAGTTTTTAAGAAGTATTTCGTTTATCTCGCTAAAAGAATCGACTCTAATATCAAGATTAATACATTGCGCGGTCTCGCTTCTTCCTCTCGATAGAGGGTACCGTTCAAGGATTTTCTTAAATAATTTTTTAGGCTGATTCGTTTCTGATTATGCGTCAATTCGTTTGTAATATTTTAAACGATTCGCTTACATTTTTGATCCTCTTTCTTCTCGAAGTATCTGTAGAAACCTTAGGTAAGAGGAAAAGTTACGAAGACAATGCGCAAAGATTCTTTTCCGTCCAACACCGTACGATGTGGTAATATTTCTTAGAGATATGCGATTAGTTACCGTTATGAGATCACCATGGCAGCTGGCCTATACACGGTGTTGTAAATATATCGAAGAGACCGACCTCGACCAACCTGAGCTGAGAGACAGACAGTCGTGCGAGCAAGCAGGCAGACTGGCAGGTTCTCGTGTATTACTTCTAGCCCACAAACTACGTCTCTTCTCCTTCCCGATATTACCTCTCTGATATCTCGGAGTGCTCACCGGAATATCTTACGTAGGAACCGTCTCTAAACGTTTGCCATTCTAGCCGAGTGGAAATTCATTTAATTGCCTCGAAAGATCAAGAGCTCTTCTCTCTCTTTGGCGTATCTCTTACCTGCCTCTCTCCTACCATAGACTTTGGCGTTCGCCTTTTTCCTCTATTTTTCTCTGTCTCATCCGGTCCCTAGAGAGACGCGGTTTTCACATGTATATATATATATATATATATATACGTCTCTTTGTGTGCGCGCGCGTATGTGTGTGTGTGTGTGTACATCGTCGAGTGGACGCGCTTCTGTCGCTTTCGCGTTTCTTTTTCATAGTCTCGGAAGATCTATAAAAAGGACAAGAGTGAAAAGAAAGTGATTCGACTTGCATGCTTTTTAACGTATCGTTTGGTATCGTTGTTGGTGGTTATCGTCGGATTTCTCATTTTGCGTATGATATCGCAAGTATTAATCGCGTGCAAAACGTGGGAGTCGATTTAGATTGTCGGTAATACGATTGATTTGTAAAAAATTAATGTTCACCCGAGACAAGGATCGGGAACAGACAACGAAAGTTTATACAAATTATTTGAAAAGATACGTGATAATGATGAAAACATCTGCTGTCGTAAAACTTAACGTATTTCGAAAGCAAAGTTCGTAGTATCGCAATTTTCAACGAAACAAACGAGCCGAAAAAGCACGTTATTCGTCTCTATAACGATCGTTTGTCAAAGAAGTCTCCTGTTGTACCTCTTTATTAACCCGTTCGTACTCATATTTTTCGATTCAGTGGTTATTCGAAAGAAGGGCACGCGCGATCGCGATATCTCTGTCGCGTCTAGCTGTGCACAGGCACCTTTCGATACCTGTATACCTTTCGAAAGGGTTATAGTCAGCTACCTCTATAGCCGGTGTATACGTCTGTGGTCGCGTAGGTCAGAGCGAATCGACCCGAGTGCACCGGGCTAAGGGCCAAGTTAAAAATCGTACAGGTGCGGTACCACCTAGGTTACCGTCTATCGCTTGCACGTAATTTACGGCTGAACGGCATTAGCCGCAATGCCTGTCGCTGTAATAGAACGGTCGGAACGGTTGGCACCAAAGGTTACAAGGGGATGGAAGAGGAAACGTACTGCATGGTCGAAGGAAGAGTGGAGAGGCGGACGCGAGGGGATGGGATGGGTGGCTACCGTGCCTATCCGTGTACGGACACGTGCACGCACGCACACACGCACACACACACACACACGAGCGGTGAGCTGCACGGGCGTGCATTTCCGTGCGTGTGTCCTGGGGATGCAACTGGCCGGCAGGCAGGGGTAAAGAGGCGAGTTAGGGACACAAGGGCGATGGGAGGTGCGCGGATGGCATTCTGTGGTCAGTCCAGTATGTGCCTATATGCCGTCATGTGTTATCGATTCCTGGCCCGTAGCCCTGCTGCCTTCGGTGCCTATGCCCGTGCCAGACGATATAGTCGCTTTCCTGTCTTGAGCTATGCGAGATAAACCCTTCTCTCCGAGTCTCTGCATCGTACTCCTCCATCTTCTTCCGCCTCTTTTTTCTTCGTTTTCTATGAATCTGTCTTCTCTTTGCGCCTCGATAAGAGCAATAGCAGCGTCTGAGATAGAACGTAACGTGTACGTAATAAACTTATCGCTCAACAATTCGTCTTTGGTACAACGATATTCTTGGGTTATTCGCAAAATGGTCGATTTAGACACCAGGCCATTTACAGAGATAGCTGGAGTCTGTCTGTATAATTTTTGCGTCAGGCGTAGAGTTTACGTGTGTACGATACGGAGGGGATGGCTATCGATTGGAGAGCATCGGGGTATTCGTTCGAAATGGATGCCGCGTAATAAATCAAATAAATTAAGTCTCGACTGGCAGGTCGGCACACTTGTTACGTAACCAGAACACTCGATTTGAATCGGATCAAAAATGGCCATTACCCGTCTTTCATTCCCTCAAATGAGTATTAACGTTGGATTAATTTGTTATGACACTTTTATCTCTTTCGTGAAACATATATACATACGTATATAAAGAAATCGTATACGACGACGTATACGACGTATCATGAACGAGCGAACGCGATTTATTTGCCACGGTGCCGAGATCGGTGGTACGCTTCTTTTGAAAAAACAACACCGAGACTCGTTCTCGATTCTCCTCGTCGACGGGATTGCGGCGTAGGAAGCAACTTTCCCCGAAGGAATTATCTATCCAGAAGGCTTTCACGATGCCAGAGTTTTGTCGTTCATAGTCGTGGTAGTCTTCCGGGTGTAAGCCGTATCCTTTTAGAAGAGCGTTACGACGTTTCACCGGCGCGGCGTTGCAGCTGGCTTCGTCAGAAGTCTGAGAACGCGCTAATGAAGTGCTGATCGCTGCTTTCTCAGACCCTTAGCGGAACCGACTACAACGACGGAGAAACTTTATCGTAAATTCGCTCGAGTACCGATCGGTCTTGCATCCGGAAGCTGACACACAGTGACACAAAGGTAATGCCAGTCTAAATTTCAATGCTTCGAACGCGTTACCTGGGACGATAAGTCGAAAGTATTACGGGCTGTAATGACAGTGGCGAATTACTTTAACGGCTAACATTTTAATATACCGAGTGGCCGTAAAACGTTGTTTCGGTGTGAAGAGCGGAATTCTTTGCGGGAAAAGAAATCGTGAACAACGAAAATATAAATTTACCGTGACCGCTATATTATATCGAACGTAGAGATGCGGCATCGATGAACAGTTTATAGATTTTTCTTTGTAAAAGAAAATCAGATAAGTCGCGAGAAAAAGGGGTTAACGGTGGAACGCGAGCGAATGATCGAGAGGCAACGGCGTTTCAGAAGTAAATTCGAAACGCATATGGTTTAGAGATGGCTACGAGTTCTATTCACGAGGGAGGAAAGCGTACGTGACTCGGGTGTATTTAAACGTTGCGTGACTCCATACGTCACTAGGTATTCGCGATCGTGACGCGCGTCCTCCATTTTTAAATACAATAAGAGACACACCGGTGCGTGTTCAACGGTTAGTTAGATAACATCGTTGCGAAACTTGATTGGACTGGTATCATCGATGAGACAACGCGTCGATGCTCTTTGAAATTCATCCGTGAGTCACCGATTATGACACGCGGTATCATAAATACTGTTTCAGTGCTTTTGCTTTCGTTGCGCGTTCAAACGCTGATTTCTCTTCTCCGTGTGAATATCTGAATTTTGTTCGACGTCTAGAGTTTTCAGTATTTTTGCGGATAAAGTAGTTAGACTCGCTGTTTGTGTTAACTTTCACGCTGCATAAATTTGTGTATTTTAGAATATGATTCATTTCGCCTTTTAGTTTACACCTACACGTTCTTTTAGAGTTTAGACCGTCATAGTACAAGTTTAATATCTCAAATATTTATAAGAACGGAATTCCTCGAACGATCTCAGTTCCCCTTAAGAACAACGTCTGTTCGCGTTTAAACGCGAATCAAACGTTTTACTAATTTTCAATAAGAATAGCCTTTTCCATTTATTACTACGATATATTCGATATTGATCTTCGAAAAAGTCTTTTCGAAAAATTCTGGATGCTTTTACGGAGGTTCGTAGTCGTTAATTTCCAAACGAACGCCACTTTGTTTCGTTAATTTTGCAGGGAGGTAACAGAGAGCGAGAGGGTGAAATTTTTGTCGGAACGGGCAATTAAAGGTTAAATATCGCCAGCAACGGAGCAGTTAATCGAATTCCGGTGGAAGCCACGACGTTGATTCTTCATCGTCGTGCGTTGAAACGCGTTTTAACACTTTGTTTCATTAGTCACGTTCAATGTCGTTATTTGAACGACAACGAGATGGAATACATAGGAGGTTTTGTAACGGAAATGACACACGTGGGATACCTGTTTTAAGACGGACCTGTTTTAGTCAGTTTCGTTTCCGTATAATAATTACTAATCGGGAGGCTACTTTGACATACCTGCTTCGAATACTCACGTTTTTATTAAAAATAAAGTAAACGAAGAAAATTAAATTATAAATTCGTGCAAACGAATATTTCATTGGGTTCGATGTGTGCGTTATTATTTTATCGATGTGATAAATTTATAAGAATTTCTGTAGATTTAATATAAAGCTGTGGAGGTATATACGTATCGAAACTGAAATGTTCGTGTATATATGTATATTTCAAGGCACGCTTGCCTGTCGTTATATCGCACAAACGAATGATAGTTGGCGACAAGTGGCGAACAGACAGGATAGTACCGTATCTGGGTCGCAGTAGATCCAGGCGTAATACGACGAGGGTTAAAGTTAAAAGATCGAAGTAGGCCAGGCCGTGGGCCTGATGCTCGGAGCTGATAGAGAAGGAACGTGGTGAAACGGATTTCCTTCGTGTCGAATATGCGGGGAATACGCTTCTTTCCGGTTTCGCGCGTACGTGTAAAGATAATAAAAGCCGCTGCTGGAAAGAGTCGTGGCCGCGCGCGATAACGGATGAACTGGTGCTTGCACAATAGGTACGCGCACATTCGTGCGTGAAATACGCTAAAGCGCGAAGGTGGTGGAGGAGTTTTAATGATCCTCGCTCGTCGGTATATTTCACGGCATTTTTTCCTGTCACGCTTTTCCTTTTTTCACCTCTTTCGCCAACTATTTGCGTGTCTCTGCGCGTGTACGTGTCCTCGTTCTCTTTTTCTTTTATTCCGCATCCGCGAATTCCCATGGCGTACGGAATCGTCCGCGGCGTTCTATACCGACGTAAATTTTCCCTCCGTGTCACGGTGTTGCGATCTCGAAAGAACAGTGCCTGGTTTCGGTCAGTTTGGAACCACAACGGGCACAACAAATTTTCGTTACGGGATGTGTAATGCCGTTTTAAAGGAAGTTTAACCGTTGCAATTCGTCTGAAATATTTCCAATGAAATTTAGATCGGATCGCGGCATAAGCGATTATTTGAACTTTTGCAAATAATTGGAAAATTCGACGATATGTTTTATCAAAATTTGGTCATCTTCGATCGTGAATCGTCCGCTTTGTACCGACGAACGGAGATGCAAAGTTGCATCTACTCTAAACGCTAAAAGCGGCGCTTCTCTCCTCTCGTGGCACGGAATTGACCAAGAAGGATAACGCTGCGTTTCGTTCACACGACGAAACGCATGGAAAAAAACACGTGGCAAAACATATACAGGGGAAGGGGATGAAAGTTTCGGGAAAAGTTTGGCGAAAGGGAGATGGAGTAACGCGGCGTGATCGCTCGTATAAAACGGTTCTGTTGGTTTCTTCCTAGGCTGGTCTGCCACTTGCTCGTTCGACGAAGAGGAAACACGCGACGATATATCCGAGGGTATGTGGCGTGGTTTAATAATAGTACCCGGCACGTCTATCCTCGTCTGTTACTCGTTGCCAGCCGCCAGAAAATACTCACCATATTTCCCGCGTGTGGTCCCCGCGTAGTTACATCATTTGATGCTAAAATGGTCTTGAGACGGTGCCTGAGTACAAAAACATGTTACCACTAAAAACTCTGTTATATATAGACGGTTGTTTCTTACGGCGGGAATTTTCTTTCACGTGGCGCATCCTCGACACGACGCGACGCGACGCGACGCGACCCGTCGCGATGCGTAGCTTTTGGCGTTGGGAGGCCGCCGTCATTCACTCGCACTCCTTCGAAGGAACGAGCAACCTTCTCCTTTCATGGATAATATTAGGTCGCTGAATAAGTTCCGCCCGTCAGATTACGTTTTCTACAAAATCCGAGTTTTGAAATTCCGAGTCAGATTACGAGACCTAATAACGACACGTTCTTTCCGAACTCGTTGCATAAATACGACGGTATTATACTAATATCGTTTTATATATCTGCATATTTCCTTTATGAAATTTCGCCTTATAGCGAAAACGAACACGGATCCCGGTCATAATTTTTCAATACGTAGAAATTACAATTTTTATTCGCCCGTCTTATTTTCCCGAATACCTTCTCTAGACCAAACTCGATTATACGTATATAATTATAGCTCTGTGTCTATAAAACGCGCCACGAAGAATACCATCGCATCAGGTCGCCTACTTATTTACACGACCAAACGTTTGCCCGTCTATCTTTCATTCGATCTGGAGGAAAGTCGCAGGTGCAGCAGCCATTGAGAAGACAGAAGTCTCTGAAAAGTGTACCCTGTCGCGGAGGATATATTTTGTCCCTTCTCTAGTTTTTCTCTTCTTATTTTTCCGTGGTTCCTCGAGTGTATCCGCGAACGCGTCGAAAAGCTTCGACAAAGAATTTCCTTTCGCTCCAGCGCACGTCGATTTCTCTGATAGCGGCTTGTTACGCCAGTCCTCTGTATACACTGTACGTGGAAATTCTTATTTCTCGGGTAGAAGATATCGACGCGTATCGAACAGGCGTGTCGAAGCGATCGTATACGCGGCATATGTGGAGAAGCGTATTCGGCATATCGTATGGCATGCAGCGAGAGGCACTTCGTGTCAGCCAATTTCTTTAAAAGCACAGGCTACGGTACGTGGCCCGCCGGCATACGATCTCCGACTTTTATTTCAATTTCGGCTGTTCGCTTTTATTTATTGCGTGATCCAGCGAACGAGCGTGTTTTCCCGCTCCGAGTAGATTAGTGCCTCTCTTCGACGATGCTGGATATCACCAGCGAGGGTTGATAGCGAGGGAGATACATATCGAAAGGTCGCATAAACGGCGTCGTGTCAGGCGTCGATCATAATTTGACGGTGTCTGAAAGCGACGATGGTACGGAAGCGACGAGACGACGGCTGCAAGAACTGTCGTTTCGGTTGCGAAACTATCCGTTAAAATCGAGGAATCCACTGGAAAGATATAGAATACAGCGGTTATAGTCTAGCGATTAACGTTGTCTCGATACATTTTCAAGCTACGGTAAGATTCGCCACGAATTTCGAACAAGTTGCTTAATAATTAGTAAGAAGGAATTGTCGCACGATTTACGGTGTTTGCGGTGTATTTAGCCGAGTCCTCTTGGCCACTTATAGCGTGGTGGAAAGAGAAAGTGGAGAAAAATCCCGATGAAAACGTATATAGTAAATTGACGAAGGGAGAAAGGAAGGCGTGGGAAAAATTGCTGGAATTACGACCTGTTATCTATCGATATATCATCGAGTTAGGATTAGGGTCAGCATCAGGGTTAGGGTTAGAGCGATCGAGTCAGAAAATGGACGAAATTAGAGGTTGGACTCTCGTGTAACGGTGAAACGTGGCCGTTTGAAAGTTTGTCGAAAGAAAAGTACAAGTCGATGGCGGACGAAAAGCCGTTGTATTTAATTGCCGCTATTTCACGAACATCGAGACGTCCGGACACCTGTTTGCTTTCCTTTTTCCCATACGCATTTACGTATGTAGGATACCGAAAACTTTCTAACATGTACAACGTCGTTTGAACTTTTGTCAAAAGCGTTTAACACGTCGTTTCGTGTAAGCGTAAATCTTTTGATTATGCCAGAAGACCTATAACGCGACTCTTCGATTTTCAGTCATCGTACAAGGGTATACAATTCGTGGCAAATAATTGAACGAATTCAATCTGGCAACGTTTTATTCTCGTGTCGCGAGAAGTTGAACGATTCGTTGACGGATACGATACGAATAAAATGATTTTTTAGTCGCGCGTGTCGGTTCTCGCGGATCCTCGGCCTTGTAATCGATAAAACGTAAAACAGGATCGCGGGTGGCGCGGCGGATCGTGGAATTTTCGTGGCGCGAGAGAGGCGCGTGCTGGGAATTTTCCGGCGAGCTACACGCACGCACACGGGCAAACGGGGAAAAGACAAGTGGTCGAGAACAGACAGGAAGCTGGAAAAAAACTCGTTGGGTGATTTTCGAGCGTTTTATTTCCGTTATGTTCCAGGCCGCTCGTTCTCTCTTTGCCCGGACTCCGGGTGTAGGCAGCGGCATACTAGATTAACAATGCATTAATTACGTTTCGCGGTGCGCGGCTATCCGAATTTCCAAATTATACGCCGACGGATTACTCGAATAAAATTCGACGCGTGCACCAGTGGATTTGCATGTCGCGATGGCGAGACGCGTTATACGTTCGCCATCTTCTCGTTATTCGCCCGTCTTCGGATACTGTTCGTTGGTTGTCGCAAAATCTCTACTGTCGACCTCATTCGACGAATGAAATACGTTTTATTTGTCGACGCAAAATATATTTTAAACGAGGTAAAACAACGAAACGTTCGACTAAATTGATCGTACGCGAGACTCGGCTAACGCGAATGTAGAGAACGATTGAAGAAGATAAGATGGTGGATGAGCCGATTAGAGCTGTAATCGCGCTATCATAAATTGTCAATTTGCCCAAGGTAAATAGCGATATTACACAATTTTCTCGACAATTGTCCCGGGACTGCGTTCACCGTGTCTCTGAACCTGTATAGTCACGAGACTAGGCTGATCGTCTCGTTTCTTTGTACGTTTATAAAGCAACGGTGTGTGCAGTTGCTGTACATGCCTTCGCGTCGATCGTATCAACGTAGCGAGCAGCAACGTTCTTCGAACTTTCAAAGTTCTTTGTTCGTGTCGCCACTCGGCGGCCAGAACAGACTCGTCATTTTTTCGCCAGTCGTATTTTCCACGAAGCAACATCTTGATGCGTTTTCTAGTTTTCGGTCGATCGCTGTAATCGCCAGTCGTAGTCGGTTGCGTATCGCGAAACGAACATATTCTATCGATAGTCTGCGTTGCCTTAAAAAACGAAGCAAGACAGAGTCGAAAATTATAAAGGAACGGAGACGTTTGGGGCGTTTAGACGGAGTAAAAGATCGAAGAGAGGGTATATCAAAGAGGATAAAATTAAAATAAAAGTCGAAGAGCTAGGGTAAAGGGGATTGGAATTTACCATAATGGTAGAATAACGGCATAGTAATGGGATAGAACGGTCAAGTTTTGACCAAGTGTTGTAGTAAAAGCGTTCTAAAATTCTACGAAACGCTCGTTGTGTGATTTATTTCAAAATTACCAGTTTTTATAAATGTGTATGTAGAAATATATAGACATAGACGCGTATCGCGTTTTATACGAACAAAAATTCCACGCGCCGCGCATTGTCTGGTCGAGGGTTAGACGACGCACCAGAATAATAAGATAATAAGAGCCGGTTATCCGTTTCTCGAATCGCCTTTAAAGAGAGAACGATTACGTTGAAAAATTCAGGAAAACCACGAAAGTAGCCGGGTATATTGCCAGACCTCGGCCGTATCTTCGGGATTATTTCATCCCGTAAGACTCCGTCGGCATCAAATCTTCTTAAGATAGTCTCGAGTTTGCGATACCAATGGCCCGGCCCCCGATGCAAAGGGGCTGAAGAAGAAGAAGAAGAAGAAGAAGAAGAAGAGGAGGAGGAGGAGGAAGGCGGAGGCGGAAGATTTAGAAGGAGTCACGGGATAGGGAAAAAAGAAGCAAAAGAGATAGAAAAGGCGCGCGGTAGAGGAGAGGAGAGGAGAGGAGAGGAGAGGAGAGGAGAGGAGAGGAGAAGTGGGAATAGAGACGGGAAGGGAAGTCGATATTCTGGGAGGTAAGTACTTGGTCGAAGCGACTCTTACCTCGGCCATGCACGCGTGAGAGTGGGAGGGAGAAGAAGAGCGAAAGGAACGGTAACGTAAAAAAGAAGGCCGGTGGAGTGCGAAGAGGAGCGAAGAAGAAGAATCCTATCCAGGAAGATTATTGTATCCCCGCGAGGAACGGTAATGCCGTTTCGAATTTTTCTCGCGATAATTCGGGTCAGCGATATCGGTGTCCCGTTTAGCGTCCGACGCACGGTTGACGAGCAAGAGAAATGGAGTGAAAAAGTGGGAGCTACGAGCTGGAAAATGGACCCCGCTGGCTTCCGGCACCTAAAAAGATGTCATCGATGGATGCAATAACGTCGCCAGACTTAATTTGTAGCGGATGCGGTTCATTCGACCGATACGTGAAAAATCTTTTTAGAAATCTAGAATCTACGATGCTTGTCGTTGAGAAGTAAATTTCTATACCTTCGTGTATTCCTCTCGTTCAATTTTCTCTGTTTCATAGTGGTCAGTAATAAATAGGAACAAGCCAGTCCATTGGTAACGAGTAAATAATTATTCGTATTCAAATACGAGAACCAAACGAGAAGGAAAAAGAAAGGGGAAGGTGAAAAATGTGGACGTTGCTGAAAGCTATCGTCGATTACGATAACTGAAAGGGAATAGAGAATTATCGAGACTGTAAGAGATCGCTAAACCGAGAGTGGGAGGATAATGCTAGGTGCAGGCTGCTCGACGACGATCGAGATAACATTACGGACGGCGATCGAACCGACGATCACACGCTGGAATCGCGCGATTCCACTGAAAAATTCTAAGAGACTGCGACGATGGTCAGCCTGTTATCTCGCGATCGTATCTCGCGGCCTATTTAATTCCTCGAGGCGGCGTCGACTCGAATTCCTCGCCAAAGATAACGCAACTATGCTTTGCGAGTATCAAAAGGAGACAAAAGCAACTGAATCAACGAGAAAAGTGCGAAGAAATTAGAAACGATCGTCCGACGTTTCCAAGAGGGAACGTTGTTTCACGAAACTACCTACGCGTTGCGACCATCTGTAATTCGCTGTAATCTTCATCTTCTTCTCTCTTCTCCTCTCACCTCTTTGCGTGGAGTGTTTATAAAACTTATCGCAAGGCGATGCGATCGATGAGAAAGTAAGTAGAAGAATCGATATCACCGTGGCAGTTGTACTGAAAGAGAGAGGAGCAAACTCGAGCGATCTTTGGCAACAAAGGCGGAAGGGTAAAGAAGAAGGAAGAAGAAACGCGAGGGAGAGAAGGAAGGAAAGAAGGAAAAGATGGCAGGTGGGGAACGCGTGTTAGAGTGAGAAGGCGAGGACGAGAAGCGAGGGTAGACAGGGGCGAAAGACAAAACGAAGGGGGAAGGGGCGTGGACGAACGAGCAACAGTCGCTGCTCTTTTGTTTTCTGGGACAAGAGGATGGCTTCGTTGGCTCAAAATCTTCGCTAGACCAGATAGCTCCGGCTGGATTCGCCTTTCCTTCTTTCCTTCGTCTGCCTATTTCTCTCTCTTCTTCTCTATCTTTTAAAATGAAAAAATACGTCTATCAGTGGGTCGTTCGTTCCATTCGACATCTCTTCCGTCGCTCTCTATCCACTTTCCTTCGGCCCGTTATTCTTTTCCTTCATTTTCATTCTTCCTTGTCTCTAGCTTCGCGACAATTAGTGGAATCGTCCTGGATCTCGCGTTGGTTATTGTCTCCGCGAATCTTCCAGGTGGTATTCGCTCGATGTTGATCCGTCCGAACGTATTTTTCCTTTTCTATCTCTCGGAAGTCGAAGTACTACTCGAGCAAATCGTTCAACAGCCTGCAGTTTACTTGGGACGAGCGTCGATAGCGGGAAAAACGAACGGCGGCAATCTAAGCCCCGGCACTTTGCTTCTCCATTTAGCCAAGGCTCGAGTTTTACTCGAGGTGTCTCCGGATGATTAATAAAAAATGGGACAAAAATTGAATCGGACGAATCGAGCCTCTCGACGTATACTGCTTCGAACACGGACGGTTGTAGTTTTATTTTATACGATAGAGAATGTCCTGGAACGCGCGATCGAGACATAATAGAACGCGTGAAATTTTGCCCCGATGGTTCGTAATATGATCGCGGAAAAAGGCTATTTTGGAGTGAATTTGTTACGGTATTCACTACCGTAAGATAACAGTTAGTCTCTTGGACAACAGCTTTAGAATTTGTAATTGTCTGCATACTCGATAGCCGAACGTGTATCGTAAGAGTTTCTAAAGGAATCAAATTGTCTTACACGATAACGGCATTTGCTCTGAAAACTTCGCTTGTTCTCATAACCCTCGAACATTAAATTTACGCGAGATAGCGTTGCGCTCGCGTCGTATCTCATAGAAAATTGAATTATTTTAAATGGAAATTATTCGAGTGACAAGGTTGGTTTAGTGCCGCGTGCGTGGCAGATTAACGGCCTAAAAAATGACACACGTCGTTGCCAATGGTTGTTTGGTGGGTTTCTTTATCGTAGGAACAAAAAGGCGCGCTTGCACAAGCTGATAAAACATCTGGCAGTTTGCTACGGTTTGCTACAGTTTGCTGGCTATACACTCGCAATATGTACACATATACCGCGATATAATGAGAACATTGTACCCGGAAATTATAGTCGCATTGTTATTCCTGTCCCTTTTCCCTTTTCTCTTTTTCCCTTTTTCCCTTTTTCCCCGTTTTCCTGCTTTGGATCTCTCCTTTACTTTCTGGCACGCGACTGTTTCGTTGCTGCCTACTCTTTCTCGTCTTTTCTCTCCTCTTGTTCCACCTGCACGCGAACGTTCCGTAGTTTTATCCTTTCTTCGGTGTTTCCTCTAGACGTACAAAGTTCTGACAGAGCGAATAACAAAAATCTGATATCGCGCCGGCGTAAATATTAGCCTTGGCTATAAACGATAAATATTTCGATTCAAAAAACCAGCGAGTCTTTGGTGCATCTATCTTTAGTTTTTGTCTTTTTAGATCGTAGCGTTCCAAGAATAGCAACGAAAATTAATTACGTAGCGTAAATGTTAAAATATACTAGATCCTACGTCCTCTTATAAAGTGTACTGCAGCCTGGAAACGATTAAGCTGTCGAAGATTATACGAGGCTGTTCCTGGATAGGGACACGGTTTAGCCCGTGCATTTTTGAACATGGTGGATATACGTACGAGTGAGACTGGGGAATTTAAGGGATACGTTATACGCAAGCAGCAAGGGCTAGTTTCAGTTAAGCGTAATCAATAGTATTACCCTGCCTCCATTATAGCAGCAGGCTACAGGCTACAATGGTGGATCATTAGGAATAGGAGATAACACCGTAGCAAGATCGATTCCGCTTTGAGGTTACTGGTTGGTTGGTTCGAGCCGAATAAATTGCTTCCGTTATAATAGTATTAAGACGCATTTTCTCCCCAACTATGCAATTATATAGCGTATCATTGCAAATTCTGTCAGACGGTCTTGAAATTTGCATTTTTCATTCTGATATTACGTTGTTACGAAGATCGGCTTCTTAATTACAATACTTATCGTATCAAGTAGTAACGCTTATATACCGAGCCAAATGTAACGAAATGCAGTGGCACGAAAATCTATCGGAACCTCTTTTCAGACAGGCAACTGAACTCGACGATTCTCCGAGTCACTTTCTTTCCATTATCCAACAAAGTACTTCGTTGCTTCATCTTCGGCCTTCGTCGACCGATTTGTTAAACATTTTGCCCTTCTTCTCCTTTCATCTCTTAATCAGCTCTCCATCGTTCAAAATTGACTAAAAACAGATCCCTTAATTACTCTTGAAATCTACCTCCCGTTAAACCGTGGCCACTAATTTCCATGCAAAAGCTTGATCTCGATATTAGGCTTTTCCTTAGTCGTCATTGAGTAGAGGGACGACTTGACGTGCATTTAAGCTCAGTTTTGTTTTTAACGTATTTGGTGTCTGGATGAGGGGCGGCGATGGCTGGACGGGTGGTTCGACCGGAAAAAATAAAGGAACGAGCATAAAATCTGACGCGGAGATTCGGCGTTCCATCTTCTTAACGTGGCTGAGGTCAGTTGCCAGTCATTTGTCTGGCGGGATAGAAACACTCCTTAGGAAGAGTTTCTTTCCCCTGGACTGGCATACACACGCGTCCATCTAAATTAGCCTCTTCAATCACAGTACAATGGTTACACACCAAGGGTAGGGTTTTCAAAGGCAGCACCGTGAATCGTTGGAAGTTTCCTATTGGCTGTTTACTATCGAGTCGGTCGAGCCACGGTACCCACTGCCGAACTGGCAAATGGCCAATAGAGATGCCCCTATATCGCGCTGGCACCGCAATCGCTCATTGCGAGAATCGAGCTTTCGCAGGCTTGTTTGAAATTCGTTAACGATAAAAGGCTCGAACAAAAGAACCAGCCGGTTACATCCTCATCAGTCATAGCTCCGATCTTTTTTATCGTTCTCCGTGTCTCCATATAGCGCGTTACATAGAGTACATGGTATACAGCGTACAGAATCTTTGAAAATGCTCGTCATCGAGCGAAAATGATCGTCAGGTGTACTTACGTACTGCTCGAGTCGAGTAAAGATATCTTCCAACTTTCGAGTCCGTTGTTTATTCTGCCCAATTTCTCAACAAAGTATTTGTAAGTAATTAATTTCCGTATATTTTATTACGATCCTTTGATAAAGCCTATGCGCATCCCACGTTTCTCTATTTTTCAGTTTTGCTATCGTTTTGCGAAATAAGCTAGGACACTCTAGCGTTCACACGTGAATCCTGATCATCTATCTTTGAAACACCCTGTAGTGTATATCATGGTCTGCGTTCTCTCTATGTTTGTACCTTTAAATGGGAGATCCACTGGATCCGATCGGCAGGTTCGACATCGGCTCACGTGAATTCATAGCCGCGTGTTTATGGGCGTCGAATCGCGTTTACGCATCCCGCGTAATTGCGGCACGAAAAGTAATCAGCTAATTCGTCGGTTGGGAAAAATATCGCGTATCGCGACCAGAGATACGCTAGCTGCAAAGCGCGCGTTTCGTTTTTAGAGAAATTGCCGTTCGATCTCTCTCTCTCTCTCTCTCTCTTTCTCCCTCTTTTGTCTTGCTTCCTCTCTTTGCTCGCTTCCCCGTTCAGAATCGAAGCGACCATAAAATTCGGCCTGGCAACGAATCGGTGTTTTTTTGTTTAATTAAGCATCACTTGCATTAATCGAATCGAATCGTCCGAGCTGAAACGTTTCAGCGTTATTTTCTTTCGCTCTTTGTTTTTTTTTTTTTTTGTTTTTTTTTTCATCAAATTTGTATTTCATCTCGCCTTTTCCCTCACTTTTTTTTATTCTTCAGGTATATTTTTTTTATTTGCCGTTTAATTTTCGATAATATCGACGGGTCATGGAATGATTAATTAATTTTCTGAAATAGCTACGAGTCGCTGGACCGATGTGAATTCAAAATCGAAGAATTTCCCTTTGGGTGGTTACGTTTATTTGCGTATATTCAGCTTTTCGGCTAGTAAGCTAGTCGTTAAAGGGAAACATTAATCAAATCACTTAATGGAAATCTGTTTTTAGCGAAGCGACCCGATACACTGGACACTTCTAATTTCGTTAATTTTTCCATCTGCGAAAGCTATCGGTTTTCCTAATTTAATCAACTAACAGGCATAGTAAAACCGACTTTATGTGCGCGGCTGCACTCATTGTATTTTTCGTCCTCTTTTTTACGTCTTTTGTGCCTTGCCGATCTTTAATCTTCTATGCATATATATATATATATATATATATATATATAGGGAATATGGAACGTTTAGATCGAACATTGTACCTGTCGATAAACATTCTACAGACATTTGTTTACTGTTCTAATAATTATACCTTGCGGGAGAACGTTTCTGATATTATTTGACAAAATATTAAACATTTGTCAAAATACAAGCGTTTGGAATAGGTATCTGTCGAGACAAGAATCTAAGATTTGTATTGGAAGAAATAATGGCCAAAAAAGTTTAAGCGATATTTCGCGGTATACTGAGAATTTTAGTGGAATAGAAGAGTAATTGGGCGCCTCTGAAAAGTATTTATTCCAGACGATGTTTAATTTAGGAAGTCTATCGAGGATATAAAAATGTATTAGCCAACAATAGAGTATATCAACGAAATGCCGTTTAGAAACTCTTGGCGAACGAGAGATTCACGCGCAGTCGCGCGTTAAATTTCGATGACGCACCGCTCGCGTTTATGCAACTCTCCTGTACAACGAAAAATTTTGATTTATCCTTTTTCTACTGTGCAATGAAATTGCCGTGTTTCTAGCGTCGTGAAAGTTGACTTTAATTTCGAAAAATTCAAATGCGAGATCTCGAGATAGAAAGTTTGCTTTGAAATACTCGAGCGTATTTCGTCTTTTGAGCAGAATATTTCCAAGTGGTATCCGCGTGAAACATTTTAGTATACAATTAGCGGACAAAGCGAGTGTTTTATCTAGATATATTTGCAAAATTATTATAGTAACAAAGCTTTTTTTAAAAATCAAAGAACGTTCTCGTTCGAGGGACGCGATGCATTATGCGGCAAAGTTTAAATTGCGCTGGCCGCGAGCACAAACACCCCTTCTTTCGTCACACGTATGATTTTATTAAATCTCCGGGCTCGCTGTAACGTCCTGGTCGCGCTTGTTAAGCGCGAGTCGGCTCTCTCGATCGGCCGTTTTATCACGGAAAAAAGTTTCCCGAAGGAAATCCGCGTGTTATCCGCGTCTCTTTGTAGCGCAGATCGTTCCCTGACGCGTCTATGTGCGTCGTCGTAAGTTTGTATCTGAACGCTCGAATATCCATAGTAAACGAATTATTTGCAAATTATTAAATTACGAATTATTAGATATCTTCGAGTAATTTCGTAGTTTCGTTTCGACGAAATCGTAATATATAGATGTATCGATCGAAAGACTGAGTGAGGAAATTTTCTTCCATTTATTCAAACTGTTCGAGCATCCGGAGACTCGCGAAACAGAAGCTTGCGCGCGAAGCTACGACGATCGGTTGAAAATAGAAGCGGGACGTTGAATTCGTAGCGGTTTCCACGGCTAGAGTTTCTCGCGAGCAAAGATAGATGCTGGTAGGTAGCCGCGAATGCTATTACCAACGCTATTAATGCCGTGTGTGGCGCGGAGAGGCAACGACAGCCGCAACAACAGTGTTTATCGCTATGGTAAAGCAACGCGTGCGACCTAACTGGCTCCCATGGGCCTCCTAGGCTGAGAATTCTAACAATGCTCGAATCAGCCAACCATTGACATCAAGGAACTGTTCAAAAGGACCTGTATCGGGTTTCCGTGCTGTTTATTTCTAATATTCTGATGTTAATTGCTCGGTCCCGATCGATGTGTTGGAAAACCGGTGCCTGCGAGGCACTGCTTTGGTCGTTCGATTTATAATAAACGTTTTTGTATCTGCCAGCGGTCGTTAGTGGTTTTTTGTAGGGTAGCGTATAGAGAAGATACTGGCATGGGATTTGAATGGAACAGTTTCCAGAAATCGATATGTATTTCGATACTTTACGAAGTTGTCGAATCGAAGTTTGTTCTTATGTTCGTTACTTTTTTCACTACGCGCAAAAAAGAAAAAAAAGAGCCAAGAGTTATCGAAGTTTATAATTATACGGTACAATGATATTTACCTGTTAATCCGTCGTAAGCCTGCGACGAAACATACTTGGGTCTGTCTTTATGCAACGTTTTCCTCGTATTTTTACCCTGTAACACCTGGTACGGTTTGGTCGATAAAGTCTGGCACACTCTGCTTTTGTAAGTAACAGAAAGAAATAAGAACCGAACTCTCTTTGAAACGAATAACTTTTACCTTCTGGAAATCGAATGCACGCGACGCGACGACGTAGAGACACGCGTATTTCGAATCGCGCGCAAGATTATTTTATGCTTTTTATAACCAACCGGCCTTTAATTACGTCTATTACCCGCATAAAACTTTCGACTTTTGATAAAAGTCTAAATCCAAGTTACACTGTAATTCTTTAAATTATGCTAAATATTTGATGCTATTCTTTTAACGCGCTAGGGAACTATCGGAGAACATTTTTACCCGCTTGATGAAACTTTCTTCCCGGGTTTCGATATCGTGGAAATACTTTCTATTTATTTGCCTATTTATTTTCAAGCGAGGAACCGAATTACGTTTAACCGAATTACGTCTAAGGAAAGTGGTAAAAATTTCGACGATGTATATTTTTTGCATTTTTCATTAACTTTTACCCCAAAGTATCATACAGATTTTGCAGTAACAGTATCTCGAAAGAAATAGACGATTCACACCGAGTGTCTCTGGTATCAGGCTTTCCAAGCGAATGGAATATATCTGCGCACGGGTATCGCGTTCTTGGCTGACATTGCAACTTCTGCGTACGACTCTGTGCACATCGGTTCGAGTATATTTGCATACCAAAGAAATTTTTCACCGGCTGAACCGCGATCGTTTCGGTTGCTGCTTGGCTTGGCTGCCGAGCGGAAGTTTTACGTAGAACGGAAGAACCGCCTGGTGATACGTTGGGTCAAGAACGTTTCAGATTTTATGCTCGAGTCAAAAATCGTCTAGCCGGCAAAAACGATGTAATTTTGTTGGAAAACGATGGTCGACGGTGGTTGAAATTAGACACGAGGAAAAAGAGATTTGAGCCGCTGAAGGGTAAGAAAGAAGAAGCACGAAACCACGGCGTAACTGGCATACCCGATCGATAGCCGTGGTTCCTCCTACAAAAGTTGCCTTATATATTTCCTGCGAGTATATTTTATTGGGCTATGGATCATGTCTGTGCACGTGGCACGATGCTAAATCCGATTAACTTCTAAGGCGCTGCGAAGGTCGATATTGCTATACATAGATACATTGTGGTCGACGGAAATGGAAAACTTTCGCAGACAAACGAGCGTTCTCCATGCTGTTGCGATAAAAGCCGTCTGTCGGACTGTGGATTATATTTTATGCGTGATCGAGATGACGTCCGAAGGGATCGCAATCGTTCGTTGGGAAAGGAAGTTCGTTACGGAGGGTCGATAGCGTAAACGTTTTAGACAAGATATATTTGCGCTACAATTAGCCATACGACGAACAATACAGCCATAATAGTGGCTAAGCGCGGTTGAAACTTACAAAGTTATCGTATTAAATTTGTTGTTTTCGTTGCGAAAAGAGAGCACCGTAACCCGGATCGTTTATTAAACCGCGAAAGGTTTTCATCGGGGAAATCAAGGTTTCGAAAGTTTATACTTTTTCGCTCCCTTGTTTCAATGGTAAAATAAAATATCTAGAAAAATCCACGCAAGGAATACGATTCGATTCGGATATATTAATATCGCGCGTTGATTTGACAGTGCGATCAACTTCTTCACAGCCATTTATCTATCCATACTTTCCATACTACCGTCATCATCGCAGACGCCGCAGTCGCGTCGTGTAAATTCACCGGTATTTCTCATCGACAACGTGCCTGTTACGACCATTCCATTCGAGTCGAGACAAATGGAATAGAGAACGAACCGGAGTTGACGCGTCGAGTATTGCTTGGCCAGCTTTATTTCCGGGCCGTTCACTTTCACCCGGCGAGACCGACGAAGAGACTACGGCGTCCTCCGGTTTTTCTTTCGTTGCCTGTTCGTTTTCATCACGGCACCTTCCAGCGTAAGCGAGAAAATAGTCGTAGTCGAAGGTGGGCCGCGAGGATATTTTATTGCCCCCGAAGCGTCTCGCCTCCGCTCGTCCAAACAGAATTTGAAAGGATGGGAGTGTAGCGTGCTATGATTCTTCGTTTGGACGATTAGGCGTACGCGCTACTTTCCCGATATTCGACGTCGTGAATTTCCTCCCCTACTGCCTCCGCGTTCCCTGCCCACGTTCCTCGTGTCTGGTTATGAACGAATTCGTATTCGACGCAGCGCATAGGGCATAGAGCGATATTTTAGAAATCCGAGCCTGGCTCCACAAAATTACTAAAATAAAAGATCGATTTTTTTAATTCGTAGTCCGTAAAAGAATTGGATGCAGTTCCGACGAATAAGAATAATTCAAACGCGCGATATCGGAGTAAGCGTCGTGGACGCGGGATAAGATCGGCTACGAAGGACAATTCTTTTTCGATGATAGCTCTTGCTCGTGATTCCCCGAAAGGCTTTGAGCGTCTTTGTAATCTCTCTGGTCTCTCGGTCTCTTTCGCGCGTCTCCTCTTGACACGATCTGCCGCGTTATCGTTGGTAATTTTTCCCAACTACTAGCCAGCCGCTAGGAAGTCTACCAAGGACCGATCCGATAACGTGGAATATCTTTGCAGAGCCAGTCTCCGTTCCAATCCTTTGAGCGCTCGTTCTCGAGTATCGGACGCGACGGTCAAAGTCGTATCGAAAGTATGGTCTGTTTCGCGGAGAAAACTTTTATCCGAAGATCCAAGTTTCTTCTCTTCCTTCCGGACGTTTCGATTCGATGTTTCGGTTGCCTACGCCCGACGGGGGAATACATCCCTCGCGAAAATGTTTCTCGCCTTCTCCATCTCGTAAATACATTTCACAATATATGTATTTAACTTGCAACGAAAGTTCCGCGTCCCTTGCAACGTTTCTATTAAATATTTCATTTTCGGGAATGTATTTCATCTAGTACGAAGCTGCACATTTGTCATAATTATTTCTAGCTAGTACACCTTTTCTGTCTGTAGGTTGGGCGATAGGCTCTGTGCGAGAATGATGCATTTTGATGGATGAAGGAGAAAGTTACAATAATATACTTGTACGATATATATTCGCTTTTTATTCGATATTGATGTAGCCACGCGAAGACGAAGATATATTACAGTCGATCGCTTTTCTCTCTGAAATATGTGTACAGACAGCGAACGTAAAGTTGTAGCTTACCATGGCAAATTTGCTCGTCTTTCCCACGAATAATCAAAAACCCAACGCTGGAACTATGTTCGCTGATTCAATATTCAAGCCTATCAAAACCACGAAACGTTCAAATTCTCCGGACCATTCTCTCAGCACCTCCATTGAGAACGTTATCCTGGAAGATCTGGTGCGAGCCTCGAGCGGATTGCTTCGGGTTTAACGGCCTCTTTAAGGGCAATCGTCGTACTGGCACGATGTATCCGGTCGTTTCCACGCGAAACACCCGGTAGATTTTCGGCGCGGTTGTACGAGAGGCGGTGCACGGGGGGCTTAATTAAAAATTAAACGAGCCCTCCGGGAGCGTGGCGGTCGGCGAAATTCGTGGCCGCTCGGCCCGTAAAGTCGAGGATCGTCGCTCCTCGCAATGTCGTCTCTCTGCGAACGAATGCTTCGTTCGTCTACGATGTACGGTTGCCATGCAGTTCCACTCGCACTTGCTCCGGGACGAGCTTCCAAGGAACATCCGCGTGTGTTCCCCCATCGGAAAGATTCGTCGCAGATATCAGCGTTGTCGATCAGATTAAGTTCGAGTAAATACCATTTCGCCAATTGGTCTCAGATCTTTCACCCATTTCAGTAAATCGTGCTCTCCGACCGCGCAGCTTTGCGATCGTTCGTCGCTTTCCTTGTTTATTCAACGTATTATCTGATTTCAAGCGCTATCAATTTTCTACCTTTCCTTGTTCGCGTTAGGTGAGAGAATTTGACGAATCGAGTTGATTTGGACTAGAATGAAACGACATCCTCTTTCTCGCTTCATCGACAATTACGTACCATGAAGCGATGTTCTTTCGACCTAATTCGTGTCCCCTATCCTCTTCGCGAATTTGTGAATTTGTTTAATATCGCAACACTAGTCGATCTTCTTCGTCGAGGTTACGTTCCTTGCAAAAATTAAAACTTGCACTTTATCGCTTTATTACTTGCGCTTATTCTTGCAATTTGTACCTGACATTTATTACTAGGTCGCGGATGTTCGTGTAAATGCGCTCGTTGTAAAACGCAGGTAGAGGTATGAAAGCTAGTTAGAAAGTTACGCGATCAGAAAATTATAAAGGCGTGTTTCGACGAAACGTCGTAAGCGGTATAGTTTCGATGAAATTTGCAATTTAATTTTAAAGACTCCTAAAAGATCGAGATTTCGCTTATGACTCGTACATGCTGAAATAGTGGCTACACGAACAGATGTCGCGCCACTTGATGCTTTAATTTACCGCTTCGCTATATGCGATTTCGGCTACTCTACGACAGAGTCCGTTTTTCACGAACGAATGACCCATTTATACCATTGCTATCTATTCGAACAAGCTCGAGGCGAATCTCGCTGCTAGTAGGAACACTGGGGAGTTGCTGGATTACCCTGCGGAAATCCGTCCTCGCCGAATGCCCAGACTTCCGTGCTCCGTTACAAAGCAAACGTTAAACAGAGAGAGATCATCCTGTTTCTGGTGGTTCTTCGGCTTCTGGACGCATCGTACTCTTCTTCCTTTTTTCCCCTTCTTTCTTTGTTCCTTTTTTACGCGTTTGCGAGCGTGTCCATGTGCAAGGTAGGTTTTTGCTTCGTTTTCGACCAGTTGCTTTTGTTCGCCTCGATGCGATGGCAAAAAACACGCGACAGAGAAACATTTTTTCCTTCCTTTTCCTTTCTCTTCTTTTTTTTTGCAACGAGCAGTGCTGAAAACTTGTGTTTTCGAGCGGTTTGACGGTTCTCGTGGATGGTATAGGACTTCGATATCGCGGGCCAAGCGACTTTGTCTAAGCGGGCAGCAGGGAGGGGCAGGGGGTTATACGGCAAATATTAACTTTCAGATCGGGCCCGTTTGAAACGTGGTCGAAGCGTTACGGGGTCGATCGGTAGCAACGATTCACCAGATCGAATCGAAAGGAACTTCGCGCTCGCATTGTCACCGCGACTATCGTTGAATTTTTAGCGATTCATCGCTATACGGTTTTGTTTAGATTCGCGTTATTGGCTTTAGGGAATATGCGCGGACCATGGTTGTCTGCTTCCAAGAATTTCGAAAACGCTGTAGGGCAAATTGATTTTGTTAATTTCATTTCGAGATTTGACATTCGAAGATTCGAGTTTTCGCGAACTCGATATAATTTCCCCCAAATATTTTGCCGATTTCGTCGCGTAATCGTCGTATTTATTTCCGATTACGTCTCTTCGACTTTCGTTTATCTCAATAATTTTCATAGGTAAAATCGAAGGAGTTGAAGAAGAAAGAACGAAAGAAAGAGTTCGTCTTAAGGCTATCTAGCAGGCTTGTGTCTTAGACACGGGGATAGGAGAGGTCATATCGGAAGTTGTATTTATGGGAACAAGTAGTCGAAGCGACCGCTCGCTAGTAAAGCGTCGGCGTAGATCTCTGGTGGCAGAGTAAGCAGCGTCCCTACAAGGAAATTATTAAATAATTTATTTGTATTGTTAATTGTTTGCGTCGTCCGTCTCTTATTTATATTCTCGCGTATAAGGTACGTCGCGAGTAATTGAAGAACTTCAGCAAAATTAAGATAATATGTGTTATCCAGCAGTGTGCCCGGAGGCATCGGAAGTGCTTCTTCTTGTCAAAAGGCACCGCGCCGTTGTCACGTTGAAGATACGCGCTGTTGAGCGTTCTCGTTAAAACTGGACCTTCTCATCGTCTTTCTTACGTGTGATCGGTCTTTTAACGAAAAATGTGCTGCAAACGAATATTGAAACGAAACTAAACACCGATGATTTTGTCTTATCAGCGTAATGGAATACGTACAACGTGTGATATAATATGACGTAAAATATTATCCCATACTCTGGCTACGTTAAATAAATCGTTCGCGGACGAAAATTTTTGTCGTACGTTCACGTAGATTTTCATTTTCTATTTATAACCCGATTATTATTATTATGCTATTATGCTTCGCTTCTGCGGAAAAAACGAGAGGTCCTCGGTTCAGAATCAAATTTCATCGAGATATTATCCCGCGGACACAAAGGCGAGGTATGTAGAGATAGAGTTCGAAGGGTTTGTTTTAGGACGGCGAATTCTTTTGTCGTACCCTGACGTTTCCCGAAGGGTTTACTTACCGGGTACGATCGACTAAGAGTCATCTTGCACGACCGAACGATGAGTCATTGGCGCAATGAACTCGCGCGGCCGAAATCTTTTTGGCGAAGCATCGGAAATCGGTCCATAGTAATCGGTCCGTTTTGAATAGATATTAGAGCGAGTGTAAAGTTTTTGCCTTTGTATCCTATTAGATATATAGATACCTATATATAGTACCTTTACAGAACATTGACGTATCATAATGCTATCAATGCTATTCATGTATCGTCATTATTATGCCATGTAATTATATATCGCTATCTGCTATATTAACAATTATAATATAATCTCCGTTACTCTATAATCTTCAGTTAATCTGCTAATATTGGAACGAACAATGGTACGATTATATACTTATACGTATGCTAATTAATTATGTGTCTGTAGTCCAGCAATTGTGTTATAATCGACGATAGAGTGATTATACGTGAAAAAATATGTCGAAAATCGACATAGAATACAATTCTTGCGTATGACGCTTCATTTTCCAGAAAATTGGTTTTCGATATTTGTCAAGCATATCTAAACTTGGCTAGTTATAGACTAATGAGTGAAAAAAAAAAAAAAGAAAAAATAACAAAGAACGACGAAACAAGTAAGAAACGTGAAATAAAATGTTTCTCTTTTAAGCCCTTTTCAAGCTTTCTCAAGAAAATGGAGTTAGCAACTGACTTGGTTGCCGGCACATGATTTTCAAATTTACCTTTCTCTAGAACAATGCGTCTTACGAAAAAATTCGATCCTACGTTATTTACTTATTCGCGTGTAGAACAAAGTCCTATTTTTCCACGTAGAAACATGCTGTCACCGATTGTACCGCAGTATCGGCAGCGGGAGAGGGAGGGCTTTATATAGAACAATTACGGGACAATTATCGTTCCATAAACACCTGACAGTCGACACGACGCGATGCTCTGAAATTCAAAGACATCTTTACGGAATTGAAAACAGGAGTTCTTCGTGATTTTACGGTCTTGTTTGACCATAATTAACAATGCAAACAGAAACGAGTTCTCCCTGTTGACGCAGGTAAAAGTTGACAAGCTTGGCACTCAAACTTTTTCGTTTCAAATTTTAATCGAACTCCAAGAAAGCGCTTATTCGTCGACCGTTGGATGTCTTGATCGATACGTTATTTTGTACACTTAATTTGTAGACTCAGAAAATATGAATAATTTGGGAAGAAACTCGGCGAAGTTTTTTTCTATATAAAAAATATTTCAAGAAATACTTTCCAACGAATACGTTCGTTTTTCTAAGCTACTTATTTTCACAAATGTTTCAATATTTTCATAATCGAATATTATACCGTAACCGTTTGAGGTTCTTTCGAAAACAAGGACAATAATTCCTTCGCGATTTATTCCAAAATTTCGACACTTGCCAGCGAACGGTCTCTATCTATGCACAGTATCGCGAGAAAATTAAAGCACGAGCAAATAAAAACCGAGGGACAAGAAATGCGAGTCTCGCTGACAAGGAATGAGAATAGGCGGAGCAGAATCGAAATTCGAGCCGGTTCGTTTCGTGTCGATTATTCAGCGGTAAGAACAGGCTGTCTGGCGAGAACTTTTTTCGTGGATCGGATGTCTGTAAAATAATTTCGTCGATCGCACTGAAAGATCGCCAAGCGTTTTTCCATACGGACGGAAAATTTTAAAGAGCGTACTGGTCGATCATCGAGCCGCGACTTGATTCGCGCCGCGCAATTGCCAATGCGAATACCGCGTCAGCTCGGAAAGCGATCCAACAAACATTTCCTTTCTCCGTTCTCTCCGTCCTTTTTCCCTTTTCTAAACAATCCTCTCGCGTTAAATTCCTAGTTCACGTAAGGAGCATCTCTCTATCCTGTTTCGATCGCAACGGTCTGACAGGTTGGCTAAATGATTGCTTTTGCTTCTTCGTGAATTCTATTCGATCGGATTCGATTCGAACGCGATCCCGATTCCCAGAAAGAGTGAAATCGATCGAACGTTGAGAATACAATTCTCATTAGGTATAACCTAAACGATTTTATGACACGAGAAAGTAAATCTAAGTGGAGAGATTCCGCTTCAAAGACGTATAAGATACTTATCTGAGACGTAGCGCTATTTTGTGCTGCATGTATATCATCCTACAAAGGATCAACAACAAAGGATCGTTAAAGATTTAATCTACATATCTAACGCCATATACACGTTTAACGAGAGTGTACGATCGTATCGCTATGAATATATAAGACGACGGTTAGTCGTATAAATCCGGTTACTCTTAAATTCTTCGGCTTGAAATCCTCGAGTTAAGTAACGCGACCAATAAAACTGAGCAATAGCGCACGTAGATATATGACTGAGCATTTGCCGAGCTATTACCGAGCTTTTACCGAGCATGCTCGCTAATCTGAGAATTCTTGCAATCCAAATACATAATTCGATCACGTTTGATAATCCTCGTACGTCCGATCCATATAATCCTTTATTCTTCTCGCGCCTTTCACCTTCTACGCGTTACGTCATCACAACCAGACGATCCTCTCGCACTTTCGTATGAATATCAGCAACGAATGTCAGCAACGGCGTTGACGAAACACGGAGTGAGCGAGAGATGGAAAGCTTGACCGAAACATCGACAGACGTGGTCGAGCGTGGTCGAGCGTGGTCGAACGGCGTCGTTGCAACGTCGTTTATTCCGTCAGTGCGAGTCGTTTCGCCGCTCGTCGTCGTCGATGTGAATACCGCATCGGTTTAGCCTTGACGTAAGAGTCTCCCTGCCGGCAGTAAACTCGATCTATTCACGGTTACAGTCGTACCGGTTCTCTTCAAATTGTAATCGCGCGAAAGAGACGAAAACAAAGATAGCGACGCAGGGAGTAACGAGCGAGAAGAGGCAGCGAAGGGGATAAGAGAGTGAGAAAACACGAGCAGAGGATTGGAAATAGGGACGACAGAAGCGTTTCGTCAGAAGGATTTTCAGAGGTTTAGGTCGGACGAGAGGAGATCACTAGACTCGCGTGTTTCCACCCTTCTCGAGACTGTAAGCTCGTCTCGCAACATGCTTCAACTTACACGACTGTCTTCCGGCTTATTTTTAACATCGCCGTTTCGCGTCTCTTTTTATTAGATGTATCGTAGGCTGGTTTTGATTCGACGCTTGGATTTCTAGCTCTTTTGAACAACGAGGAAACGTAGAATTTGACGCGTAGTCGTAGTTTTCGGTACAGTTGCGTTACAGTTTACCGTTAGATATTTGATGCATTTGAAACGCATAAACGCTTGCATCCCTTTCTAATCAATTATCTAGCTGCTTTTGAACGACGGTATATATACGAGCAATCTGTGCGATGTACCTACGCATTGCATTCCGTATAACACGACACAGCTTCGAACGGCAAAAATGGTCGAGTTAAAATATCGAAGACGTTCGTTCGAGGTTCTTGTTGGAACGTTGGACCGTTCGACCATAATAAGGGTATTACATGAAAGCAACGGCTGCTACCGGGGAAACGAGTTTTCTTACAAATTTTACCCCGTGTAACGCACAAAAGCGCTATCCAAAAGTCTCGTCGACGCGATGTTGGTTTTTCGGTGGAAATTCGTTGAAAATTTCATCGGGCCCGTCGCAATGGACGTTGCGGATACCAGAAGCATAGTCGCAGCTGCAGTCCTCGCTGCAACCGTTGCTGCTAAACTCCGCCTCGGTTATAGTACAGCAACGAGAACGTTTCTCTGGGTCCGTGGGGGATTTAAGGGGTTTATGTTGCGCTGTAGCCTGCTGTTCTAGCTTGTAGAACCCTGTCGTTTATGGTCCAGCCTCGAGTTTCGAAGGAACGATCGATCGGACCGCCTCTAAAAGGTTTAATTACGATGGAAAATGCAACGGCCGTGTCACGTGACTCGGATCAATCGTCCAGTCCTTTTTTCTCTTCTTTCTTTCTTCGCTTTTCCTTTTTTTTTTTTTTTTTTTTTTTTTTTAGATAGATGGATAGATGGATAGATGGAAAGAAGATCGAACGATGGCGATGACGTACGATGTTGGATATGCTTTAAAGTTTTCGGGGAATTTGAACAAGTTTCGTGTCGTGTGAATCGTTGATAGCTGGCAGAAACGAAACTTTTATCGTGCAAATAAAAATAGGTATCCTCTGTTATATTATTCGAGAAAGGTATAATATCGTTGATATCTTTAACAAACTTAACTTTGTCCGAATATGTATCTAAAAGTTCCACTTGCGACGATTCACTTTGTATAATTTTTGGAAAAGCGAAAGCTCGATGATTGCCACTGATTAAAATGGAAGAAACTCTGTTCATCTATTGCTGCATTTACCACACGACGCTACTCTTATTCGCGGCACATCCTAGCGATCACATCTTATGAAGCGGTTCATCATTCGTCCAATGGAACGTTAAAAAGAGTTCTCACGAGAGAAAGTATCGTATCTTTCTCCGACAGATGCCAACAGTAATGAATTTTCTCTCTATAACCATAGACACAGGTATCTGTATCTGTATCTGTATCTGTCTATACGTACAGGTACCTAAAAATTATTTCGTCGAAACAATGGATCTTTAAGAGAGATTCAGGAAGGGCTGTAATAATATTTTATTTCGTCGATTATCTCTAGATCTATTTTTGCACAAGAAATCGGCCCTCGTCCGCTTATTGGTAACTTTCGAGTGCGTTTTACATGACATACGAAAGCGATTATAAGATAAATTTTCTGTCAGCCTGTACAATCTTGCGAGAAGTGAAAGTTCAATCTCTCTCTCTCTCTCTCTCTCTCTCTCTCTCTCTCTCTCTCTCTCTCAAATAAAATCCAATGAACAGGTCGTCGATTAACGTACAACATCGTTCTCTTTCTCGATGAATCTTTCGCTACTTGACGGTTCGTCATCCATCCTACTGAATACGTACTCGTACTCGTCAGTCGGTATTTCTTCGCCGCAAAGATATACGCTCGTAAACGCTCTACAAGCTATAATTCGATATACCAGTTGGAATCTCTGTGAATTTATCGGCAGTCGTAGACGCGTAAATCGTAATTCGTCGATGGACATGGCGTCTCGATGCCGCGCGACGAATCGCGGCGCTACCAGTTTACATCGGTCTCTCCGCGAAAATTTCATCGTTTATTTTCTTATTTGTCAAAGCACGAACAAAGCAACTGTCTGTCACAGTTTTTAAGAAATATTTCGTTTGCTCGTTCATTAAGAAATAGAATATAGAAATGGAACGACATATCGGTAATGAAAAGGGAGCGTTATATAGCAAGAAATTACAAAGCTTTTAAAACAAAATGTTTTTACTTGTGTTATTGATTTCGTTCATATTACTATATTGGAATGCTGTGGTAGTTTACGTAGCCATAGTTTAAATCACATAATATAAATACACGTAACAAACATACATATAGTTACACAGAATTCTAACGAATTTGTAAACGATTGATGTTAGTCCAAACGAGCAGCCACGTGAATAATAGCAGGTTAGACGAAAGAAGAACGAAGGGGTATATTATAGCGGACTAAAAGTTGGAACAAGTTTTTTGTCGGGTATACGGGAAATTTCGAACTTTCAGTCATAATTTTCACACCAAGTTTCGCGTTCTCTCCGAACGTTCGGAAATTTTGCGCCCCGTTATGCCGAATGCTGTGGCTAACAATTGCGAAATAGTCAAGAATGTAATTGCTCTTGCAAAAACTAATAGACGTTGTTACACAGAATAGTTTCGTTTAAAGGAGGCTTTGCTTACGGGGAAATTGGTCTTGAAAATTCGCAAATATTCGCGCATTTGTGTGTCTCGCGGCAGCAAAAATATATTTATATATTTGCGCCACGCGCGGCATCGACTGTGGACGTATCGCGTAAAATTACGTACCCTTACGATCTACTGGGTGTGCCGTACAAATTGAACGCGAACACGATTCAACCTCTAGCCGTAATTCACGGTAATTACGGCGAAAGACACAGGAGACACGGCACCGGTGTTCGACGAAAGACGAGATCGCCTGACCGTCCAAGTATAATAATTGATTCGTTTGCACGCTGGTAATTACAGTAATTGGAATAATGATCATTGGTGAACTAGCGATAACGAAATCTGTCTGACGATAATACGGCTCGTTCCCTGTGGTAACTTGCGATCGGGCATTGGTCGAGGGATTGCCTTGCTCTCGTTGAATCTTCCGAAATTGCGCGATTCGAGCTTCTATCGAAACGATTGGTTCCATCGATCGTCTCTTTGTCTTCGTTGAATCCAGTTATCGAACGTAGAATTAGAAATTAGCGCGTGTGTGTACGTGCGTGAACTTGCAGGCATTCTTATCGAAATTGTTTATTTCGAAATATAGATTTTAATATTTTAAATCATGTTTCAAATAGGAATTTCTCGAGCCGATAAACGCACGAATAAAGAAAGAGATCGTTAGATACGAAACGGTATAATTCTTACGATTGTTTCGTCGCTTTTTTCGGAACACGAACGAAGAAAATCGATCAAAGGAACGGTTCGCGCTCGTTTTATACGCTGCGGCGTTAAAAGAGACAAAAAAGGGGAGGGAATTTCGGGCGAAGCACATTTCCTACATCCCCCTATTCGCAACTATAATTTTACCAAAGATGATTTCGTGGAAGATACTGGCGGCTCTCGTTTTAAGCTAGTCGTAGATTCGAAATATTTTAATACTTCGCGTAATTAAAACGGTTATCCGACTAATGGAATGCACGGTCGTAACCTCGAAATTTTTATAGCTCGCGAGATCTCGAGGCAGCGAAAGACTGGATCGAACGTGTACCGAGAAAACGTGGCTTTAATCGTTCCACTTGGCGCTTTTGCTTTTAACAATTTCCTCGAATTGTATACCGTTTCTCGGAACAGAGCTTAATCGATACCGCGACGGAGAACTTGTCAGAGAATATGTAAAGAGTAACGGTATTTTAATTTTAAAATTGTCCAAGTATAGACGGTATAAACAAATATATTCTATTTCCCTTTGTATGTTTGAATATATTAAAAGATATTTCGCAGATACGTCAGTCTCGCGATATATACATGTACCAAGTAAGTTAACAAGTATTCGAACCGTTGGTAGTTAAATGGCGTTTTGTAATCAGAGCGCCAACGTTTATGCATTTATCGTTCGTCTTGTTTGACCGCGTAATAGTTGATTATCAAAAGCGTGAGATGTACTTTCACGAACACCCTGTATGACCGTAGACGACGTGGGCCAGCGAGGAAACCGGTCTTGAGACTCTCTTGAAGTCGTCGACTCGTGACCTTCAAAGCGGCGAGCAGCGGAGCACGCTGCTATGCAGTTACCATGCAATATCGTGCTGCCCCCTTCGAAACGGCCCACGTAGTCTCTCCTCGTCTTTTACGGTTTGCAAAGTCCATCTCGAGCTATCTGGAGCTATCTCGAGACGCTCGACTCCGCTCTCCACTCGAGATAGTTTGTTCCCCAACTTTGAAATATCGTATATACGTATGTAGGTATATCGGACGCGCTTGCCAGGGGAACGGTTGATTCCGCCTTGATTCCGCCTTGATTCCGCCTTGATTTCGACGCGCCACGTCGCGCCACCACGGAAATTACACGTGGAATACGGTGCTTCCGTGTGTTACGAAACAACTGCCACCGACTCGATGAGATGGCTTCTTAATTCTTAAACGATCGTGAGAAAATCGCCGCTCGTTAGACGGGTTCTTTGCCTTTTCTCTTTTTTCCCTTCTTAAATCGATCCTTTGTTTCTGATTCATCGGCTCGGGGACTTTTTCCTATCTTTTGCCGCATAAGATTTAATACGTAACCTGAATTCGAGTACGCAGCAAGTTTGTTTCTATCACGCAAGATCTTTTAGCAACGCTTCGTTGAATATTTAACGACGCATATAGTATTATGTTTATTCTTTCGTTCGTTTCCCAAATATTTTTCTCAAACGTCGAAAAGAACGATCGAACCGTTTCACGATCCAATTTGTAACCATTGCAGCGGCACAAAAGGCAAAAATCTCTGTCGGGAAAATTCGTCGGAGTCGAACGTTCGGGCAACCAGCGCGGCGCGGCATTTCGTCGTCGAAATGCTATCGAACGAACGGGCTTATTAGCCCTGCAATTAAAAAACCGTCGATCAAAGTTAAACGAAGAATTCGATCGATTCGTTAAATCGGCACCTGGGCGGAGAGAATCGGATGGATCGAAAGGAAAAAAAGGAAAAGGTAGAGGAAGGGAGAAAGACTTTAGAATTTGGAAGACGATCCGCGTGGCATCAGAACCTGGAACTCTGTACTGGACTATATACAACTGGTATAGAGAGGAATGAGAAAACGAGAGGGAGGGGAACAGAGAGGAGGATTTTTTGCGAGCAAAGTTCGGCGGCTGGACGCGGAGACAGAAAACGGCGGAGATTTTTCGCGATGGCCGTGTGGCTGGTCTTGGTCGCCGGTATCCAGTGGGAGGACCGGTTTTACAGTGGCTTAAATCCTGTTATGCCCGCGCGAGCCTCTCGCTTTCATGGACGCATGTCCTCGCGTACACCCCCGTTCATAAGTATTAGCACACTTACGGAAGACGAAGTAAAACTCTTAAAAATAAATGTGTAGCTCGTTAAAAAAAAAAAACATAATTATGTCGCGCTATTATCTCGTTATTCGATCGATTTTTACGTTTGCTACTGATTCAAGTTCGGGGCCAGACTTTCTCGAATTTTTTATCTAATTTACCTCGAATACCAATGTAGACGAGGTTAGATAGGGAAATTTCAGGATCACGAGAACACGTAATTCGTACATTATTTTCTTAAGAGTTTCTCGTAATTAATCTTTGCAAAATTTTCTCTATATTTCCCATCGTCATTTTATTTTATAAATAAGTTTCTAATTCTTCGCTTGATAATTTACGTTAACTCGCCTACCACGTAATATCAGTATCGATATAAGCCTCGATACTTATATACGGGAGTGTACAGTGCGTGTACGTTGTGTCGCTTCCTTGCTTCTTCTTATCGTTCTCATCGCTGTCGTCGTCGTTGCCGTTGTCGTTGTCTCTACGTCCTTGTTCTTTTTCTTTGCCCTTAATTTTTCGTAGTTTTTCTCTTTTTGGTCAGGCTGTTGCGTCTCGAGAGTCAAGAGCGGCGTTACCTGGAAGGGGCAAAGTTTCCGCTAAAAATACGTACCAACTGGATATTATTACACGGACGGATCGTAAAGATCGCGAGGGTGGTGCGAGTCGGAGGGGAGGAATTTTTCTCGCGTCGATAACGACCCATTGTCCGGCCGTGCCACCGTACCGATAAAAAGGATGGGTTTACCAGCCGGCAGTGGCGAAATTTCTCGGCCATGCGTTTTCATTATCGATTCGACCGCGATCTCGTCGGTGCCTGTTAACTTCAACGTCATTGTAAGCTCCCTGTGAATGAGTTATTATAAGACGGGGAAAAAGGCCATGGCCTCGGCCTATCCGTTTCGCGGATCGTTTCCTTGTAATTTCGAACGGCGAACGATGGTAAGTCGCGACGAAAAACGGAAAGAGGAGCCGCAAAAGAGGATGGAGCGGCTTCATTGGTCACCGTGGACTACCCGCGAAAGGATAAAGCTTCTAGTTGTAGAAAATTTGCATCGATCCTACGTAACTTTTAGATCTGCGAATTTATCTAACGTAATTGTGTTGTATTTGCGTCTTGCCTTCGTATTTTATCTCGGTTGAAAGATGGTAATCGTTCTTCGCACGTTCGATATCGTCGACGCAATGGCGACAAGAAGCAAGGAACGTCGGTTTTGTATTTGATGTCTACCGGTCTAAATACATTGTTAGTCGCGATATATCAGCAGGGTATAAAACGACGCTATTATCCCGGCGGTATCTCTTGGCGGTGGTGGGCGACATATCCGTGCGGATCGGCCGAAAATTTCGCTGTTGCTCCCATAAATGTTCCCCGGCGGCGTTTCAGACAGGATTTAACTGCGATCGTTTGCTCCCGAAAATACTTCGTTCACGGTGGGCAAAACGACGATTGTAAATCTTCGTAACGCCGCGACTCGGAAAGTCCACGATGGCGACGACGATGTTGAGACCTTGATACGCGCGAATTGGACAATATCTCGACTATGGCGATGTTAACACCAGCCATGTATGATAATTTTATCGTGGTAAAATTGCAGTGGTACACGGTTGGTAGAGATTGAGACGCGCCTTTGGTCGATTTGCGTTATCAGTCACCGAATATCGTCAAATATACGAATAAAAATTGATAGACGAAAGAAAAATCAGCATTTTATAAAATCGACGAATCGTAGATATAAATCGTTCGTTGAAAAGTTTACCGATAAGAAGAAAAGTATTTGTATTTATAAGAAAGTATTTTATAAGCACAGCGTGACACAGAGCCGAGAATAGAATAGAGACGCGTCGATAGGTAGTGGTCAATTTCGCGTCACCGTTCAATAGAAGTTAGCAAACTGCCCGCACAGGCGAATAAGCGTTCCGATCATGGAAGATCAGCGATCGAGAGAACTTCGTTTTGCTTCTTTGTTAATTTTCGATATCGAACGGCGCGGTGTGATCGCATCTGTTGAAATTAGTCCGGATTTTATGAAATATCGTCGCTCTGACCGATGATTCGCTGCGCACTTCCGGTTTCGTCAGCGTTTGAGAGGTGAACCGGAATATACGACAGAGGAAACGTATTTAGAAAAATATAGTCCCGTAGAGTTGCGAATCTATGCAAAGTCGCGTCGAAACTTTAGGTGATAACTCAAAATCGATTTAACCAATATTTCCACTTGTTCCTATCGATCGAAGAATCTCGGGCAATCGTTATCCGATAGTGACGAAAACGTTTTCTCAAGGTTACATAGGTTATCTATCGTATTTCATACTTTTAGCTACATTTGCGCGGATTAATGACTTTTTCGTAGCGATGCTTCGTGTTATTCATATAGAAGAAGGGAATTCGAAATGTGAGAACGAGAACGTTCGAATTTCTCTTTCATAGCAGAAGATATACATATGTAGAAAATTCTATGTCAAAATTTGGGACAGATTCAAGTAACTCGACACAATCTAGAAACGCGCCGTGTTGCCAAAGATTCTTGACAACATATAAAATGTAATTTCAACATACGTATATTGTACGTATTTCGAGGATGATCTTTAGCTTAAATTACGCGTGAAACTTATTCTTCGTTCGAACACGAACGCATTGCGACCTGGAGTAAACGAATAAAAAGACCAGCTCTAACTACAGTGAATCATGGCAAAGAGGTATTAACGCGCGTGTTACGTCTTTCGTTACGCAAGTTACACGTTAAATACATGCAACGCGACTCCGCGTTTTCTCTGTGTGGCGGATGTTATATCAACGACGGTTCGGTCGTTCCGAGAACGAAGCGGCGTGTTCGAGATAGAGAAAGATGGAAGAGTGAAAACGGGTGGCGTGGGTGGATTGGACATAGTTATCGCGGCAGCTGGGCGGGGGTTAATGGGTTTCGAGGACAGTGGCGTTACACCTCGAAATCTCACGCTTCGTCTGTTAAGAACGACGAAGCTGCCGCACCGCCTCCGCGACGCGAAAAGCATTTCTTCCGTGGCGGCTCCGACTGGTGAATTTAAATCGGCGGATTGGCTTCGAAATCGAAGGAAAGGGTCACGGTCGCAGTTGTCTACGGTTAACCACGATTCTCACCGAATCGTTTTCAAAGGGCCACGAGACACGTTTGCGAAGATTTTATCGCAAGATAGACCGTGGGAAGGTGTAATGGAAATAGCTTTGTTAGAAGAGTATCCTGCCTCCGGTGGCTTGTTTAGTTTAATTTAGTTTGGTTTTAATAGTCAACAGTTACAAATTTAAAATGCAATTTATTACGACCTGTTTGCTAATTTTGACTCCGACTCTGTCTCTTTGAAACTCTCTACACCGATATATTTGTCTGTTTCGACTATTTTTAACGATCGCAACAATCAGATCCATTGTGTCGTTTCGTTTCGAGAGTCCGTCGCCGGTTGGGGCACAGTGTGTCCCTTTATGGCTAGTCTGGTATTGAGAGGCACGCGCGAAAAGCCGCCATACATCAGCGCCATGTACGCGGGCTCGAGGACACTGTGTGACTCACCGCGGTGACTGATTAGATACCGATCCATCTGCCGCCGATAGCCGCATCGAGCCAGGGAGATTAATCGCATTGGATCCCCGTGATAAACGACTCGGCCGCCGTTGCTAATGATATTACCGACCCCGAACTTCATTTTACGCGGCTCGACCGCGCTAAAAACTCCTCGAACTCTGCGATGAATCTGGCCGATCGCGATCCCTGAAACGATAGCGTAACGAGATCTCGTTTTCTTCTTAATTCCTGACCGATGATTCTTCGGTGGTCCGCTGTTCCTGTTATTGGAATTTTTGTTTCACATTTCACATTTCTGCGAACAAGTGCAATTTCTGCGATTCTTTTAGGCGTTAAGCTTTATTTTATCAGCGGTTTAAATTAGTACCGGCGTGTTAAATCCAAACTTATCTAAATCGATTCTCGATCGAATTCGACTCGCGCCAAAAATAAAATCAATCCAAATCTATCCGAATTGATCCTGTTCGATTCGGATCGACGTAAATCGGACCGAACAAACCTAAATCGGTCCGAATAGATTCAACTCTGTTCACATCGGATTGTAAAAGGATCGATAAATATATGCATCGATGTGTATATAGTGCGCGGCTGGAAAGAAATCTCGCGGGATGGCACAGAGGCAAGGCAGATATTCTCTATCGTTCATCGTTGCTTTACGTCACGTTGTTTTATTCGTATATGCGTCTCTTTCGGCCAATACGCGCGCTTATCTTTACGATTGTGTCGAGTCTGTCAGGAATAACCGATCGAACTCGAATTCCTCCCGCGACGCTTGTTTTTAACAGTGCACGATAGGTGCGTGTAATTATAACGTGAAACTGACTAAATAAAACTATAAAAAGGATTAAAAGTAGAGAAATTAGAAGAACCTTTTGTTCCCACATACGTTTAAATATTCTCTGCAGCGGTTCTGGACGATCTACGTTTCCACTACGATTTGATAATCCCAACGAAGAATTTAACTATGTACGCGTTTATACGCGAGATGCTTACGTTAACAGGCAGCTGCTGGTTGCGTCATCGATTCGTTGAAAAAATCACAAGTCCATCGTTCGTTCGATTCGTACGTACGTCTGTTCGTGCAACAGGAACACGAATGGCTGGATGTAAACCGAGAGTGCATATATTTAGCACGGTGCGATGTACAGCGAATCCATGGTCGAAAACGTTTCCGCGGTATTCTACGTACGCGACTGACGATTTTCACGCGGGTACCTCGGGCAAAAGTAACACGCGGTTCGAATAGTCCGAGAATTTACGAGCACTTGCCGGTTGCATGGAATCAGTAGCAGATGTCATGGAGCCGAGCGATACGCGTTGTTCGTCGAATTTCTTGGGTTATTCTACATTTGTTTCTATGATCGTTAGAAGTCGGATAGAAACGAGTGTCGGCGGATTTAATGTCGATTTCGATAGCTATGAAATGTTTCGATTACCCTTAGTTAAAGTAGTCGTAAAGGCGAATAAAATATGCGAATGTCGGCGAAACATGATTCTAGTCTTGTTTTCTTTCGTCGATTGACACGGCATTGGAATGTGATTGTTTTTTTTTCTTTTCTTCTGTACCAGATAATACCGAAATAATGCTTTCATAAGAAACAAGGTGTCAACGTTTCCGATACCAGATGTTGATCGTTAGTGATCATTTTTCCAAATTCGTTGTTCTTTATTTTTTGGCACGGTAATGGATAATATATTTTATACTAACACTGTTGGCACAAAGAACTATAAGCTGGAACTACCACTTTCAAACACGGACTTTTAACTTGCAATACGAATGAAAAACCTTATTTGAGATGCAAATATTCGTTCGAAAATCTGCGATCGCGATATGTTAATAGCCACCACGTATCGATGAATCGAGCGTTGGTGCTACACGAGCCAGATCAGGAACTTGGGAAAGAATCAAATAAAAAGAAGAAAGGAAAATATCGAAGTCGTATCGGAGTGAAAGGAAACCACACGGAATGTACTCTACTGAAATAAGATAAAAACGTAACGGGGGAAATTTACATCGTTAGCGATAATCGTTTGCTTTCACATCACATGCAGCGGACGATCGTAGACTGTTAAATCGGGCAACTCCTATAGGCAGCACTACGTTAACTAACGTTATTAAGTCGAAACATACGAAACAACCATTTTCCTCACTCGGAATAAATATATCGTTGTTTTGCATTTTATTAAATCTTCGTAGAACTATTAAGTTTAAATTACGCCTTAAGGCGAAGTAAGCAAGCTTATATCAAAGAAAAGATACGCCTAACGAAAGAGTATAAGTAGACGATCGATTTTATGTAAATTACATCGATTTGAGTAAGCAAACGATACATCTCTCGGAACAAGCCAGATGACGAATTTGATGCGTTCGGACGAACATTTCATATACACCGACCCAGTAATTATTTACTAAACGAACTTTCAACGGTACTTAAACAACGTAGAAGGATGGAAGGATTACTTTAGCACAGCTGGAGTAACGGAAAAGCAGAGAGCGATGCTTTTAATTTTCCGGCCTGACCTATCTCTAAGCGACGATACGATCCCCTGATTCTTTCGAAAACGAAACTTTCAGATTTTTGCCAGCGGTATCGCGAACACTTCGAGGCGCGTGGAAACGACCAACCGGGTCGTCGAACCCTTCAAAATTGGGAACAGACTTCTTACATACGTATCTTACGCACGCGAAATTTATATCTCGCAATTACTTGCCCCCGCGCTTTCCTTCCTTTCTCATTGCACGCAGCCATTCTATCGATCGATACGAGTGCCCCGCGTACGTTGTAGATTCTATCGTGCGGTTCTTTGCGCGATGTGTGCGACGAGACAATTTCACTTTTTTAATGTAAAAGATGAAAAATAGCGGCTATTTCTCGATGTTCGAAAAGACCGAAGTTTTATAACTCTTTTTACTAAACGGAATTTTAATCACTATCTCGGAACAGTCTGTACAATTGTACGATTACAAGTAAATATAGGATATAAAGATACGAATGATAAAGAATATTTTGCAATGATTTGTTCGCGTTTGAAATCGAAGATTCTCGAAAAGTACTTAATCTTCAGCAAATGAAATTAAGAAGAAAATATTCAGGTGATTTAGTTGAGCCATGAAAAGGTTCTTTGAATTTGAAACGTTTCATCGAATCGGATTTGCTTGTATTTTACATGGATTTTAGGAACTCAATATCCGTCAATATTTAAATACTTCGACGAATATATAATTCATCAAACAAATGAAAAAAAGAGAGAAAAACTGTCACGGTATGATACATAACCAATATATATTATAAACCCAAATTCCACGTTGTATCGTTTAAACGTTCAATTTCCTTTTCGTCATATTGTTCACTGTTCGCGAAATAAATTCAGATCTAAATCGATTCAAACCGAAGTGAAATTGATCTTTTGTTTTCTGGAAATTATTACATAACGATTATATAATAATAATTATTAACTAGTACGCTGCCCTTAAATTAAAGTCCCTCGAATACAATCGATCCGACACCATTCGCTAATTCCTCGATACCCTAGAATTATCGAAGGAGTTTCTGTTCATCGACAGGTTCACAGTTTTCAAGGTAATCGAACCATCGCTTCTCCAAGAGAAACACGACCCGAGTGGTCCAATTGACTCGGCGGTAGTCATCCAATAAACGAAAAACCTTGATCCAGCTGTCCGATCAACCGTTTCTTCTCCCTTTTGGTCGTGTAATATAGAAACCTGGCAAGGAACCAATTAAGACTTCAAAGATCTTTTCTCACAATGAGACGAAGAATCGTCGCTGTGGAACAACATCGTGATCAGAAGAGTTCGACAAAGAATTACTCTTCCACGAAATGTTTAAACTTACGATCGAAAAGTAGAGACGATAAACAACGCGAGTCTCAATTTCCAATTGAGTATTTCCAATGAGAGTATATTTGAGAGTATATTTCGTATAATATCTAGGTACAATGACGTGAAAGTCGAGTACTTATATTTACAATGGTAAATACGGTAGTGTATACACGCGCGCGTCTGGCAGATGGGAAACAACGTTAAAGCCCGATTCCAAGCAAGTGATACATAGCGCGCATACGCAAATATAAGTACCGGTAGTTACGTGGTCACACGATATCGGAGGTCGATAATCGTTAACGTTGGTTAACGATAGTTACGATGTTACGCGACTGTTATAACGTTGCCAGCGACTTGAACAAAAGACGCGAGACCAGGAAGAAAGTGAAAAGGTAGTGGCTTACGACCTGGAAGCGATAGAAACACGATCGTTGCGATCGATGTAAACCAGGTTACACGTTGTTACATCCGTGAATTCTGTTTGAATTCGTAATCTAAAGGCGTACCGTTATAGTCGTCGAGATCTATATAGTTGACAAATATCAATCACAACACTTTGCGCAGCTACGGTAACTCCTTATTCGCCCATCTATTATAACTTTCGTTACGATCGAGATTGTAAATGCTATTAGGATCCTTTATCGCCATTATAATTTCAATCGTAAGCAAATCTATCGAAACTGGAACAATCGTGAGAGATTGGATAGTATAAATAAATTGTACAAAAAAAAGAACATTCGGTAAAAAAGTCAGAAGTAAGAAAATCAGCATAACCCATGCATATCAATATCAAGGAATACGAATAGGAATACCAATACCGAAGGCGACGTAATGGTTAAACAACGACACCGTTGAATAACGACGAAGAAGACCGAGCTCTGAAGGGTCTGTTATCGGGAACGTAGACCTCTCGTCCCGTGAAAAGAGGCATAAAATCCAACGGAAAGAATCGTGAACAGCGGCCAATGAACGGAGTCGTAAACGCGCGATGCAAATGGCGCGGGTGTTATTAAAAGTTGGCAACGAGGTTCGAGGAAACGTAGGAATAGCCGCGGTGTATTTAAAAGGCCGGATATACACAGCTTCCAAGAACCGAATGACACCGTTCTATATGAAAAGCGAGGGCATAGAGTGAACTATGCCAAGCTGTGTAGAACTAGCGACTACGAATCGCTGATAACAAGGCCGCTGATATCGACGAGTCGATAATCGTTAGGGGACGCTAACGGCCGGGCTGGTATTTCTTCCATGATCGTTCAGGCACGAACCAAGAGAAAGGAGGAAGCCTCTTTTTATTCGAGGGCGAATAAAAAATGGTCGTGACTTTTGGAAAGACTAGTTTCGTACGGACAGACATAACTGAGAAACGTTCGTTAAGAAACTATGCCGTACCTTTGAAAGAAAGAAAACGATACACGTCGTTTTCGATTAAGACTTCGTTATTAAGATTTAATAATTTTGCAATGTATTTCTTGAAATAATTGGAAAGGTACTTGGAAAATTACGATTATAGAAACATCCCCTTAAGATGCCGACTTCGTCGTGACAGTCATCGATGCTCGTTGCCGGCAGCGAGCTTAGCGTGGGAAGCCGAGCAGCGCTCTTTAACGATCGGCACAAGCACGCACGCACGCACACGCACACGCACACGCACACGACCACGTACGTGTACCCATGCAAATGCAATAAAATGCAGTGGGACATTGGACGTGCGAGGCAGAGAATTGTTTCGGTGCTGGCCGTGCACCGACCTGTATACGCTTACCGCGTGTGCTCATCGAGTCATGCTGGTCACTGACACGTACCAGCCATCCCGTGCTGCTGACTCTGTCCGATAATCACATTTCGTCGCTGGATAATCATCATAGAATCCCGTGACGGATGACGGGGATTGCATTGATTCACACCGCGCGCATCCTGCTCCTGTTTTAAGCCTCGCTGCAAACGAACCAGTTTCCACCGTCTCTCGTTACATCGTATTTTTCTAACGATTCTTATTGTAGGAATTTTTATTACAGTGTTTTTGTAAAAGCAGTTCGAAACAGTAGCATTCGCACACGGAATAAATTCTGTAAAATTCTCCGATTTACAGTTGCGATTAAGTTAATTTGTCGTTAAATGGAAACTAGTTGACAAATATAAGGGCTGAATATCGGTACCGTTGGAGCAGAGAAACGTTGTTATTTCGATGATCGTGAATATTTGATAATTTACTACGTCCTTTACGAATTAGAAAGGAAAAATTTATTCGACGTAAGCGATGAGACTCGGAATAAACTAGGAATACATACTTCGATGACTAAATATTTCTCCTTCTATGATACGAATGAAAGACGTTCGAGTATAGCGCGAGTGCACGGCCTTGGACGACACCAGGCCATCGTTGCACAAAGGTTAAGTAGTGGATCGGAGAAAATACTGGAAAATAGAAGTGACTCGTTGGCATGGGAATTACTGGCAAGTATAAAATAAGTCTGCGAAGCCATTAGGGGCTCGCGGTAACGGAGGACGGCTGATCGTATGCGCACCTGCTGTCGTGCCTTGTTTCTACGGTACGACCAGCATTTTCCTTCGTCTTCGTTTAGCTCGTGGTCGTCTCTCTCTCGAGCGCGATCGCACCCCTTCTCGTCGCCAGGCAAATGATTTGATTAGAGAACAATGGCTTTCCATTAACAATCCTGTCTCTCCTTTCACCCTTTCTGGCCATCCCTGGCAAGCGTCGGCGTGCTGTCTGTCAGCTGACTGTCGACCCCGACGGCGAACGCTTTCTCTGACGTCGCTGAAAATCGCAGCGCCGTTGGCGAAATTTGTTCGAAAATCCAGTCTCCGCACCAGTAGCAATCTCGCAGACACCGTTTGTGTATTACTGGTTTGTGGACGATGGTCTTGGATAAATATACATTCGAATGGCGAGTGAATCGATTCGATACTATTTATTTCGTTTTATAGACATAAACCCGACTAGAAAATAAAAATTAATTATTTTCACGTGTTTAGATCAAATATTTCTGCTAATTGTAATTAAGGTTATTCTACGAAGAATAATCGTTCAAAGATCGACCAAGCGATCTGTTATTCGCGACGCATACACGTATAACGGACAGGTAGATCGATAAATTCGTTCGCCCGGAGTAATATTCTTTGCGAATATTAACTATCGGCAGTTTAATGTGATTAACGATAACAAGTTACGGTAATGCAAACGATTGTAATACGTAGAATGATAGAAGAAGTAGCAGCAGTACCTAATTATCGTAATATGCTAATGTGATAATACCAGTAGATAACGATAATCGCCAAGTCGTAAAACGAGAAAACAAAGGACCGTTATTGTTATTGGTATTATCACTGAGACGACGACATTTCAACTATAAATTTCAATCATTTATAAATTTTCATAGAACAAAATTTCGCAAGAAAACATCAAACGGCGCTGGATGCATTTTTTGTGCTCTCTTACGAACTTGTAAAATCAGACAACTAAACGTCTTGTTGAAACGAATTCTTCTACGAATGTTTTTAACATTCGATGTAACGTAAGAAAAAATTTTACGCAAAATATACGTAGACGGTGACGCTACACCCTCCATCGGAGAATTGTGTACGCGTAAAAATGATTTTTTTCTTGGGCAAGCGCTCGCGCGGTCATTCGTTGAAATTTCACCCTGCGAGAGAGCGGTTAATCGGGAAGCCGTGTCGAGGAAATAGGTTATCGATCCCACGGACAGTGATTCGTTTTGACAATGCATCGAGGAGCGACGACGTCGCGATAGCCGTACGCGATAACAGAAACAAATTTCCTACGCCATTTGCAGCGAATGCCCGTTCTGCGTGCGGTTTTCATCAGCATTCGGACTGACGTTTGAATCAGCCAGCTTTTTTCATCGACGTCTCTCTGTTTCGCTCCTCTTCTCTTCTCCTCTTTCTACCTGTCTGTCTATCCCTCCATACCTGTGTTGTGTCGCGTGTTCAACCGTGCGTCCAACATCTTCTAGGTTCAGCAAGGGACAGAGAAAGTTCAATTTACGAGCGTGCAAGAGTCAATTCTGCGTCGCAATTTTCGCGTCGAAATTCCATGAACTTTGGCTAATATGCTCTTAAGTCGATGATGATCAACTACGAGGAAAGTAATACGTAATATAATTTTCTTATTCTATTTGAATAGAATATGTCGTAGAACGCGTTTCTTAAGAATTGTATATTTCGTCGTATATTATATATCGTTTAAAATATCAAAGTCGCGAGAACCGTAGGAGGCGTAAAATGTCCTACTTATTTTCGAAGGATATGTAGCTGAACGTTTCGATCGTTTCCATAATACGCGTTCGGACGACTAAAAATAATTCCACTATTTTTTTAATGAAATCGGCGCGATTATCTTTTCATGGCGCGACATGGAACCTGTTAACCACGTGAGAAGTATTCTGCACTCGAGCGCAGTAACAAAATCCACGCGATCTCATTGTGCCTTTTATCAAACGCGAAAAGCAGTCTCGTATTCCCGATCAGTTTTGTTCGGTTCGAATCGTTCTGGCAAATGAGGCGCCCTATATCTCGGTGCGCTACACCCTTCCCTTTCTTCCTACATTGTTTTTCCCTCCGTTTCCATCCCACTTGTCCTCTCTGAACGCGTCTCTAGTCGTTCCACACCCCTTCGATTTTCCCGGTGTGATTGCAGCCACGTTGCACCGTTCGTTTGCTCGGTATCTTCTCGTTCTCCGAAATATTCGCTGCAAGTATTGCACGTTGCAGCTGCGAGCGATTGGCAAAACTCGCGAGATGAATATTTGCGCCGGATGGACGAATTCATTACGTTTCCGTTGTCTCGCTAAATTTCGCCAATTTCTGCTTGCTGTTCGTGTCGCTAAATACGTATTTAAACGTGCTTCGTTTCTCTCTATTATGCGTGTATTTCTCGTTAGGATGCTATAGGCTGACAGGACGTTGGCGTTTTTATGTGCTATTTTATACGATGTTGACACAACCCGTTACTATTTATCTGCTAGTTCGGTCGAGTATCGGTTTCGTGAGCGCAACTAGAGAGGTGAAACGTAAGTAAGAACTCGGCTAGATTGTTAAATATTTTAGCGGCACTTTTAGTCTGTCTGGATATCGTATAGTATAGTTTTCCATATTTCAGATTTTCGAACAAATAATAACGCCTATATATTACTAGTTTTCTACTCTGTATTTTCTAACGTTTTCCATCTGTAGAATATAGTACTCGTGATAAAATTGAAATCAATGGACGACTCAAGAAGAAGATTTCGCGACGACAATTCAAATCTCTATTAAGATTTGTACTAGCATTCGAGAATTCGGTGTTTCCTGACGAAATTAGTCGCATTATTAGGAACAGTTGCATTATTGCAGAATGTGCTCAGTTTGTTTGCCGCATTAGGGGAGCTTCTCCCGTTCTGTAACCGGGCGTGCCGACTTAATCTTGATTCGCGACAGGATTGTCGGAGCGCATTATCGTGGGCTTATATATTTCGCGCTGCGCCACTCAGATTAGCACAGAGGAAATCACTTCACGGCGAGTCGTTAAGTGAATCGCTAAGTAAACACTGCTTGCTCAAGGACGTGCGTAAATATTGTATCCGTTCTGCAAACACGTCGATGCAAACGGCCCGCGCGAAATTTCTTCTTTTCAGTAACGCTTGAATCGCCATGGTAATAACGCTCTTACGCAGCCTTACACAGCCATTCACGACTAATTTATCATTTATCATCCTATTACTTTGTCCTTGTTTTCCGTTGTTTCCCTTGTTGTTGAGAAAGATATTCCAACTTTCAGCGATTATGTAATAAGATGTTAATAGGCTGAATTTGTTTTTGAACGATATACCATATTCTGCAAAGGTGTTGGGATATCTACGCTGCTGGTCTTGGATATGCTTCTACCGATCTCTACATGTGGTATATGTACGTGTGACTTTAGATATGTCCGCGTTTACGAGTTTTCCTTTTTCGAAAATTGAATATGAAATCGAATAATAAACACGGTGCCGAGTTAAATATTACAAAACGTGTTTGTGATCGGAGAACGAGTCAAGAGTGAAAGATCAGCGCTTCAAAATAGATACCAAGAAGTGAATGGTAGAAAATGCAAAATAAGTTTGTATCGAGTAAGTTGTTTAACTCAAAAACTAACCACGGACACGTACATAGGCGGTAAAGGTGATAACGGATGGAATACGCTGGTTCGTGAAACAGCATCTCAGCAAAAGGGAATTCACCCGATCCATTCGCAAATCGCGTTTATGAAGTCTGAGTTGGAAGCAGTAGAAAACGTCTGACCAGACAGCAGTGTACGGCGTATACTATAATACTAAGCGCGTTTCCACCCAGACAATGACCCCGGTTATCGTTCGGTCGACCCGTACGTAATTTCGAATCGCGTTAAGTGTCAACCGATTTCGCATTTACGCCGGCCTGTCAGTTATTACCGAACAGAACTATGACGCAGCCGACAGTGTAAATAATTCAGAGCTCAATTACGCAAATTGCGAGGCAACGCGTTCCTCTTCCCCCTGTCTTTCCCACTCTCTCTCTCTCTCTCTCTCTCCTTCTCCCCCTTTCGATCCCTTTCTATCAAAGCCCCTCTCTGATACGCGCTCTACACCGCATCATTCCGTCATTCTCTCTTACTTTCTCTTTATCCTTCCTCCACGCACATCGCCCAACCCTTCCACATGCAATTAATAATTAGTTGTAGTTTCACGAGCGCTGCCAACTTAACAAAATTCGTTTTTTCCTTTATTTTCATTCGTGATTCCACTTTTTACGATCGCACGATATATTTCAGAATGGCTAGGTACTTACGGCATCACGTATATAGTATCACGTATCACGAAAACTTCCTGGATGTACAGAGATGAAAATAGAAGATGATCGGTTCTTTCGTAATACGAAATTGAGAAAGAGAGTTTTTCAGCGATTTAAGCCGAGATTCTATAGATTTGGTTGTTTTTATAGTCTGTGGTTTGCGTTTTTCCATCGGACAGTTTGGCTAGGCCGTTGATCGTTTCTTCGAATCGATTTAATTCGATGGTGCGACTGTTTCCATTCGGGGAACGATACGCTAGAACGATTTTGGTATTTACGGGGGTGAGGGTTAGAAACGAAAACGCCCTTTTTCGATGAGTCACCCTGGAAATTACAGGACCGATGAGCTGTTTAGACTCTGCTTCGAGGGGTATCTGATCACTGATCGCTTGTTTTCGGGATAAATGGCGTTGAAAGTCGCAATGGAAGATCTCTACGTTCGTACGAATTTGTATAATTTTCTGATTGACACGAATTTATACCATTAAGCAAGAGAAGCTGCTATTGTATAATTCATCGATGCAATTGATATGTATTAATCGCACGAACGTTTTTCGAATCAAACGTTTCGATGAATATGTCTTGTTTTAAAAAGAAAATTGAAATTTTACCATCGTGTATTAAAGCTGAGGAAAAACTACCAGAGAACAGCGTAATAAGAAAAAGAGAGACTAAAGAAACTTGTATCAAATTTATAAACGGACGTTTTAAGAACATTTAACGTTCTTAACAACGTGAAGTCTTGTTCCACAGGAGAAAATGCTTAAGCGATGGTTTCACGTGATTTTGGTAGTATACATATACTCGTTTGTAACACGTGTTAAGTCGATGGAGAAACTTACGTTCCTTTGTTCGTGCATCGTGTAAGACTTTCTAAATATCACTTGCAACCGGCGAACGTGATTCGTGATTGTACAGATTCATTACGGTGCAGCGGTATAAGACAGAGGAAAAATACGAGTTTCGCAGTCGATTGTCTGTCACTTGACCGCTGCTCCTTTCTTTAGTGCTCGTCAGCTTCGAATTAATCTTCGTAATAGCGATTGGGTTTCCGTAACTGGAACTTGTTTGGTATTGTCGAGGGATTTGGTAATAGTAACGGAATTGGAATTTTTCTTCTTTCATATGAAGATGTAAATGGGATTTGCATTGATAACTCGATGAATGACGATCAAAGTATATATATTCTTTCGCGTTATGCCGAATCTCCTTTAAAATTATGTATTTTTATCTGAATTTTTATACGAAGAAAAATTGAATCCTCTTAATTCTCATTATGTCGAAAGAACCAAAGATTCGTTTGTGAAAGATTTACATACGATTCATGACGTATTATATTGATGTACGAAGTTGCCGTTATCGGTCTTCGCTGATTTAAATTCATTTAATTTAATTATTCCGAGTAACATAATTATTTGCATCGGCGAGACTTTCCTAACGTTTCACAGGCAAACTGACTAGTAAGGAGGATGTAGTGTGATACTCTTCCTCTCAAGAAAAAAAAAAAGAAAGAAGAAATAAGGAAGAAGGGGGGAAAATAAGAGGGGCGATAAAGGAGGATGGAAAAGAAGCAGGAAAGGGAAGAGATTCGCGAAACTTTGGAATTAACGAGGATAGAGGTTCGCGACCAACTGAAACTTTTGTAGAGACCATTCAACTTCCAGCCATATAACCTCTCAGGGTTGAAGACGCGTACCATAATCTGGGATAACAACGTGCCAGAAAATACCTCCCCTCTTCGTTTGCATACTCGCAACTGCTATACCATCGAACGCAAAACGATACTCACCCGCTTGCTCGAATTTATACCGTCTGTCCTCCCTTCGTCTCGTCTAATTTCTGACTGATTATTTGTTCAATGCGTCAATTAGTCGTCGACAAACGATCGGATAAATATATGGCTCGAATCAGCGACGATTTCCTGAAACGCTGGCCATTATTATACGAAAAAACGATCTCTCGTTCGTTTATGCGCATCGGTAAAATTAGATATTTATTAATTAGATGTTTATTAATTAAGTTATATCTTGCTGGCATACCATAACATTGGAACCAAATGATCTTTCCAATAATTATCAGACTGTAGATTGTATACCAAAGTGAAAAATTATAGCGAATTATAATCTCGTTTTCTCATAAGCGAATCAAATTCTGGTTATAGGAGGTTAAGTCTAGATCCCACGAAATGGAACATTAATAACGCGTTTCGTAACGGACGATCTATTTATTCGGCATTCTCGAAGCTTCTTTAATTTATCGATGTCTGTACGGCCGTGCGTCGATGAGATCTTGAAAGTAATTCTCTGCATTTATCAGGAGCGGTTACGAAGCGCGCTTAATGATTAAATTTTTTTTTTTTTTTGTCTAGTTCCAATTTCGTTTCGCTATACAGATTATTGCAGGACGAACGAGCTCTGACTGAACTTGGTTAACTGACATTAATTGTAAAGAATCGGAGAAGATTGATTCCGGCCGACGTATAATTGACTCATTAATTCCCAGACGTTACATCATGCGTAGGCGCGATGCTTGCAACGTTTCATTAGCCGCTAATGAGATCATCGGTATAGGGAAACGTTTCGAAGAGAGCGATTTTGCTCTCGGCCCTTTCGCAATTGTTTTCGCCTCGTGTTCTTTTGCCGAATCGTTACGCGAATCTTCTACGTCCAATCGTATCAAGTTGTCTCGTAAGTTAATTCGTCTTATTTTGTAATTGAAATTCCTCGAGCAGAATCAAATGGTAGTTTGAACGAAATTCTATCGAAATCTTTGGTCGACAACTCAGACAATTATACACGGTGTTAGTACAACGACGAATGGCAGGAATAGTTAGTAAAATTTGCGACAACCTTCGACAGTCTTTACAGACTTGTAAATTCGTGACGCGATCGGCTTGTTTGCTTTGGTTTCGTCTTTCGACGATTGTACGAGTGGTTGGTATTTTAGGAACGGGAATAATGGAAGCAGTGTTACGTTTTAGTGACGCAACCGAAAATTTGTCGAGCCTCGAATATTAGCGACGAAAGAGACTAAAAGCAGCAAGCTGTTAGCATAAATATCAATGTCTATATTGGCTTGTTATTTCCAATGGCATTTATATTTTGGTTGAAGGTGTTTTAAAGATGTAGATATCTTTTTCGTTAATAGTATTTGTCTCAGCGGGCGATAGTTTTGATTCAGGTTGTAAACATAACTGTTATAAAGAAGAAAAAGACTGAACAGCTTTCAGAATTTTCTAAAAAAAGCTATCACTTTCTGTTTCAGGTAAGTCAATGGCAATTTAAACGTAAAACATCGACGTTCGAATCTTCGTAAACGTAAGTGACAAAATATATTGGATTCTCACTTTTTCCAACGTCTACGATTGTTGTCAAATGTTAAAGCACGGTTCCATTGTGATTTCAATTTTGTGTTCGTGCGTTGCAAGTTTTCCTGACAAAATTAACGGCTCTATTGGTAAAGTAGCCGATTATCCAGATTAACGTTTCAATAACGATCCCATAGCTATACAAACTCATGCAGCATATACGCGTACTACAACCGATATCCACCACTGAAAATATTCATTAGGTTTCCAATTGTGGATCTGAATAGCGTCCTTCGTCCAGGAGTGTCGAGACGGCCGCGTGTCGCTCTCAAGTAAATACACGTTTCGCTCTTTTCTCGCCGCCTCGTCGTCTGGCTTTTCCCTTTTTCCCCTAAATGCACGTGTCGCGTAACGCGGCTTCGCCTCCCTCTTTTGTGTACAAATGACACCTCTCGCATCGCCGGCCTCCTCCGGCAACTCCCAACCGGTAAAGGGATATACCTTGTAGTCGCTGGATACGCGACTTGCTAGATAATCCGCGAACCACCTCGTCCCCTTTGCCCTCTCCTCCTCTTCGCCTTTTGTCCTGCATTTTCCTCCTCTTTTTTTCCCATGGCACATTTCATCGCTATTTCTGCTCGCATGAACAACGAGTTGCCAAGAAAATCGTGGATGAATCCCGTGTCGAGTGAAACACGTCCGTGCTTACGCTATTTGTCCACGAGATGTTCCTCCCTGATGATGATCTAGTTTGGCAGATAGCGACTCTTTTCCATGTACGATAACTTACCGCTTGGGAGCCATCTAACTTTGTTCCATTCGTGATAAACGCGAAGAAAATGCCCTCCCCCCCCTCTCTCTCTAATTACATCAGGCGATGACGCTTCATCAGAATTGTCAAAAAAATTGTGTCTTCTGTTAATAGCTTATCGGCTAACTTTTCTTTCTATTTACTCTATTTACTGTTCTCGCGAAAAAGTCTACCAGAAATACGTACCATACTGTTATTTTATTTTTACTTAAACTATAAATTATTTTTTTGTTTTAATAAAAATAAATTATTTTTCTTTGGTCTTATTAAATTTATTTTTTATGCTAATTTATTATAACATTAATTGGTAAATACCTCTATAACCGCTGCACATCGTAGAGCAAAAAAAGAAAAATGATGGAAGAAATTTAATTACATACTATTTTTAGGGAGCTAAATCGAAATAATATTTAAATTATATATTCAAATTAATATTTTACGCGGTTTTAACGCGAAACATTGACCATTTCGACAGTCATGACTTTTAACGAGCTATTGATAGCGACGATTAACCTTAAGATGCTACTGATTACCAAGAAACAGGGAAGAAATAATTAATTTGATGAGATCGTGCTGTTGTTACCTTGAATATAGTAATACATGGATCAATCCGGTTTCGATATTATAGCCTCCAACTTCCTACTAATTCGAAGGCTCAGCTATCTTCTATATCAAGCATATTATGAGGTATACATATACTACTTTCGTGATATAACGCTCTTCTGTTTGTTAAAGGAAAATAGCATATCAGGAATAACTCTTCCCTCTTATAAAGGTTGTAAAAGCTTAACACGGTACGACATTTTCCAACGTAAATTTAGTGGAAATTGTAAGCTGCGCAAGCGTTAAGTCAAAAGAGATTCTACGAGTTTGGTCTGAACAGATGCGTATGCGGCGTATTTACTTTGCTCTTTATGAAATAAGAATATAGTTTTTACAAGTAAAGCTTATTTATACAAATTTTAACGACTAATTTTATTTAAAAAATAAGCGATTCAGAGCGACAGTTTAATGGAGGCAACGATGTACAACGGTATCGGTAGTACGTACACCTTTGTGAAATTGTTAAAATATTACGGCGAATAACGTAAAACAAGGTGAAGCATTTCCTAATCATTTCGATCAATTTGAAATTTGCCGAATGGATTATTAAATCCTCGTTACCTGGCATTACTGGTCGGGTCGCCTAAAAGACATATTTGCTAGTGTATGAAGTCGCGTCGAAGAAGGAGTGCCGAGAGACCGTCGTAAAGCGCGAAGAAGAAGGAACAGCGTGCGAAGCGGTCGCAATTAGCGTGACTGTTTGACTGGCTAACAAACGGTGTTCGTCGCTCGAACGAAATAACACCCACGCGATAAAAATCACGCCGGCAGTCACTTAACGCACTGGAACCGGTGGAAACGTTATTAGGAAGAGTCGTACCTTCCTAGTTACATTCCATTTCCGCGCGTTCCATCAACCGAGCTTCTCTCTTTCTCTCTCTCTCCCTCTCTCGTTTCTCACCAGGTTCGTTCGCTCCCTTTTCCCAGCTACTCGAACCCACTTGTTCCTAACCCCTCCTGTCACCCCTCACGGTTTTTGTTTCTCCTTTGGGCTTTCATCGGGCCTGCTAGCGAACGACTTCGCCGCTTTTATCGGCTCGTTCCTTTTTTTTTTCTTTCGTTTCTTTGGCGGAGAAAGGAAGGAACGAGGGTAGTTTGTTGGGGTGACTTTGCCATTTAATGGAGTGTTTAAGTGATATGTGAAATATCTAGCGAAGTTGGTGTTAATAATACAGTATGTCGATTGATAGTCAAGTACTCAGTGATAATGGACGTAACGAGATGAATGTCGTGCGTCATACGAGTTGCATAGATGGAATGTTAAATTTTTCGTTCGTAATCGATAATCGATAGAATAATCGAATATAATCACCAAAGTGCTAAAATTTAGATTTTTAGATATCGATAATTCCTGTTCAATGACACGTTGCGAATATGTCTCTACGTATCGGTTATTTATTAAATTTTCATATTAATGTGGCTAATTTCTTTTATGCTAAAAGAGAAGTTTTGAATTTCATCATTTTATGGAATTTTTCTCGTTTTAAATGAATCAAACCAAGTTCGCCATGCACGGCTACGTTACCTTGTAACATCGAGGTCGAAAAGTACTCCCAAGAGCGCAAGCATCAAGTATATAATTAATCATGCCGCTCCACGGGTTCACAGTCGCAGTAATTAAATTCCTAATTTCATTAACAAATTACAGTGACCTTTTCTACTTCGTTTTTCTACTCGACATCTATGTTTCATCTACCAATTGAATTCCCCAAATATTTCACAATATACTTGTTTCTTGAATTCCTTAAAAAATGTACGTCTATCCACGACTTTTTAGTTCTCCAAGGGCTCGTCTTTTATTCGCTGTTTAAATCCATTTAAACTTCGAAAGATTCGTTATTTAAATTTTGAAATTGTTGGCAATTCGTTTAGTACTTGCCAATTTTCTCTGTCTTTTCTGCCTTTTTGTTTATTCGAAAGTGTCGCATACCATCCTTCCCTACGGGAATTTATATTCATCCACCCAGAACTCAATTCCTAAGTAAGACTGTTGCCAGCGTAGCCATACAAGCATATAAACCCTAAGATCAACTCGATCAACACTGCTCTATGGTGGCGTAACGACGCCCGAGTGGAGACAACGAAGATTACAGTGTCCAAACAACTGGCGTCGATCGTCCACCCTATCTTCTCAACAAATTCTCTTGCCAACCCTTACTCTATGGCAAACTTCGTCGAACGAGTTTTACTTCTTACTCGTCAGTGGTCCACGTAGCATGTAACGCGTTAACTTATCCAATTTTATATCCAGCTGTAATTTTGTTTCAACCTATTATCGATTTCATCGAATATTTTAGTTTTAATTATTGTAATTGTTATTCAATTATAAATAAATTGTAATTATCTTTCATGAATCTCTGTAATGTTCTCTGTAATTAGATAAGAGTAACGTAATGCGAATCTCCATAATGTTCCTAACTGGAAAGAAGAGTTTTTTTTTTTTTTTACAGCTGACGAGATATAACTATCTGTATAGCCTGTATACGGCATGACAAAATAGCAGATGCACACTTACGGTCCCCATATCTGCTAGAAAGTAATTACTTTCTTACCAACAATCTGAACGCACTTTAAACCTAATATACGTATATATGCGGCTACGAGCCAAAGGGACCTTCTTGCTCTGAGCCCATATATGCGCTAACAGTGCTCAAAGGGTTAAAAAGTGTATGATAAAAGTCGTTAAAAAGCTAGATTGCATTTACTGGTTAAAGTAACGTTTTACTTTGCTTCAAAGTGGACTTATGTACTCTAAATAACCTTTCTTCGTATTTTACTCTACGTTGAAGTGAAAATTTCGATCAACTCGTGGAACGTGTTTAACTGTTAAACATGGACAACACTACCTACTAATAGTCAGTGAATAAATGAAAAACACGTCGCTTCTATTTTAATCTAGATGAAACATTATTTCCTATGTAATCGTTAAAATCGACGACCGCGTGTTCCAATTATTGCCTTACCAAGCGTGAGTCAATCATGCAAAAAATACTAATAACGTTTTTCACGACTAAACTTGATCGCGATATTATAAGGGACAATAGTAATAAAAGGGTTGATATCACCAAATCGCATTCATTTCGAGCGTCTCTCATTGGTTGTCGTTCCATAGCCATCGTCTGGCGAGCGCTTCGCTTCTCGTTAACCTTTTTTATTATTTCGTAGCCCTTTTAATTAAAGTAACCGCGAAGTTTCTTATAGTCGCTTTTACGAGCGGTGCTATCTTACGACGCGTATACTTGCGTCGCGATAACTCTTTAACTAGCTAGGTGCCTATCTATGCATTATACATATGTACAAATAGGGATAAAGGAAGGTGCCGAAGATAGCAAAGCATGGTAGCAGATCGATCAATTACACGTTAATTGATTTCTATTTATGTACATAGAGTTGGTTTCATACTTAGAGTTGGTTTCATACTTAGAGTTGGTTTCATACTTGCGAGACAAAATTGGATATTTTATAGTTGAAAATTTAGTATTTAAGTTAGCGTTGGAGCAGTAATATCACATGATAATTTAGTATGTAAGTATTATCGAGTATCCAATACGGTATCGAATTGATTGAATTTTATTAACAGCAAGAAGAAACTCGTACATTTTCGTAGTTCGTGTTGTAAACTCTTTTCACGGCCGGCCTCTGCCCGCGAAAAAGATACTTTCTTCTTCAAGCTGGTCCTCTTCAGCGACCGCGAAAGCCGGAGATAAGTAGATAGCCCACTCGTGGTAATTACACGCCTCTCTCCCCCGTGGTTCTGGCACATTTTATACTCTTTTCCTGCAAACACCGCTAATCCCAAAAGTGGTGGTAGCTACTGGCCAACTGGAACCGTTCCGTGCATTCGATTTTAACCGATCGCTACTCGTCCCTCTCGCGAATACGATCGGTTTAGATGATTCGGACTTGGTCCATCGGGAATTCCCTTCGAATAAGAATTTTGCGACGAGAACACTGGAACAGAGTAAACAGCGTACGATAAAAGTTACGTACCGGTGTTATTTCGGATTATTCCAGTTTGTTGGAATTATTATGACTGGTTCTTTAACCTATAAAGAAGGGACAAATGATATGCCGTTTTGATATTTTTTGCTTGCATAACGCGATAGTTCCTTTTACGTAGTCTCTCTTAAGAGGTAGTCTTTTGAGGCGGAAAGAATATCATCAAAATTTTACAGCGAGAAAATAAATTATATACGTGTCCTATCTTTAGTTTACTTTGAATTCTAAACATGGCATTACTTGGTTTATTTACTTTCACGATAGACATTATTTATCTTTAAGGTATCGTCGTCGTGATAATCGTGATAAGAGGAACGAATTGTCCTTGTAAGAACGGAATTGCAACTGCTCCTACAATGTCATACAACGCGTCCAGATCTGAATAGGTATCAATGACAGTATCAGACAGACCACAATTATCATATCTGTCTCCGTGAATGCTTGTTTCCGATACGACAAGAGCGATTGAATGTAATTGGAAGATACGTTCAATGGCAATTTGAATTACGGAATTTACAATGATGTTCTTGATAGAGAATTTTAAGAATTAATCGAGAAACGGACGAAGGATACTTTTCACTCTTTTGTATAATACGTTTCGTTACGTCAGCTAGCTTTTTTGCTTGTCCTTTTAGCTGCTTCGATTTGTTCGTGCTTTATCGAAATTTATTGTTCGTTTTAATTTGATTAATGTAGTTGTCCTGATTGGTTTGAGTAACCTCGTTTACAATTAGTCAGATTCCAATATGATAGAACTATTAGGTTGTTCGTCTAAATAGAAATAACACGTCTAAGTAGTACATATCGCGCGCCAATTTCAAGCTGAAGAAGATTCGCTATAATATTGGCAGACAATAGGTATGATAAAAACTAATTTACGACATAAGCGTTTGATATACACGTTTCTTAAATACATCGAACGTATGACATTTTAAGGAGACTACGAGTAATTAGACTTTTACCAGAGAAAGGAGAACGTGCCATGCGCGTATATCAAGCCAATGTCAATTTTTATCGCAAAATTTTATATTTATAACACGGACGAAAATATGATAATGTCAAGTAACTCTCGACTTGCTCCGTTTATCAAACAGAGACTCCATACACCAAGGTTCGCAAATCTTAGTAAACTCCATTGGTTTTCACGCGGAATTTTTTCGCGCGAATCCTAGTTCGGCTCGTAAAGTCGTTCGATGGAATCCCGATGCGATTACGCTCTCGTAGCCGTTCCTTTCTAAAAGAGTTCGCTGTGCTTTAGAGTAGAAGGACAAGGCATTTACCAGGAAATGCGATAATTGCAAATTGTAACGGAACGGCCGAGCTATTATCGCTTATCAGCCACCCTTCATCCCCTTTCTCGTCATTCTTTTTGCCTTCCTAAATCCCTAGCCGCGTGTCTTTCCCCAATGTACTCTTGGAACCGCGTATTAACGAAACACCTGCTCGGAGCTGTTTCCTCTCTTGCATAGAAATAGTCCATGGTACGTAGTTGACCTTTCGCACTTAACCGGAAATATCCGCGTGAAAGCGTTCCAGTGTAAAGGACAGCTACTGCCGCGGCGCGGCGTGGCGAGATTCTTCGCTTTCCACTGAAATTGATGGAAATGAATAAATGCTTTTGTTATGGTTTTTAACGGGCACCTTGCCATTTTGAAATTGAAAGAAAATTTAAGTTCCCCTTAACTCTGAAAGCTAAATTGAATAGGTTAATTAAATTTTTGCTCCGCTAACTTTTCCCCGGAAATAATTGCTCATTTTTTCAAAATACACATCTACATATTAAAGCGAGATAAAGGTTTTCCGAAGTAACTGATTAATTAGAAAATTTAAGCGCGTTATTTTGAAATGAAGAAAATAGTGCAATGAGTTTTGGAATCGGAACAAATAACAAATGGGTACAAGTATCCGTCTTTTCATTCGAATGTCTTTGTCAGAGAATATGTTCACTCGCTCGAAATTTTATCTTCGGATATCTGTTAGAGATTATTACCAGTCGTCCTGTGATGGAAATATTATATTACGAGTATGTAGCTATTATATATATTTCATTCTAAGTTCACGTGGATACAGTAACGGAATAACATCTTAGTAGGTACATCTTTAGAAATAATATAAAATAATATAGAAAATATTGCATCGAGTAATAAACTATCGATTTCGGGCGTAAAATTTTAACATATTTGCTAAATTATTTGTTGATCGTTATTTGTTCGTTGATCGAATTAATATCGTTTCGTTCTTATCCGTTATCAATGTGACACCATATTCAAACGTCACTTTCTTGCACAGTTATGTAAAATTCAACTGGAGCGCGATTTGCAGCAAGGTCGTTTTATTTTTATCAGCGACCGATAACGATAAACGGATAGTATCGCTTCCGCCATTTTGGCGCGGACCATCAATCCGTTGAAGCAACTAATTAACGCGAGGTCTACTTTACGCTTCGAAGCACGTACAAGTATTCATATATTTTTCACCGTGCAGTTGTGCACGGTGACAGCTGATAAAATATAAACACGGTCGAACTCGATGTAAAGCGGGCTTAATGTATTTCTCTTGGCTTGGATTCCCGTGGCGATGAGTCGCGGTAAGTCTCCTGTGGAAATAGCGCGTGCGATTCTTATGCAACTGCTATGGCTGTATCATAATACCAGCTAAGCATAAAGATTGCAAATGAAATACTCGTTAGTAGGTAACGCATAACTAGAAATCAAAAGTAAACAGGGCTTTGCTTCTTTTTCGGAGAATGATTTGGTATTTTCAACGCGTCATACGTTTTCCACGTGGTCAAACCTTACCTGAATTTAAAGCCTCTTTACCAGCTAATTTGAAACGGAGCGAAGTTAAAGTTGGTTCTTTTTTCCAATTTCCAAAGAGGAAGGAAAAAGGTCCGATAATCCGTGGTAACTCGCGTAAATTGCTAGTAGACGTCTTTTTCGGAAGCATTAAAAACGTCGATGTATACTTTTACTGCTTCGTCTTTGACTTAATTAATCTTTGAGTTATCTCCTCTGGTTTGCGTAATCTTTCAGCTAGCCAATAGCTTGGCGTCGTTTATTACGGGTCCGAAACTTTTACGATCGATGATTTTAATACCGTTTCTTTTAAAACTTAAATATAAATTACTCGATGGAAGAAACGAGCGTTAAGGTAATTCTGGACGATTGCTCGCGTTTTTGGTATCCAGTATCGAGCGAAAGTTCGCATCAGCTTCGATGTTCATCGGTAAACCGGATGTAGCGAAAGATAAGATGCTATTATCGCGTCACTCGCGACGATAAGCACAGTTTTACTGCTTGTGGCGTTGTCATTGATTCTTTCGAGGGCCGAATATGATTTACACGGAAAATGTAAACGGCAGAGGTTTCGTTAATTATTTCCAGAGAAACGATATAAATTCGTTTTGCATCGATAAGCGTAAAGATCGACACAGTTATCGACGCTGTGAGCTGTCGTAGTAACCGAGTAATACAATTTTAATCGCTTTTATTTTACTATTATTTCTATGAATTGGATGTATTCGCTTACGTATAACGTACGTTGTGTTGTGCTCGTTGATCGATAACTGCTAGTTTGTAATTGTATCGCAGTTTATTGGAACAATGGAGATCTTCTGATAGATTGATGCGACACTCCATTTACTCTAGTGACGTCTTCTGCAATAAAATTCGCATTTCTCGCGCCTACACCAACCATTCTTTCCTTTATGAACTGCAATAGCGTTTTATCGCACTTTCCTGGCATTGACATCTATTTCTTGTCCATTCTATTTTAGTATCGAACAATGACAACGAGATAATGCAAGCAACAGAGATACGTTATTTATCCGCCAGCATTTATCGTATTTATGATGTCGATAAACTAACTGCACAATTTGTTTTTCTACGTCTGATGTTTAGATCCATTTACGATCGTTTGGAATCTTCCCTCGTTGAACGTATACAAAACTTTTTTTTCCTATCGCAGAAATTTGTCAAAGTAAATGTAATTGTTGAAGCGCGCACTAACGATGAATGTTTGGGTGAAACAAAATTCTGTTTTTGTACGCGACGATCTAATACCAATGCGTAATGTCGCAGTTTCGAAGGAATCAGTATTGTTCCGCGTCTCGCGTGCTTCGTTTCATCCGGCTGGAACGAATAAAATCGTGAAGAATTATACGTTCAGCGAAATTCTTGATAGTTTTGTCTTTGGGAGAATGTGGACAAAATTATAGAGCAGCTGCACACCTATATCGTAAAAGACTTTAGAATCGTTGACAGCCGAGCTACGTAGTTATTCGCAATTCTGATCGCTGTGGTTCTCTGTGGTCGTGAGGGATCTTTTCGATGATACCGTAGTGGGTGTTGTATAGGAGATTTACTGGACATTCGGCGAGGGAAGAAAGACACGCTCCTCTAAAAAGAAAAGTTATATCGAAATCTTCGAAACAACAGCATCGTAAAGAAGTTTTCCTCCTCGATACGCAAAGTAAGCTTTATTTGGGATATTTTTTCATACAACGTGTAGCTGAAACGTCGACGCAGAATTTAGCGAAGCAGATATAGCGAAAAATATCGCTTTTAATTATACGATGCAGTAACACGTAGTCGGACTCATTTCACTGGTAAACCCGATTTCTATCGTTCGTTTTAAAAAACAATTTCGTAATAGTTAATCCATTGGTGAATCACGCGAATTACGCTAGCGAAGAGTTAATTGTCCTGACGACTCAGTGGCGGACTTTTAAAAAGCAACGATTAATCCCGACTTACCTCTAATTACCGCGAGACAGGGTGAAAGTGGGTGTAATTAATCCGTCGTCGGTCGACCGTTCGGTAATTCAGTGCAGGTTCTCGTTCGAGCTTTCAATAAATCGCGGCGAGCGTTTTTTATTGATCGTCGGAAGACACACGGACGCAAACAGTCACGGCGATGGCCATCCTTGTTAAAACCGATGCGGTACATGACGTACACATCGTTCCCACGCGCAATAAAATGTTCCAGGATTACGCAATGAAGCTTATGGCCAAGTCCACCGTGTACTGCGCAATTCCGCATGGCATAAAAGTTCTCTCCTGCCCCGATAATGTATCATACAACGAAACGCTATCGTACCATCGCGTATATTATTTTTCCCTCGGCTTTTCCTTTCTTCTTTCTCTTTCTCTCTCTCTCTCTCTCTCCCTCTCTCTCTCTTTTTATATTGGTTTAGGTTTAGAGACTAGGTAAGGTTACCAAAGATTCGTTCGGTTCGTACCGAATTGATAAGAGGAATGGTTATAGTACAGATACGGAAACTTTGAGAGATTTTAGAGTTTGCGATGGAATGTAGGAAGTTTGAATCTTCAATTTTGAAAGAAAGAAAGAAATTCTAAATACTTGTAAGTTTATATTTCTATCGATTTATTAATTTTTGCTCATTTTTATTCATTTTTATTAATCATCTTAATACCTCGTATTATATTTCCAACGATCTTTATTTACAATGAGATTACGATAATAGCAGTCATATAGCAATTGATAAGCGCACCTTTCAACAACAGATCAATGTAAAAGCAGAGGTATTTAGATATATTCGATTCAAACGATATTAATATTTCACGATTCTTTGGTACGTATTTCGTGTTTATAATAAAGCTTTCACAACGTACGCATCTCCCATTAATACTTATTACAACATGCTGTTGAACGCTTTCATGACAGAGCCCGTGTTCACCCAGAAGGTTTCATCGCGTTGCTCGCTCACCTGTTATTTAGCACACTCGGCCGAGTTATTCGTTTCGATATCCGCGCAAGTCTAAGGCAAGCAGAAACGAAGGAATTGGAAACCCGGTAGTAGAAACGCACTCGTTCCTCATTGGTTGGCAGAGTTTAGGAAAATACGAAACTCGTTCAATCAGTCAGACGAAATCTGCTTCATCGCCATTGGCCGCTTTGTGCATGACTAATTCCAACTAGCAATTCCGATTGCTAATATTCTGATTTTGTTGCCTGTATCTCTACTAGCTGCAAGGTAGAGACGTTATATCTTGGTTTACTGTTCGCGAATACAAAATCTTAGCGATATAATATATTCCACGCTAAAACATCTCGCCCGTCGTAAATGCTTTTGATATGATTTTCAGTTCCTATTCTTTTTTTTTTCTTTTTTTTCTGGAATTCAATTTTCTTCAAGCGTATACCCATTTATTTGAGTCTATATGCCGGATAATAAAGTAGAGGGAATTCTGTGCTATCGATTTGAAATTTTTCACTTGTTCGACATCGTCAAAATAAAGCTACATTCGATATCACATACACGTTCCAGCACTGAGACCAAAAGATCCAAGAGTCGCGTATATGCGTCTATGTCACGAGAGTCACGAATAGCTCAGCGACCACTTGGAATCGTGAAGAGGTCACGCTGTCAACGACTAGTCGCCCCAGAGGTAGAAACGTGATACAAGATCTCGCGATTTCTATCGTTGACCTGTTCTATAGTTTCCCTGCAACGATAGATCTCGCGATTAACGAAAAAACGATGAATTCTAAACCGTTTAATCTCGGTACAACGATCTGTATTCTCGAGCGGTGTACAGATTATAATTCCTCTCCGCGCTTCTTCATCCGACCTATAAATTTGCTGTAAAGGGGAGGAAATCCGAAAATCGAAGATAGTACGTTAACCGTATAAAAATAGAGTTCGACGCTAAAGTGTCTATCTACTTTCATAGATCTACGAAATACGTAATACCATTGAGTGAATTCGCACGCTTGTATCGACCTTCTTGTTCCTATCTTATCTCGGCATTCTTTAAACAAGAATATTTATAAGAGCGTTGCTTTAAACGTGAGGTAAAAAGGATTGTAAATTGATACGAATGAATATAACAGGGGAATGCGATTAAATATTATTATAACAGCACAGCAAAGTGTAACGTATATATAAATGAATACCGAGAATCTAAAATTAAAGTAAAATGTCGGTTGAACGTGACTTAAGAAGTGGACTAATCCGTGCTGTATAATTCGTACCGAATAATGTATAAGTAAGATTGCTGTATGAAAGATATTCGTATGGAAGTGTCTTAAGACTTAAAATAACGCTTAAATTACCGGTGATACGAAGCATCGACGAAGGAATTTTCATGCACAATTAAGTAAAATAATTTTATACTTGATATACACTCGTATCGCTTTGATCTTGAAACTTATTGCGTTCTAGGTTACACGGAATTTTCTTCGATACGCGATTACTTTCGCGTATACTCTCTCTTACCTCCTCGAAAAAGAGTAAAATTATCGAAATCGCAACGTAATCTAATGGTCGATGAAATTCATCAAATAATCCGGTCGGGCAAATACGATAATTTCAGCGGAACGAAACGCACGGCCACGGTTCTCTCGTATCGGCGGATTAGTAATTAACGGCGGCGATAAAGTTGTCGTTTCTGAAGTGTTGCGTTGTCAACCTACCGGACATTAAAACGACATTTAACAGGAAAAATTGGAACGGTCTGCAATTATATCGCTTCGTCGAGTCGGTTGCTTTTTTTCGCGATGAGACGACGAAAGATTATCATTTTTTCGCACGATCACGTTATCATCGTTGTCGAACGATAAAATATCTCATACCGTAGAACGATTCTCCTCGTTACCGTCTACGTGAGCCTCATCGATAAGGAATATTTACACTCGCTCGACCAGTTTTTCTTTTTTCCCCGCCATTTAACGAAGTCATGATCGAGTTAAACGCGTCAGATCCGAGGACGCGAAAGCAAAATTTCCGAAACTCGTTACGTAACCTTCTGCGATAATGTTTGCGAGTAGAAATTTGGAATTAAGGACAAGCTTTTCGGATAAAATTTCTAGTATTTTTTAGGGGGGAGTCATTTCCAAATTTTTGTACGATTTTCCTTAAAATTCGTAAGATTTCGTTCCGAATTAGCGTAACCGCAAATTTCGAAAACTTGCTCGAACAACTTGTATAATGAAATTACCATTGTATCTACGAGAATGTCATCTAACAAAAAACCTAATTTTTTGTTTCAGGTAAGTCAACATCCAATCTGCTTCTGCATTTCTTTTAAACGTATAAAGCGACGTTGTCAAGCCTTCGAACGTAAGTAACGAAACGTTCCACTTTCGCTGTATCTCGCGCGACTGGTATTGTTATTGAACTTCGAACCACCCTCGCGTTATACTAATATAATAAAACGAAGGAAAAGAGAAATAGAACCGGTGCTATACGAGCTTCGCGGTACTCAAGCACGTCGTTCAAACGGTCGATTTACATTCAATGTCATTCTCCATGTTTAGCGTCATTGACGCGTCGCGTTGGAGACGTGGGTGGTACTCGCGAGTTTTCGCCTACGGTCTGTCGGTCGCGTTCCACGTTCAGATCCACTAACCAGAATTTAACTCGATATCGGGTTGTTTTTTGATCGAGAGCAAAACTTCTATAACTATGAAATTAACCGTTTAGCCGAGAATATGCTCGATAAATTGTACTCCTATAGCCTCAGCCTGTATCTTTGTACAGACTGTATTCGAAATGTTCGATTACAAAGCAAAGAACTCTCCTTGCCCTATTTAAAAACAATTATCGGTATGACAGTAGTAGTGGAATATGCTATGCAGTAGAATATGCCTTACGGTAGAACGAGTCACGCAGTAGAAAATTTCGCACACGCGCGGCCAACGTTTCTCCCTATATTCCTTATATTATTTATATTCTTCTATTAAGAAAATTATTGGATAAGGAAATTATCGTAACCAAGAGAACTTAGGGGTCCGAGCGACCGGACAAGTACTTTTTCTCGGTTAACAGCTTAAACAATCGCGTGATCCTATTTTTGTCGTATCGTGAAATAAAGACGAGCGGTTGTACTCGCATATAAATCGGTTGAACGTCGTTTTCGCGAACGTATGGCACTCGATTGCGTAAGAGTTGTCGCGCAGCCACCCTAATTTACGAGCTCCATTTAAGTTCCACGAGAGATCAGAGCCAGACGGAGAGGAGGCGTGGGGGAATGGAATGGAAGAGCGGGGAGAAAAAGGAAAATAAAAATGTATAGTCTCGAAAGAACGGCGGGATAGATATCATCTCGGACGAAGGACGACCTTGCTGTTAGCCACGTAACTGCTGAGACGTCTCTTTCTCTTCCCGAGGGCGTGTTTTGTCCGCTTAAGGACGAATGGCACGATTTTATCGAATTAATTTATTAACTTGGCTACTCGCGTCTGCGATATTATGGCGTAAAGGCGTTTGATTTTTTAACGAAAGATACCTTATGGGGGTTTGGCGCTTTTTTACCATTCTCGTCGATTATACGATATGGAGTTGGTCCAAGAACTTTGAATCTCAATTTTGTTTTGTCGAAAGTGTGGTTTCTAAGTTATCGATCGTGTTTCTGACAGAGTAATACAGTTAGCTTGATAGAATTTAATTACTGGTTTACTGCATGAAAGAATTGTTTCGATAAAGATCGCGTGTTCTTTGTATCTGGATATAGAGGTTAGTTTCAATTTATTAAATGGAACGTTCGACGTTTCATCTTGTAATCAAAAAGAATATGCAGTCTGAAGAATAGTGCGATATATTGGTACAAAGCGACCTTATTAATTTTACTAGAGTTTAATTAAATAATTAATAATCGACACGAGTGTAATATATATTTCATAGAATATATACGTATAGTTTTACTCGAATCTGTTCAGGTCAATGATTAAAATATGCAAAGCGTCAAATGGCTGGCGTACTTGTCCTATAGCGTGTATGAACATTTTTTTCTAAATGTCGCTACAAACATTCCAGTCAACCCCTTTTACCATTCGAATTTTCCTAACCTGCCAGTTTAATTTCCTTGCGCCGATCGAATCGCTTCGCGGATCGTTTTAACGCGCCACTCGAAACATTAAAGAGTCTCTTTCATTGCTAATGTCGCATTCCCTTTCGTACAACCACGCGTTACGATTATCATTGGGAAAAGTAAAATCGATATACCACAGCCATGCATACAAACGCACCAAGATTAACAGGATTCGAAGTAAATGACAAGGCTGGCGATCAAGCTGGCATCGAAGTGGTTGCAATTACTACCTCGTTATACGAGTCGATACGAATCGCGTTATCGGTTCACCTTGATCCCCTTGTCGCGATAGATTTAATAGTTTCCCTCTGTTAATCTTCGAAAACTCAACTGTGGTGGCTCTCCCTAACGGAAGTTGAAGATGATGAAAGGCAGAATTGGCTGCTCGCGCGAGTGACAGAAGAGAATCTAGAGAGAGGAGGTGGATCTGGCCGGAAAATCGGGAGTAGGAGGATGGAAGAAGGTTGTAGGCGGGAGGGGGGACGAGACGAAAGGAAGGAGTTAGGGTTAGGGTCAGGTTGGGAGTTGGAGGAGCAATAAGGAATTATTGCGGTACGATCGACAAACGGCGACTACGTGGCTGCACTACGGAAGATTCTCGTCGGCGTTTCTTCGTTTCTGTCCGTGTCTTCTCTCCGTTCCCTCCTCTGTCTCGCCTTCTGCGCCTCTCTATCTTGCTTTTCTTTGGTCTTCCAATCTCTTGCTTCTTTCTTCTCTGGCACGAACCGGCAAGAAAGACAGACTCAGACCCACAGACTCGTCAATATGTAACATTCGGGACCGCTGTTCCCCGTAACACGTTCGTCATACCGTGCTACGTGGAATGGCGGATTCCTTCGAATTCTGTATATTTCTGTGGATGCGATAAACCGACCGCCGGCGGCATCATCCCTTTCCAAGTGCATACGATAACCGTGTCAAGCCCACGGCTTAACGTTAAAAGTCGGTGATTCGCTCGTTCTTATTAAATTCTAATCCTATAATTTCTTTCTAACTCTTTGTACTAGGCGTAAAATTAGTTTATACGGCACCTAATACGTTTACGTCGCTCTGGAAATAAAAAATTGCCAGCTATCGCGTTTATAGAAACGACTTGTCACCAATTTCTTAACCGGTCGTTTTGGCCAGATTCTAATGTTTCGGAAAGAAAACGATTAATCGACAGAACGATGGCATGCACGGGGATTTTGAAAATAAAAAATAACAACACTGGTCGCCGATATGTCACAGGACATTTTTACGAGCATTCGTGACATATTTTCCGAAAGCTCGACGACGCGACGCTCGTAATTCTCGTATCTGACGATCGTTTTAATTGCTTCTTTCGTTTCTTTTTTTCTTCTTTCTATCCCTTCTTCTGTTATTTCACAGTCCCCTTTTCACGGACCACAGTGTGACGGATAAAGCGCGGCATTTTTGGAGAGGTAGATTATGAAGCGTTTTGTGAACCTGAAATCCGTTGGTTGTTCGGGCAACGAATTAGGAGGAAATGGTCTGAATTTTATCCGTGGTTCTATGGCGTGGTTTAACGGATTCGTTCCTCGTACCAGAGAATCAATTTCCCTTTTGCCCGTATGTTTATATGCACGATGCTCCATTTATTCGTTCGTATTTCTAGCTATTATATACACAACGGTATTTCCGTGTACAGATACCGTAAAGCAAGATCGATTGGATTTTTTAGGAATTGGTAGAACGGTTACGCGTCGATTCGAATCGGCTAATAGATCAAGCCAGAAATAGAGATACAGGCAAAACATTCACTGAAATAGTAACTGGAAACATTTTTTAAGAATTGTAGGTATAATTCGATAATACATAATGAATAAGAAACGTAGTTAAATAAGTCAATTTATTGCCGAATCCTCTAACCTCGAAACTTGAGTCGGTCGAAACGTTTTCGGACAAAAATGTCTGTACATTGTTCCAGCGATTATTCTAACTTGGTTCCAAGCCGTTTAAAAATGAAAACATTCAGACAGACGTTGTATCATCCATCGCCTTACGTCCGCAAAGAGCGAACTTCTCCATCCATCGACTAAGCAAATACGCTCCAATAAGACAAACTTCCCCTCAAAGCGTGGGCGTTTCTCGAGTCCACGTCGAGGCATTCCATCGTCTGATTTATCGACGTAACAAAAGTCAGCCGGTCGCGTTTCCTTCTTCGATAAAAATCCCAGTGAATGCGGTTGAAAACGGCTTCTTGAGTCATCGATGCACGATTGCGAGTTGTAGTCGAAGGTCGGCAGGTTCCGGCGTCACGTGCACCGTCGCTAGTGACGGGATCAAGTTCACTATGTAGTTACGAATTCAAACCAATTCCAGTATAAAGGTTTCATATCGTGTGACACGATTACTATCATCCGTAAGATGATGTTTCATATTCTTGTATGTACATGTACGAATTCATTTTCACGTACAATGTTTTTCTCTAACGAGCAAATTGGATTTTTATTACGAAGGAACAAAGCAGGTGCTCTTGAAAGCTAACTTGTAAGGAATTATTTTCTCTTTTCAATTCATCTATGAGAATATCCTTCGTTCGAAATGTTATACTCAGGTTCGAGCCTACTTGCGTCGTACTTAATCCCGTCGCTAACCGTTCCGAACGTGTCGAGACGAGCAACTCTGTCTAAGGTATCGACTCATCGCGTTCGTTATTCCGCTATTATTCGCGATCCCAAGCGGGCTATTTAAAATAACGATAAATCACGAGCGATAAAAAAAATAAGAGAAACAGATATGTCGCGGTCGATGGTTGGAAGAGCGTTTCGCTGGTAACGGCGATCGACCGGACAATGGTTCATCAAGTTAGCGCGCCGTGCCGTCTCCAAGCTGTCGCGTCGCGTCGCCGTGCTGGCCCCAGCGAAATTTCGGTCATGTCGATATCGCGAGGCGCCACGGAAATCGTCGTCGTCGTCTCGCAAATACGCGCGTCGCGTCGCGCGAAACGATACTGTTGCCGGGTTCGTCGTTTCGCGCGATTTTGACCCATTTTTCTCGAAGCTTCTTCGAACTCAAAACCAAAATGTTAATTTCAACCACTCGCGATATTCGAACTCTGAAAGTTTAGATATTGAGTTCGATATTCGTATAGAAAATTCTCCTAAAATCGAGGTAACTATACATATAATTTCGCGAGGTCTGTGCAACGTTTTCGAAACATTTACAACATTCTAAATCTTGGGAATTGCGACCATAATAGCCATACATTATTACCCCCATTACTATTTCCCATTAGCTCGAAAATTAAACATAAATTCCGCACCATTTAACATGTACAAAAGACCGCCTAATTTTTCCACCACGTTATTCGGCCGAGAGCTGGAAACTACACATATCCATTATTTCCCTTGTCAATGTGCGATACAGCATCCGGCAGACAGAGGATTTACGGCTCCCAACAGACCGTGTATATTTGAAACGTGTCCACTTCGGCCAATAATTCGCGCGAAAGCGCGTCCGGACAAGGTACGGTAAGTGTCGCGATAAATTCCACGATTCTCGCGAACAGTCAGGGATTAATCGAGAAAACGTTACCATCGTTATCGTCGTCGGTGACGAGATTGCAACGTATTTGGCGTTGTATTTATACGCACGCGCACGTTCGTAACGAACGCAAGATGATACGAAATACGCTTTCTACTCGAGCTTCTCAGATATCTGCAACTGTACAAAGTGTAAAAAGGATAGAATAGAAAAATGTAGGCAGAAGCTAAATAATGGTTAACGAAACGGTAAGAAAAAATCGTAGAATATCATGGATGTTATGGATGTTATGGAAAAGCGACAAGTCGTCCTGCGAAAGCTATCGCGCGTTCGTAGAAGCGCGGGCCGGGTGTTCGTCTAAAGTGCAAATTGCAGACGACGAGGGTAGAGGAGAGTGACGACGACGGTAATGTAACCAGGGTGAAGCTCGTACAGCTCGAAGACCGCGATGGAACAATACCTTATCGAGCAACATTGTCTATGAAGCGGAGAACCTGTCTCTTACCATCTTCCACCGTATATGTATTCCTTTCTCTGTCTCTAGTCGGTTTCACCTTTGTACCGAGCCGAGCAGCGACGATGGCACAGACCAGAGAAAGGAGGATATAAGCGAATCAGGCCATAGAAGAGAAAGAGGGGTTCGTCTCTCCCTGCGCATAGTGTACACACATTGTCCGACTGTATGGAAGGTCGACCGTAGACGCTGCGGTCTTCCGATCAAATTGGATCTACTGAGAGTTCGGAGTATCGGGTCGACCGCAGCAGTGCAAATCCACGGGAACCACGAAATATCCCGTGCCCACAATCCTGTCTCATTCCTACAAACCGACTGCTGCTATATTTTCCGGGAAAATGCCGATCGACGTTACGCCCCGGATACTTTACATAATATTGGGACGGTCCGCCGATGTCTGGATGCAATTTGCTGGACCGCGCGATCTACGCGGAACAACCGCTACCGGGAAGAGTGGCTGACTGGTTATATAGCACGCTAGAAGAAAAGAGGCAGGACAGGGTAAAAGGAAAGAAAGACGTTCCGATAGTCTCTCTCCGTGGGTATAACCGTGCTTCTTTTACTTAACTGTCGAGCGAATATAGGACGAAACGTATTCGAGCTATATTAAGAGGGGCGCTGGAACCAACGATGGAACAACCAGTTTTTACCAATAAAATCAGGATGCTGCACAAGTAGAGATACTATCAAAATTCTTTTTACGTTAAATTCTCTATGGCTTTTATCGGAGATAATTTGACTTTTACTTGAGAAAAAAATTCCAAGTAAAATTAATAAATTTGATACGAAAATCAGATGATACAGATGCGGTACAGATCGTTGTACGTATTCGTAATGTCTTCAAACTGTATGTAAGGATTCCCTACGCAAATACGTACGGCAACGATAACAACGATAGTAACTCTGCGAATAGAGTATGATTCGAGGTGGATTTAAATTACCTGCGCGTATTTCAGTGTGTGCTAAAACGAATCGGTGATGGAAGAAACGAGACAATTTCTGGAGGCAATTAAATTCGTTTTAGCATATGATAACGTATACTTGTCGTTTGCGGTTAATATTTAGAGCGAATCGAATCTTAATCAAGATTGATCCACGGTTTCGTTCGTTGCTATACCATTCTCGCCACTTGGCGGATAATATTACGCGGATGTACGGCTATTGACTATGAAACGTATATTGATAATGAACTGTTTGAAGAAAGAGGTCCAGAGTCCAAATGATAAAAAAGGTCGATTTCTGTTCATATTCGTTCTTGATGATATTTGAGTTTATCGTAGGTTTTAGTTTAGTTAGCCGAGGATTATGATTCTTTTCATTTCGAGAAATTAAACGTTACCCATGAAGGTTAGTCTCGCATGTAAATCACAGTCGTTGAGCCACTCTATCTCCAAAGTTACGTTCAACAGTAGTACAAAAGTCCATTAGTTTGCTCATTAACAAAAGCAAATTCGGTACAGTTCATAAGCCCCAGTTATTTCAACGTCTCAAATGAACGAGACGGCCCTGAAACTCCCACGCGGTAGTCAGTTAATTACTCTTCCCTTGAAAAACTTGCTCGGCCCACCTATGCCGACAAATCTCTTTGCTTCCGAACCTCTATCCAGCTACCTAATTTCCCCTATATATGACGCCTGGTGGAGAAGAGGAAGAAGGAGAAAGAAAAACGCGGGCACAAAGGAAGTAGGCGACGATTTTCCTCGAGAGAGGGAAGATTAAAGGGAGAAATACGTGTAAGAGGGAAAGACGGAGAACGAAAAAGATATAGCAAAGGAAAGAGGGAAGGGAGAATGTAGAGTAAGGCGCGTGACACGGGCTAGCAGCGTCGAGTAACGCCTTCGGAGGGTGTCTCAGCCCCTCGTACTCAAAGTGCTAATGAGTGTCGCCTCGTAAGCCAATTAATACTCCCCTACCCATCGAGGCGGCCGCTAGTCTGCGAACGAGTAAAACAGAGTCGTTGAAGGAAGACGGAAGTATCTCCCCTGGAAAGCTAGGAACCCGTAGCCGTTACATGACCAGAATACCCCGCGGATTTGGTATGCTGGCCACGCCTGACCGTCGCACACCACCTCCTCGTCGAGTGAACTCCGCCGTAAGGCGCTACCAAACCACCCCACGACCTCCACGGACCTCCGCCGACCTCTGCCGACCTCCGCCGGCCTCCGCCGACCTCCATCGACCTCTGTCAACTATCAATGGAATCAACTTTGACATATACTCGTTAATTTCACTCGATTACACGAAGAATTACAAATCGTTTTACATTTTTATCGTTGCGTTTATATATCGTTATCGCATTGAATTATATTAATAATTATCCAGAGATTTAATTTCGTCCTATCGTTACACGCAACCACCTACGGAGGTACTAAACAGTTCCGACCATGGTGTTTCCATGGTCACGCTCAACGCTAGATTGACTAGATCTTTAACATCTCGCGTTAAAGCTTTTCCCTTTTACTTCTTCCTCTTCAGAGCTAGTTCTTTAGCTAGTTCTTACACTTTGTGTGTGTGTGTGTGTGTGTGTGCCTGGACTAACAGGGAACGGTCGTGTTCCATTGAGCCTAGAGTACTTACCAACTCGAGTACTCGGCCGTACGTGAGAAGGCGCGACGTTGCTTCTCACTTAAAGACGGCTACAACTTATGACATGGACGTGACAAAATTTTCGACACGCGTGAACAATCTTGGCTATTTGGACTGGAAGATCGTACTCGATACCGTTCCCGATCTCCTTTCTTTGGTCGAGGAACGAGGACCTGCTTCGCTTCTGCTTAGAATTTTTCAATGACGTTAGAGGAGAGTGTCAAACTTTACTTTGATACTCTGGTAGGATGTTAGCGGGTTAATTATATATGAAATAGAAGCCAGAAACAGGGAAATACGTCGGAATATATCTTTCGATCAACCTCTACGAAGTATATTCTTCGATTATTATCGTGACGTTAATAGGCGTGGCAACCGTCCTCTCAGAAATTTGCTCGGTACGGCGGTGATCCCCAAAGATGCGCCACGTCGGAAGAGTTGCGCACCAAGTGGAGTCTGGAGTGTATGAGAAAAGCGACGCCGACACGGTGTTACTTCTTACTTAAAGACGCGTAGAACTTATGACGCGTACGTGACAGAATTTTCGACCCAGCCTCGGTCAACCGAGAAAGCGCGAGAAAGCCACCGCCTTTCCGATGGCGGTCTTTCCTTTTCCCGTTCCCGATCTCGACCTGGCTTCCAAGGCTTTTCATTCGTCAGCACTCTTCCCGCGACAATAAAGTTACAGGGACGTCGAGTTTACGGGAAATTGAAGTTTTTCGCGTGAAATTGTCGCCAGGCCACCGACTTTCAACCCTCGTTGACGAACTCTTTAATCGTACCGCTACCACGTCGATTGCACTCCATACCGTTCCTTTGTTGGCTCGTTGATAGTGTTCAGCGAATAGGAAGTTTTTCGTTTTATTAGCTGCCAGTTGCTTTCTACTCGAGCAATTATGGTTCGAGATGATTCAAGGAGTAGAGGATGGTTCTGTAACCTTTCTTGGAAATTATTATACGACTTCTTTTCATCGTTCTGGCATATTCAATTTTTAGCAAAGGAATGTTCTGTCTGGAATAAAAGTCAGTATTGTTTCGAAAATATTATCTAGACTGTGAAATAGATGACGTATTGAAGACAAAATATTGCGCGAAATTCAATGTTGCTTGTCTGTTATCCTCGCAATGGTACAACAAGCAACTTGGTGGCATTTTTTCGTCGAAATTGCGTCGGTGGAGCAAGTCACGTGTACCACGAGGGTTCGTCTAACGCCTTGCCTCTTGTTTCGGTAGTTTACGAGCGGCATGTTCATCCGATTAACTTTGAGCCAAATTACGCTCCTAGCAAAACGCTACACTCGTCCCTTCGTGATCGTAGGGTAGATGAAAGTACTGTCTGACTTCTCGATCAGATTACACCTCTAGGGAACGAATCGTTATAAATAACAAAACTCCCGTAAGCGTCAACATTTTTCTAAAATACACTTGTTCTTTCTTCAAATAGGACCATGTTTTTGTTTGTCGAGGAATTCGTTCGTTTTCAATCTGTTACCGATTGCTTCGATCGATCAAAATATGTGAATTTAATGCCCACTTTCATCTCGATACTACGTTCCAATATCGTTCATCAGCGAATTAGCGTAATCCACGTAGCATCGCTTCAACTTGTTCGCCGGAAATACGAGAGTCGCGACTAAACTCTCTCCTATCGTGGTAAATTGTCGGGATATGGCACGAGCGTGCCGTAAAGGGCTAACGGTGAAGTCAGATCAAGCGAAATCGCGAGCTTTATGGAAAATTGCAACGCGAGTCGTTTACGTTGGTCTTCTCGGCAGGATCCGCCGACGAGATAATGGGCGTCGTTTCCGTTTCGGAGATGACGGGTGTCGCATTTTTCCCGTCGATCACGAACCGACATTATAGCCTCGCAATTTGTCGAAATTAGATTCGCTGGCGTCATGGAACGAACACGCGTACGATCGACGAGAGCTGCTCTAGCTCTGCTTTACGAGCGGCATGTGCTCGAATTAGGCTTCTGGCATACACCACCTGACGGTACCGGTCGCATTGTCATGCGACCAGCTCCCTATAAACCGAGATTGCCGAGGCAAAGTTATAGCCGTTCTCCTCTCTTCTTCTTCTTCTTCCTCTCTTCTTCCTTTTCTTCTTTCGTTTAGACTTTGTTTCTCGTCTATAGCTTATGAGAGAACAGGTGACGATCCTGTTACTCGCGCTTCTTTCTCCGCTGTTCGATCTACGACCGATTCTTCTTGAATTTTCCCGAATCCTTCTAGATTTCGTTCTCGTGTAGAACTAGCTTCATTGGCGGTTTGATCAATAACATTTGGATACCGTTGTTCATAAGACTTCGTTAATAAGCGATGTTTAATATTTTTCACGTTGTATATTTTTAATTTACATTCGCGATTGTGCAAAGTTTTCAAATAGCGCAAAATTTCCTGTTACCTAAACTAAATTATTTTCCAATACACTCGAGTAAATAAAACTCTATCGCTTTTCGTCGTCTTTCAGTTTTTTCTCTTTTCATATTGGAATGGCAGTTTCGCCGAAAGTGGAGAGCTCGCGTTCCTTGCTTCTATACGGTCGAACGTTTCACCGGATCTTGGACGAATGTATGAATTTCGAATTTAACGTTGGTCGCTTTTCACGTTTTATAGCTTTGAATCGTTTGCCAAATTTTAGGGCAGACGAATTTCGTTCATGAACGTTCGATCGTTTGATAAAAAAAAACCCAGCCTTACCATATTCGGTTCGTTGGACTTGGTCTGTTTCCATCGCGAATTTAATATCTGAATCGTTGTCTGATTATTACGGATATTTTACTATCAAATGATTATCAAAAAGACGCAAATTGAGAAACTTGTGTAATAATTTCTCTAATCCTCTAGGATCGAATGTGCGAGTCGTGTTACGAGAGATTTTTAATCAAGAAAATAAATATATATCGCGAAGTAGCTTGAAAGAAAGGACTTATAATATACGGTAGTACCGACTTTCGGCTAGTTTCTTAAAATACAACTACTTAAAACAAGCTGGACGATATGGACGAGTCCGAGATAAATGCGGAAACAGACTGCGAGCTTGCTCGTTTCGGGTTGTAGAGAAGGTGAATCGAAGATAAATGCGGTAGACCAAGCAGAGCCGAATCGCATGCATCTGACTGACGGTCTTGCAGGCGTCGTCGACTCGGGTAGACTTCTCGTTTAAAGCATCGAGGTCGATGGCGGCCTTGGAGAGATCGAAGTAGGCTTTGGAACTGGCCATGACGGATTTTCCTCCGGTGACAGAAACACCAGACAGATACCGGGGACAGTGTGCTGGAAGAAGCTCGAATAGGCTGTTTGTGACGGCGGCTGTAATCGTAGCCAATTTAGGATATGAGATGGACGAGAGCGAAAAGAAATACAGAGAATAGAGCGGAATAGCGAGAGATTAAGAGTACGTATCGTAATTTAGATATACGATACAGAATAGGGATCGAAACTGTAATACGAAAGAGGTAATAGAGAAAACGATAGAACAGACAAGAGACAGATAAAAGAGACACGAGTCGGATCTCTCGGGAAGGACCCGCGAATGCGTGCCTTGAAATCGGCATCGGAAGCGACATCAGCTAGAAGCGTTCTTGGGTCGCTCCTAGATTCGTCAGAGGATTATTTAAGCGAGTTGCTCGTGGAACAATTCCGCTCACGGCGAAACGTATCGGACAGTCGCGCGACACGCCGATCTTGGATGTAGCTTGAGCTATAGAGAGCTCGTCGTCGCGTTTCGAAACAACTCATGCAAATGAGAGGGCGATAGAGACCAAGCGATGTCGAGTTCGCAAAAGACGAAACGGAAGGGCGGCATCGGGGCCTCGGCTCGTGGAATGGAAGGTGAAGGGAAGGGGAAGGAACACAGAAGACAGAAACCAACGCGAGCACAAAGATAGGCACGGCTGACAGATTCTAGCGAGTAAAGGGGACTCGGGGAAAAGAGCAGTTAGCAGAACTCGCTCCGTTGATTCCTTAGACGAAATACCTTTCCCCGATCCTGCGCCTGCTAGCCTGTCTCGTTCCGCCTTAGCTCCTGCTCCTTCTTCATTTTCTATCGCCACCTCTGCAATCTTCCTTCCTTCCTTCGACTCGCTCTTTTTCGCATTCAGCGAGTCTCGAGGTTCCATTGTTTCCTCGTGGCTTGCTAATAGTCAGCTCGTACAGTGCTCGTACCATTTTGCAACAGATTGTATATGTTATATTCTCGTTCTTTTAGAGTTTTCTACGTGTTGCCAACTATCGATAAACGCTCGATTTATCTTTACGTTCTAATAAATATTGAAATTGTCCCTGGCCCGAATGAAGATTCGTTGTAATATTATAACTTGTTTTCTCAACCTCGAACGTTTCTCGTCCCATTTCCCTTCCGCGAGAGTGAAAAATGTGGAAGAATATGAATATTTAATTGCGATAGACGATCGAATTGGCAAAAATTCTGCAACATTGACATCCCTTGGATTCACCCTATACAGAACTCGAGATTGCTATCAAGAAGTAGGGAAAAACCCTGAATTTATTGATAGTCGCTGGAAATTCGAAGCTTCTACGACGATAAACGAAAAGAAACGTGAACAGATAAGAACAAGTACCGAATTCTTCGTTCGAGGAGTGGCAAAGAAATCGCGTCCGTATCGTATGCCTAACGCTAATTATTCTTAACGATATTAATTGATCTCGTAACTCGTTTCGCCGATTATACAACTGTCTGGCTACGTTAACCAATTGACGCCTATGGCCTCCGTCCATGGTCAGTGATTTTTCCCCAGATATCACCTTCGTCCGGTTGCTATGCTATTCATAGTCAAACGAGTTCTCCGTTAAGCTTTCGATCGTATCTCTTTGTTCGTGAGTCGCGTTACACTTACTAACGAAGAAATAGAGGAAACTCCTTTTCGTAGGTCGCGTAGCTGACCAAAACGTTCGAAACCGTATTTGTTATGAACGGAATTTAACGGTGATTTACTCCTGTCCCATCCGACTGATGGTTGCGGTTCATTAATAACGCTTGTTCCGCTGTAACACGTTGGAATCCACTGGAATGTAGAGTTCGGGTCGAATCTGTGGCGAGCAAGTAAAATAGAACTACCCTTCCGAAGAAGACTTCGTTTTCAAAGAAGAGCGATCGAACGCGTTTCGCGTTGACTTCTTCCTTGCCTCTTTCTCTTTGTGTTTTCCCACTAGTCTTTGCCAAGGAAGAAGGCGGTGATTGCGCCAGGCGTTAAAGGGGGCCGTTCGCGTTTCGCTCGGTGTCGTAATGTGTCTTTTAGACTTGTTTCGGAGTAAGTGTTTCTGGATCATTTGGGTAAGTCCGGGATTATCGCGGACGTGGAAAGTAGAATTTCGTTTGTAAGCTTTTCCAGTTAAAAATCGCACATCACCTTGGGCATTTCGATCGGGGATTTTTACACAACGGCGTAATAATTGTATCGTTCTAAGTTTAAGAAATTCCATGATTTTAGTGGCAAAACATAATTTTAAGATATCTCTCTAATCTTCGCTAACCTATCGAATCGTTCAACTATATCTTCTCCGTTTCACCTCGCTTCCTGCTTTCATAAAAAATAAACCGCTGGCCGAAACCTTTCACGAGCTATAGCCTTTGAAGAAACTCCTCTCACAGAGTCGCAACGTGTTCGACCTTACGTAACCGTCCTTTTTACGCGATTAGCCGCGTCGAGTGGACGTAATCGCCGGTGAACGTGATCGGTAAACTGTCTGCAACATTTCGTCGGGGAACAATAGCGACTTAATACGCGAGGGTCGAAAAAAGAATCCAGAAGAACAATGACGGACGAAGAAAAAGGGCAAAGGACGTTTCTGGCCTTTTCAATTTCCATTTCGCGAGGGCAACGTGACCCGTCGTCTTTTCAAATCGAAGGTCTTTCACCTCCCCCTGACCGCCCCTTCTCGATCTTCCCCCTGTGGTTCCTGCTCGATATCAACGAGAAAGAAGACAGGCTTCCTCGCTCTCCAAAGACAAAGTATATATTTGAGGGAGAAAGCGGCTCGACTAGGTTAAATATGCAGGATGTTTGCCGAGTCCCCCGACGAACGGCTTCATTGGCTCTAATTGCAGTAACGCTCACAGCCCATGGGCACTTTGCTCCGCCTAACTTTGACCAGCCACGAAAAGCGTAATCGTGGCTGACGATTCGCGCGCCTCGCTCACCTCTTCTGTATCAACGACCGATTAATCCTACCTAAAGTTTGTCGACTCGGTTCGAAATCTTCCCTTCTCGAATCCTTCGTGGTCGAGCCCAATTCGTAGCTTCGTTCAAACGTTCATCGCGAACAAAAATATATATATCGCATCTCTCGATGGAAGAAATACAGCGAGGTTATAAATTACAACGTTAGGTGGCGACACCGATTACTAACGTGCAAAGCTGGAGCCCTGCAAGCTTTAAAACTCGAGTATCAACTAAAATTTGTTTTCACGTAGAAACAACGATCAATGTCCTCGATCTTGTCATAGACCACGTTAGACACGAGTGCTAATAATAGCCCTTTCGTGACTCTTTTACAGATACATTTCATATCCGTGAACTGGATTTTGTTCTTTCATGCAGTGTCCTCCTTCTGTCAAATTCTAGGCTCCCTCGTCAAGATGATAGAGATCTTGGTGTTAGGTACATACATATTAAGAACTAAGAACGTGTTGCAATTTTAATGTCGATACGGATCGTACGATTGAACAGTTGGGGCATACGCGTGGAGCGATTTAGCGTTGATTTGTTAGTAACTTTCTGTACCATCACTCTGTACTATGGTTAAAAATATGACAGCTCTTTATTTCGAATATTACGTTAGTTCCTCGATCCTTGAATCTGTCTTTGAGTTACATTTTCATTTAATTGAAGAAAAATTTCAGTAACAGCGTAGGTGTTAAGTATACGCGCCATGGTTGATTAGTATCTGGTAGAGTATGCAGTAGGAAAGTAAAAATTTTATTCTTGGAAATGGTAGATCGTGCGTTGTCTACAGAGAACGTTTACCGCAGAGTGTTGAGTGTACTCAGGCGGTAAAAGCGGGTTCGAGATTTGCGCAATTTAAGTAAACGTCAAACTTGCAGACCCGAACCATAAAATATACAGCGTTTCGAGAACTCGCGAATTTTTCTTCTTTCTCTATCTTCGGTCACTATCTTCGTTTAAAATTGGCTAAACTCGTCATTGAGAATAATTCAAACAGAAAGCATGCAATTATTCTCTTGTTAACGCGGTTAATTATATCGAAGAAAGAAAACGTGTGTGAAGTCTGACTCTGGAATAGGTAAAGTGGTATATAGTAATGGTTTCCATCGTTAAGCGTTAAATGAACGACGATATACACGTGTTCTTAACTTTAGTCTTCTCTGTCTCTTCAGAATTCTTGAATTTGAATCAGATATCGAAATGAAATTTTTGACGCATAGTGTAATTTTATTTTATTTCTAAGATAAGTTCGTAAAATATAGCTAACATCAGCGAGTCCTTTTATAAGGGGAAGAAAAACAAAACGCTGTAAATAATGCAATTATAGCAGCTACTCCGAACATCGCTCAAGTAAGAAATATCGTAGAATCGAGCGTATCGTTTCTCTATGCACTATGTTTAATGCGTTTTCTACGATCTTTCTCTCGAAAGCGACGGCGAGTCCGCTTTTTTCACGGGTTAAGACAAACAATAGCGTGTACCGGCGTAGCTAAACGTACTTAAAAAAGGGGCAGAGCAAGCGTATAATCCATTCGCAACCCGTTCGCAACCCGAGGCTATTCGAAATGTGTTAATAAAGTTGGACGTATAGTTTCGTTCGGACATAAAACGTCGAAGAACTAGTTTCTGACGTTTTAGTTAGCTGCTCGATGGATATAGAATAGAATTCCTTTGAGTCTGGTTTACGTTCGGTCCCTGCGCTGGGTTACGTTTCTCCGCTCGCGCTCTCGTCCTCCTTTTCTCTGTCTCGTAGCAGAATAAAGTCCTATGAGCTAGATGAAAAGACTCCTCTTTTCTTTGGTCCTTTGTTCCTGATTCAAAGCGGCCGCGGTAATTAGATTTGAGTTTTGCAAAGTTGATTGGACCGAGCGTCGCCTCGGGCCAATAGGAAATTTTATTATCGACATACAAATGACGGACACCGTCGAAACAATTGGAGAAAAAACTCGTCGTCGAGAATAGCGTTCTCCGAGCGATGGAAAGAAGCTTTCCGCGGGAACACGCTTTGTTCCGATTCGTGAATAGCCGAATGTCCGTTTGTTTCGTTGGCCAACCGCGAAACGACGAAGAAATTTTCGGTTTAACGATCGTTACTTGTACAATGTATAATGCTGTGAAATCTCGATCGGTTGGTTGGACAGTTGAAATTGTAAACGATGTAAGGTGAGAAGCGAAAACGTTTAATTGGAAGAACAAAACGTATCTCTACCGATATTGCGATAAAATCGCTATATACGACTATATAAATTTCCCTCTTTGCCACATTCAAATCTCTTCACACTATCCACGATTCCAGACGATATACCACCGAACACCACATCACATCGTGTCCTCATCCACGAACGAATTAGCCATTTTCTCATTCGTTCGATTAATTACTCACGTCGTCCGAACGAGATCGTATCGTAGGATTTTCATTCGCTAATAACCGCTTGACGAACCTCTCCCCCGTGATATGCGATGGCTATTTCCTTGAATGGCGTCGTAACGATCGTTAAAAATAATCAGCCGGCCACTACGAACTGTTTTATTTTCTCGCGAGTCTAGGCATCGCGGAAGAAAACTGCGCTGAATTATGTTCGAACGTTAATGATTCTCCGTCTCAGTTTGCGTTTCACCAGCGACCGGATAAAAGTGGAAGGCACGAAGAGGAGAGCAGATTTTCAGGAACGTCGACAGAGGTTCGTTCTTACGAAGGCAGCATTGCCTCGCGGACGTCGGTGACCGCTTCTTGTTAAATGAGAAGTTACTCGCGAGAGGACTTCCGGCGCAATAGTCTGGGATCGGCGCAGCCAGTAAACGTATTCCCGTCGTCCTCTTTCAACTTCCTCTTCTTTTTTCATCCTCTTTCTTCTCTTCGACTCTCTATCTCTCTATCTCTCGCTCACTCGCTCGCTCACTCTCCGTCGTCCCTCAGTTCGTCCTTCGTACAGCTCGGTTATTTTCAGTCCGCTACTTTTTCTCCGGTTCCTGGTGCAGGCTCCGCGTCGTAGAACGCCGCCAGGTCCGATTTCACTCGTCTCGCGGAAAACGATGTCCTGATTGCGAGGAGAAATCTTCCGACGGAGTCTACAATACTCCCTTCCTCTCGTTTTACCCTACTCGTTGGTTTCTACTCGTTTCCCCTCTCTTTTTTTCTCTTCTCTTCCTTGTCTCCGATTTATTCCCTCGATCTACGTCGTGTATACCCTCGGTCATAAGCTTTTCCACACTTACCGTGAATCAAATTAACTTCTAATACCACTGAAGAATTGTTACAACTTTTATCGGTATAACTACCAACGACTAAATTAAACGACCAAATTAAATCAAAACGAAAGGTATATTAAGAGTACGTTATTCGTTGAAAAGGATGAGCTTTTATTTGTTTTATCGAGCATTCGAATGTCGAAAAGGAAAGATACGTATTTGTATAAAAAGTTACAAATTGGTGATTTTGATTAGTCTGATAGTCGTAGCGAAACTTTTGAAGGGGAGTGTACACGTACGTCGAGGAATGTTGTAGCCGACTGTGAACGCGATCGTCAGGCGTGTCTCCTGCTCTCTTCCATCGTCCGAACGAAGGACAAACTGCACACCTACGAGTTTTAGGTCTGTACGCGTGTGTTTGGCGTTTCGATGGTAAATCGCGGAGGATTTTTGTAGTTTATCAAAAAGACGTCGGCGGTTCGTTGGAGGAGAATGGTTGTTTCGTCGGAATCGCGATTTTCGAGACGAAGAGCACTCGTATCGACGAGAATCGTCCATCGATCCTTTTTGATCCTTCCGCTGATAGCGTTAGTTTCCAGGATTACCGTGGGTAGGTTGCCACGGATGATTGAATTATCAAGGGAGACTAAGCGGCCGATACGGTTTTGGTTTGGGGTTTCGAAACCGACTGTGCCTGCGAAACGTCCGATTCTAAAAGAGAGATAACAGGGATTCGGTGTTGCTTCGCATACTGATAGCTTGGCACGTGATCTTTTACCACGTTCTAATGGCAAATTCGATGGAATTGCTGCCCGAAAATGAAAGGTAATCGCGTCTGAATACTCTTGGAAAAATTATTCTCGTACTTTTCTAGAAGCTTTTTAAGCTATATCAACGATCGATCGTTTGCATCGTATCACGATGGATCTCGCGTGTAGTCGCGAATCGATTTTCACGATGTTTTAGTCCCTGCTTCTCGAATCTTTTTTCGCGTTCTCGCCGATTCTCTGAACGAGATGCGCCAAGTGTAGCGCCAATAGTAGTTTCAAGACGAAAACGCCGTTCCATCTGGTTTATCGAGGAACGTCGATCGGTGCCGCGAGCAGAAGACTGCAATTTTGAAGCGAAGCTTTTCGCACGGCTTTTCGTCGACACCTTCACCCTTCCTCCCTCCATCTCCGCCTCTTCGTCGCGCCGCCTTAACGTTTCGTCTATCCTCTATAACTTGGCTCCTCTTTGCCCTCTTATCGCGTTTATCGTGCTTCTCGTCTGACACGTTTGCGCGAAAGTCATTCCTAATCGATAACCGACGTCTGGCCACCTCCGTTTCGGAGAATGTTTTCGTCGAATTGCGTCCAGACGAATGTCGATTTCGTCTTCGTGGCTCCTTCGGGGAATTCACGCCACCGATCGAATCGAAAGTTCGGCCCTGGACGCGTGACGATGGAAGAACCTCTGGTTTTCGAGCATTTGCGGTTCGAGTGCCATTTAGCGTTTAGGTTTCGTAGAAATATAAGTCTATCGTTCTGATTCGTCAGTTCTAATCGAGGAAAAGGTTTCTTCCGTTAATCGAAATAGGCAAATTACCAATGGTGGTGCGAAATCGATATAAAGGCGGTTTGGCAGTAAACGCGAAGGCGATTTCGCAGCTCCGCGAAATATTCTCCATTTTACAAATGCTGGTTTTGGCTTGAGTCCGCGTGTTGCTTTTGGGTGAAATTATCCTATCGAATATGGCCAGGCTTCTCGATACCATTCTCCATTCTCCAATATTTCTCTTTCGTTCTGTTTCTTGGATCCCCGTGAAACGCGTCGACATTTTTCGAAGCAAGTCATTTCCGATGCAGCGCTTCTTCTCTCAATTCCATCGGTTCTCGAACGGTATTCGTTAAACGTCCCTCCACTCGTAGAAGAAAATAGTCGGATCGTTAAGACGAAGCCGACTCTCGATGCAGACGTCTTAACCTTATTTTTCCACGGCCGCAATGGACAGGGAATAATTAGAAAGATAATTAGAACGAAAGTTACATCTGCTGGATGAGAGTCGAGTCTATCTCTGGCCATTATTTTACTTCCCTGCTGCGTCGTTTTGTTCTTCCCTTTAGCTTCTGTTCTCTTATTTTTTCCTGTATCACCCCTCTACCACGGGGTAGAGACGTTTAACCGTGTCTCGTATTTTTGTAACTTTAATTATCACGTGTTCCCGGCAATTCCAGGCTACCGAGATTTTCTAGCGGCCTCTACGTCCCTTTCTACCCTCTCCCTCGTACACATGCACGCGTTTACCCATTTACCAGCGAGGCCATTTACTGGCAGCCGTACTAAACGTAGTTATTCACGATAGCAGAGGCGCAACGAGCCTCGTTCAATCTCCATTGGGAATTCGGTACGGCCAGCTAATTTCGGAGTCTGTTATCGACGTCGTAGGATTTTCAGCTCCCATTTATTTCTACGCTCTACTTCGGCGCGACTTCGAGCTAGCCTGGCCCGGTCAAACGGTGGAAGCCAAATTTGCGCGAGGACGGCACGATCCTTGTTACGATATTCCAAGAATTATCATTTTTTCTTTGCTCCAGATCTTTTTCGAACGTATCGTTAGATTCCAGTCTATTTAAGTATCTAAATTTCATCGTAATACCTAGCGGCATAAAATAAATTTTCCATCCAATTTATATATTATTTGTAATAATCGGATTTCGGTTAGTTTTGGCTTTCGAATTAAACGGGATTCGATCAATTTATAAAAGTTATAGAAAGAATCGAGATCTTTGCGGATTATTATATCAAACGACTGGATATATACGAGACGTAAATAGGTGGAATAACTAGATTCGGCTGAAACAACGAAATCGATCGCACATTAGAACGAATTACAATTTTCGTACTATGCACGCGTACGAAAATATTCCTTTGTCAGCGAGCGCGTAGTTTAAAAATAATGCGGTTAACTTCGTGGAGGGTAGCGGCCGACGTCGCATCGCGGCGGTCAGCGACACCGGAGAAATTCATTGCGTTTTGAATTTGTTCAACCGACTCTCTACTCTACGGATACCGCTGGGAAACTTGTTACACCGTGTAACTTGCCAATTTGCTCGCGATAAAGTGGCGGAAAGAGAGAGAACTGCGTTCCTGAATTCTTAAAGCGTTGATAATCAGCCACGACCGTAATCGCCTTTGCACATACGTCAGTTTACGCAATAATTAAATCGAAATACTATATGTATGTATGTTTAAAAAACACCGAATGAAAGTACACTCGATTAAAACGTGAAATTTTACCCGAATTGACCTATTTTCTCGAATTACCTTCCCCCGCGAATAGTTTTTCAACGATCGAACAATTTGTTCTATCAAAATTTGCTGAAATTTGATTTGCTACTAAAAATTTGAAGAAATTTGTTAAATCGAATGTGCAAGAATTCTATTTCGGTGGAATAATACGAAATACGTGTATACTTGTGAATCGCAACAACCGAAAGGAATCAAAATACCGACCGATTAGGCTAAGTATTTAATTAGGAAACTTTCGTTAAAACCCATACTCACTTTCTTCTACCTCTTTTCGTCTTTTTCATCTTTTCCATTCGCGATGCTTTCCCGGCTCTCTTTTCATCGATCCTCCGCGTATTTTCCCTCCTCTCTTTCTCTCTCCCTCTCTCTCTTCCTCCGTGTCATTCTCGTCGGTCTCTCTCGTATTATTTTCCTGGTTTGTTCCCCGGTCTCATCCTCTGGAGCCCCGGCGATCTCACCTCTTGTCATTTCTCCGCACTGAAATTTTTATGGTGTGTCCAATTTCCGACGTAGCTAATAGGCATTAAAGCCGACGTTTCTCGACTCTTCGTTTTAAAGCATCCCCACCCGTGGGAGAAGGGTGGAAGAAAAAATAAAGAGAAGAAGATCACGACCGGTGACAAACAGAATGCGCGAAATTTATCGTGGTCTCGACAACATCCTTGCTCGGGTTTGTTTGATTGCTGTTCCCCCGTCGTTCCAAGTATTCCCCGCCATGAAAAACATATTTTTCGCCGAGATTTTATCGAGCACATGTTGTCCGACTTTAATAACTCCGCGCTCTTTTTGCTTTGCGCGTTAATAAGTAAGTACCTATGTACGTATTTAATATAAAATATATAGACATAGATAGTTAGATATAAAGTGTATAACGAAGATAAAGATTGGAAAATCGAATCAAATTATTTCTTATACATTTCTTATTTCATCTTTTCGCAATTTAAATTCTATTTTTGGCGCAATTTAATATCGCAATGGAGAAAGCCGAGGCTGCCGAGTACTACAGCTGAGTAATATAAGCATAATAATTATATTGATAACAACTTGATCGCTGATAAAGATAGTATTCTAGATAATGCGGGCCCGAGTATCTAGTTTACAGCCGTATAAATTAGTGCTATTACAGATACAAATTACCATACGGAAGTAACAACGTGAAATGGTCGCTAATGCAGAGAACTTTCAAGCGATTTAAGCTGTTATAGAATAAATTACAGAATCTAATATCTTTTATTCGTTGTACCTAACGGCATACTTAAAGTCCGATTAAAATTAGCAGCTAACTTTATGTTTTATACCATTACGCATCATTTTCCCTCGTGTACATGTATATCTTACTAGTTAGTTAATTTCTAGAAATTCAATTGCATTCTTGAATTTGGTATCTAATATTTAATATTTTCATGAGAAAATATACTCGATTTAAGTAAAAGTTTATCAATTAGCGTGGTATAATATATATGTACATCGAAGGAAAGAAATATCACGAAAGATCGATAGAGCGTCTAGAAGTCGGCCAGAGACTATTTTTCCGCGAGTACTTTTCACGTTGATCGTAGTTTCAGGTTTCAAACTAGCGGATGATTAATTAAAAGTTGGCACATGCCTAATGGGCCACAGATTAATGCCCGCTATGTTGCAAGAGCATTGTTTACCTTGCCGCAATCGGTAATAAATCAGCGTCTCATCGACAAGAGGAAAAAGAGTTGTACGTTCCGTTAAGAATAGTCACTTTCGCGACGTAGCTGGTTTTATACGCAGAGCCCTGTTGATCGATCCTCAGACGAGATCGCCTTTCTCGTGGAAAATCTCGAGATAATTCACCCTTCAATCCGGTTAACCGGCGTTACTCTTTCCTGCAGCATAAATTTCACGTCACCCGGAACAGCAAAATAACCGGCTGAGAAGAGACTGATTAACTGCTTCTTCCGCTTAATTAACTTCTGTCACGAGCTACACGATTGGACTAATGGTCTTCTTATTTCAGTTTTATATTATTTCAGCTTCCGAATCATCGAAGCTAGAGTCTGCTGTACTATAATCAAGAACGCTACCTCGTGATTCCCTCGATGTTTCTGAAGCCGATTATTTGGAAAATAACGTTTATTTTACGATACAAATGTTATAAAGTTGAGAGTTTCGATGATTTCTCGGTATCACAGTTAGAAATACGTACGTCGAAGGAAAAGTAAAATCGCCACGAAAAACGCAAGGATTCGAGCATTGGCCGCTATTGAAACTTTATCAATACTTCACGAGCATTCCATGTATCCAGTCCCATGAAAAATGAAAGGCAAATGGATGTACGAGTCTGACCACGTAAGACGTTGGACGACAGTTTCTTTGCCGATCATTAATTTTATCGACATGATCGATCGAACGAAGCTCGAACGAGCGCAGATATTGACCGAGCTGCTCAAAGATTCGCGCGAGTTCGGTCAAAAGCTAGGACTCGTAGAGGAAAAGTTTTCCTCGATGTATTTCGTCGTAGTTTCCACGTGACTTGCTATATTTCTGTTTCGCGAGCTGGTTTACTTCGGCGCGTAAATAAACAAGCCGAGTAAGACAGTAAGTCAAACGTGCAAACACGTTTCTCGTTGGTGTTGTTCGTTGCTACGAAACTTCTCTCGCAGTGCTGCGTGGCGAGTGGATGTCGAACGACGAACACGATCACGACCACGAGAGGAAAACTATGGACGAACGAACGACATGATTGCCGTGGATTTCGAAAGCGTTGCATTTCCGTCTTACATCGTATCGGTTGGAAATTCTATGCAGCGACAAATATCTCGACTCGATCGAAACGAACTACACGAGCACAGATTTGCGGAGGTTCGGGTATGTAGGTCAAACACGGGGGATAATCTCGCGACGCGACTACTAGTTTCATAATGATTGGACAGGTTCGAGGAAATCGTTCTAGTTGCTTGGTTTTGTGGTCAAGGTAAATCTTTGATTGGTGAAATGGTGTTGGGAGAGTTTGAATGTTTTCAAACGATATAGTGGTCGCCGGTCTCCGTTGCGGTTGTTCGATTGTTTGCGATTTTGGTCGGCCAGATGTTTATTCGTGGAATGTCGTTTAAATGGACCGGATGGATGGTATTCCATACGAGAATTTTTTGATGCGGAAGAAATGGCAATTATTTACGGATTCCTTACTATTTAGGCACATAAATCTCCCTCTCCTTTCTATGTTTTACCTTCAAAAATATTTCAACATATTTAACGCCTGTTTAACCCATCAACGCCCAATATTCCATCTGCTTTCCTAGTACTTTTTTTTTCTTTAGAATGGAAAGCAGCCAACGCTTTGCCAATTACGTAAGAATCGTTTCACACTAGCAGTTGAGGTTGAACGCTGTGCATCCGCAATAGCGAGGCTGTTTCTTAATTAACCGTGTCCTTGAACGTCCCGCCAGCGTTAATAACACCGTTCTCTCTAATGGAACGACAACGTAGTCGAGCTGTTTCGATAATTTCACGCTCGAAACTCAGATACTAGCTATGGCCAGATGGCTAAGCACATCCGAGTCTCTTCGTTGACCAAATTCTTTTCGTCAGGGATCGTTTAGCGAACTTTAGCAACGTATCGTTCGCTCCACGTGAAAATACGAAGATCGATTATATGAACTGAATAATTATGCGCGATGTATGTGGTCGTTTATCGAGGCTAGCGCTTTCAACCGCGATCGATTTCGAGTATCTTGTAGAATTCGTTGCTAAGGGTGCAGGTCCTCTCTTTCGTTTCATATCGTCGGTGAAGATCTGCAAACTGTGATCGTCGTGAATACGCGCGTTGGTGCTCCTCTGCACATTCTGCGTATTGCCTCTACCGTGAGCTTGAATTTTATCGATTCGTATCTGTTTTCCCTTCTTTTTCTTTTTTTTTTTTTTTTTTTTTTTCTTGCGAATATTTGTCGGCTCTGATGCGACTCTGATAACATAACTTTTCTTATAGGCTCTTAATGAACGATATCAGATGTAGTATAGATCTTATAAGTATCTTAAATGTTATATTAAATATTCTTCTGCAAGGCGCACACTTTATCGAGTTAAATACCAATTAAAGTTCCCAGAAAAAGTTCTTAAGATCTGCATCAGTCGAGACGAAGAAAAGAGAGAAAACTAGAGAAATTCGATCCTAATTACGAGCTGGTATTTCAAAAGTTTTGTAACATCACACTTTTCCTCAATTACGGGATTATATCGAATTTATCACTTTCTCGGAGCAATTAGCGGATTGGTAGGATATTTCTAATTTTTGGCAACGAGTGAACTGCGTCTTCTTTTTAATACAATTTTTTTTATAATAACTATTTGTCTAGTATCGTACATATTACTTTCCTCGTTTCTTATTATTACTACACTCGCGCGCAATTCGACATCTGCTTTTTCACAACTTGGGACGCTTCGCTTTGAGTTATCAAGAAAATCGATAATTTTTGCAACCGCGTAAATTATCAACTCGCCGTCCTTCAAATTCACGAACGATCCTTTCTTTACCGCGTTAAAACGTCGCAAAAGTGCGAACGTCGGGCAAGGAGAAAAGACGTGGAAGCGTGTTCACAAGGAGTTGCCGAGGAGCGTAGACGTTATTCCCCCGGCGGAAGTTGGAAAATCGACGGCGTGTCGAAGGTTGTCGCGTGTATCGGTGTCTTATCGGCATGGGAAGCAGGTACGAGGCGGCGGGCTGACGAGAGAGCTCCTCTCCGCTTATCGTCCTTCCTCGAGGAAGCGAGGCACGCGTTTTATCAATTTTTTCCTCCCTCGAGTCGACGGTGCTTGGTTCACCCAGTACCACCGAAGTTTTCGTGACAAGAGGCGGTTCGCGAGACGTTGATCGAACGCTTCGAGCCGAACACCGAGCCGCCAGCGTCTCTACCACTCTGTCCTACCTTCTGTTCAAAGATACCGGCCATTGTCCTTCTTCCTCTCGTCCGCTCTTGCGTTGTTCGCGATTTGATTAAATTTATGGGTGGCGGTGGGAGAAAGCGCGTAGCTCTGTCAGTTCGGTAAAACGCGGCGTCGAAGCTTTTCAGCGAAGATTCGCGCGTTGTTCGCGAGATAAATACAGTTTATGTAACCTGATTTTACATTTATGCGACAACGACGCACAGTATGTATCTAACAAGCCACTATATATCCTTTGATTATTTGGCACTTTTAGCTTTTTATTTTTCAAATATTCGAAATTAACCGATCTTTATAGCGACAAGATCTTTACTAAAATTACTTCGGACGCGACTCTCACTGATTTTGATAAAATTTCCTAGAGTGGCAATTCTATGTCTTCCAGCGTGACGGTAATTTTAGCCAATTTTAGCTGAATCAGGCTTTACGACAGTTTGTTTCTCGAATTAAGGGACTCGCAAAAGTCTTAACTCGCGCGTATAAGACGCTGCAGCGTGGATCGAACACCCCTCGACCAATGTCCTTCGATTTTCCTCGTAACGCGACGTGTCTTTAGGATAAGCTCGTATCCGCGGATACGAGCCTCGTCGTAAAAGCGACTCTGTTGCTACGTGAGATCGTTCGTGTACTTTGCTTGTTTTACCGAGTCTTACGATGTCTTGGAAGAGACTCGCAGACTCGGAAGGATCCGTTTCTTCGCGTGGTACGTACGTACGTACTTGGCATTACTTTTTATTTCCCGCAAAGCCGTAAACGTGACTAATAGCCCACTGGCTTTTTGGACGATAATAAAGCGAAGGACAAGCGCGAATGATCCTATCGTCACCGTTATCCGACGTGGTTATCCGTTGCGTGTATGAGTTTTACGGCAGACTCTTTTCAATCTATCGCGTTGGCCAATGGCTATGCTGCGAGTTGTCAGAGGATATAAAGATTGGTTTTCTGGTATTTGTTTTATTATATGTCGAGAAGCAAGTCGGCTGATACCGTTATAGGAGGCCTCAGACAGGAGATTTAGGCTTTTACAACTCTTAAAAACTCTTAAAAGCTCTTTGAATCATATTTTCCCAGCATTTACTCAAATTCTCCGAAAAATCATTCTCGTTCTTTTTTTTATATATTACACGCGAGAAAACGTTACAGAGCTTTTCTTTAGAAATTTACACGATTTTCCCATTCGAAAAACATACAAGGGGACCGATTTAATCCTCAACTTTTCGCGTAAAATATTCTACTTTTAGTTTGTAGAAAATTTCACGACAAATTCCGTACGTTTCTTTTATACGCAAACGAGTTATTATAATCCTCTTTTTATATTTACACTGTCGATGCATCGCAAAAAAAATTTTACTTAATACTTAAGAATGATTTGCGTATATTCTCATATATTATTCTTATTTTAAGTTGGCGATCACGTAGCCGTGAATGTACAAATCTGTGTGTATCGACTGCATCTGCAATTACAATCGAGACCGGTCCTCGAATCCATTAGTCACCTGACGGTGGAGGTGGATCGGTTTCCAGTCGTGCCATGGAAGGAGCAGAGTCTAAAAGAAGGATATACCGGGTTGGCAATATTAGAGCAAACCGATCGAGACACTAATGACTAGGATTACTTCTCGAAAGATATTGCCGCTTTCTTTTCTCCTTTATCCGACCGATGCTACGCGACGTCTTTCTTTTTTTTGCTTTCTCCTTTCTCCTTTCTCCTTTCTTTTTCCCTTGTCCGATTTCTTTGGACCAAACTGGTCCGTTTCGTTTCTCACGCGTCTGCTGTGAATATCGATGAACCTAGTCTCATCTCTACTCCTCAATTTGTTCGATATTCGTCCATTCTTGTATCGCCGTATTGCGTTTACTTAAGATAGATCACGGGTTTCGTATCGCGTAAAATTTGACTAATTTAGATAACCGATAAGACATTCTCGTCGTAACACGACGATCCACTATACGATACTTTTCTCTTCGTTAAATTTCTTGAGTATTTTTTGTCGACGCGACATTCTTACTTCTGGCGGTGTATTTAGATTTTGGGTATCGATTAATAATCATAAAGACGTCTCAGCGGGATATTTCAGCGAAAAATGTTTATTCTCTAAAATGGAAATTTGATAAAGGCAAGCTTCTCAAAGTCTGTAGCGAAGATAAAGATCTTTAGTCTAAGGTTTGAAGATCGTACAATAAGGTACTTTATAAAGCATCGTGATATTCTCAGAGTCGCCTTTTCTCGAAAATTCCTTAGAAATCGAGTTAATTAAATTAATCGAGTGCCATATTTCACCACGATAAATTATATACAAGTACGTGCCTTGTGCAATCTCAACAAATAAACCTATCAGTCTTGTTTAAACAAATCCATGAGTCACCGCAATTACGTCATGTATCGTTCCTCGCAATCAGCTCGCTTTTCATATACACAGCTACATTCTCGTGCAAACATACGCGTTACTTACTCGAAGTAATTCTTTAAACTCTCTGCAAACTTCATCGTTGCAAACCTATATTAACAACTAGCTCTTTGAGATCGCATTCGTTTGCCAAACTTCGAGACCAAAGGAGAAATTTATTTTCGTCGTTCGCACAATCCGAATATCTGTCCAATTTTATGAAATCTCCGAACATATATTTCGAACTAAACGAACGATGTAAAAATATTCGAAACGACAGTTCGATCGATCGGAAATTATTCTCGAATTACGATCGTAAATAGGCAAAAATGTTCTCCTCTGATAGAATAATCTTATATCTGAATCGCGCCACGCGGTAAGAAAAAAGTGGCTACCTAAAAGCCGAACCGAGAAAGATGACCTCACGGTTAAGTAGCTATAATTAATCTCGAATCATGCGCGTACCCCGAGTTTTTAGATTTTGTAGTTGTAAGATTTTTTCGCATAAAGCGATCCGATTACATATACGGTTCTCTTGTTACCTACGACTCGGGATTGATCAAAGCTTGGGATGATCTCATCGACTTCCAGCACGGTTCAAAAATAGAAATCCATCGTAGCAGATGGACGCGTTTTCGCGTCCATCACCGAATTAGTATGTCGAACGTTAGTTCCGTGATGGAAATTTGTTTCGCATCGAGGTCACGTAGCCTGGGTAGAGCGGTGGTAGACAGGGATATCGAACCGAAGACGAAATCGACGACTTTATTGGATAAGTTTCGGGCCTGGTGCGGAAATGAAGAAAAAAGCGATCGTTGATCTTAACAAAAGTCGCGATTAGTGGGACGGACGTAATTGGACGAGGTCCCGCTATTTCTACGTATAAAATTCAACCGGCTTCGTTTTGCATTTCTCATCACAGGCCCTCTTCTTCTCCTCTCTCCTCTCTTCTCTTTCTCTTTCTCCTTTTTTCCTTCGAGTTCTTTTTCGCATAGTCATTCACGAAAACCGCGCCTCCACCTCGCAGGGATACATCCTCTCTGCTTGGTCGGTTCTCTCTTGGTTAGATCCCTCTCTTACCTTTTCCGCCTTCTTCTTCTTTCTTCCGCTTCTCTTCCTCTCTTACCACTGCCCCCCCCTCCTCTATCAATTTATTTTTCTCTCTTCGGAGCAGTGGACCGCGTAACGAGCAACGTAAATCAATCGGTTGGCATTGTGGCTTCGTTCCTTCGCCAGTGGTTCTCCGTTTCTCTCTGATATTAGCCTCTGCACCGGTTGTTCCACTCATGCCACGATCCCCGTCGAGGGAGAGCTCGATAAGTTCTTTTTTTTTTTTTTGCCCCACACCTTTCCTTTTTTACAAGAGAAAGAAACGGTTCGTCCTGATCGACGAAGTAACGCTGTCATCTTTTTATCCTTATTTCTGCTTTACAGCGAAGGATTTTATCGTGATTTCTGCGTACTCCCTATTTCGAGAAAACTCGCGAGCTGGATCAGGGCCGAGAAACCTCTTCTTTTCCTTCTTTTACGACAAAGAAGAATTGGGATTTCTCGCTATTGACGAACTAACGTTACAATTCGTTTTTTCGAAATTCTCGTTACGATACTTAATAGATGGAGATGGAAATTTAGTTACGTCCATAAAAAGACGAATTTACATAAACATTCATAGTAAAATAACCGTATATAACAAGTTTGGAACGACTCGAGAATCGCGAGCGAAATCCAGGTTTACAACGATCGGAAATTTCACCCCTGATTCCTTACTCATGAATAGAAAGGGGGAGCAGGAGAAGGGGGCATAGGGCGTAGAAGAGGGCGGCTGTCGAAATATGACGAGAATAAAGGTGGGCAGGGGTGGTAGAGATTCTTGTGGGTTCGATCAGGGCCGTGCGAAGTTGAGGACCGTTTCGTTCCTATTCTTCCAGGCTCGGCTACTACGTGCCGAACGCTTTAAGGGGCTTGCCTACTTTCAGAGAACGCTCGCCTCCTTCCTGCGGAAATCGAATATTTTCATCGGCGTTTTACTTCTACTCTATCGCGGCCCGGAAAAGAGGAAAGCTATCGGTATCAAACCCTGATCCGTGCTATGAGAACGAAACTCTTGTGTTTCGCGCTCCTTCCAATCTTCCGATAAGTCGCTTCAATTTCGGGTGTAAATGAGAGGAATAAGATTCTTTATGTATGTAGGTAGAAGCCAAGTTTCTTTTTCGGATGGTTTTAGATTTGAAAACGAAAGAGACTAGTTGGAAACTTTTACGAGTCGATCGTACGATGATTTTAATTTTACGGATTGTAATAATTTCGTTTTTAAATCGTTAAAAAAGCTTCGACGGAAGTTCCTCCAAAATCTCTAATTCGATCCACGTTTCGATGAAAAAGAGATATCACAGAAATCCTCGTGACGACGAAAGTAAACAGATCACGCTGTCCACCCGTATGCGAATTCAGCGCTTGGATTATTCGCAGCCTGAGCCAATAATAACGAATCAGCCGGTAAACTGATTAACGCGGGAACGTTCAATCGTGAACGAGCACCGCCGGTAAGCCTTGTCGATGAAAGAAATACGAAATTAAAAGCGTTTCGTGCGGTTCTGGCTTAATACCGTATCTCGCCCAAACAGAGAGAAACGGATAGAAAAGAGAGGGATATGAGATTGGTTTATGTAAGGTTCACGAGACCTCGTTTCGGCTCGATTCGCATATACGTACATATACCGTATACGTGTCTCAGACCTCGCGTCGATGCCCCCGTGTCTTTCTTTCTCCTCTTGCCATCCTTTCTTCCCTCCTCTTTTCCTTTATTTTTCAATCTCCATCCTCCCTCCCTCCCTTCCTCCCTTTCTCTCTCTCTCTTTTAATAGATGCGCACCTCTGCTTGCCTTCTGCTTTATACACCCGGTCCTTTCGTGCTCAGTTTACATTCACCTTCGTTACGTCGCTCTCTCTCGCTTAATGCGATTTCAGTCTTTCGCAACGATTTTCGCTGGATGCCTTGTAAAGGAGGCTCGAGAGACTGACTCGATGCAAGAGAGACAGACTGGTCACGAGCCCTTTGCTTCTTCGATCGATATAAGATAGTTGCGAAATTATTTCCGTTATTCCTACGTGCAGATCGTGTCTTTATTACGAGTTGTTAAGTTCGAATTAAGGCTCATCGTTTTACGGTCGTTTTATGCTTGTTCTATGTCGTGACGTTAAATTCCATTATGAATGTATAAAACAGCATTTGGATGCACAAATCAAGCGAAACGCTACGAGGTTCGTTAGAGAATACGAGCAAAGTTTTGCGGAAAAATTTCACCGTTTTCAACGATTCCGACATGTATTTATGGAAGTAAAACTAATTACTCGGTCCGTTAATCGTGCAAAAATGAAACTGCGGCTAGTGGAATTGGGAATCCAGCATCGTTGGGATCGAGTTGAAGGAGTTCTCGCGTTTTACGCGTCCGATGATTCTCGCCTGTGTTTCCATCCCTCTTTTATTTTTTTCTTTCTTCGACGTGAACTAACGCATTTCAAATTATACAGATATCAAACCGAAAGCCCCGGGGTTTAAACGTTTAAATCGTTGTCTTTGTCCAAAGTTTTAATTACATGTTCGTCGCGGAATCAGAGGAACGCAGCAATATTTTAATCATTTGGGAGATATTTCTAATTAATTAAACTCCGATTAGCGAAGAAATTAATACGTATCGTTTAAATGCTGTCAATAATTATTCATTAAACTACTATTTCCATTAATCGATTCACAGCATCTTTGTTGAATTTCTGCTCCATTAATTTTGCAATCAATATTTTCGTACGTATAGTACGTTTCGAATATTGTAAATCACGTATAGCGGATTTTGTAATCAAATATTTAAGACGATCCTTCCCCTAAACACTGTAATATCGCGAACTTTGTTCAGAAACTCGATATTATCACAGCCAAACGTAACCGAAGGTATATACCTAAACCGGTGCTTCGATATATTTACCGAATTATTATACTTCGAAAATAAGAAAAATTTCAAGATCGAACGCCAAATTGTACCATGCCAGTGCATGAGAAACACGCGTAAACCAAGAAGGACAAGCACCGTTACTTCGCTGCGCGGGCGAAATTGTGTCCTGGAAGCGTAATAATTCGGTCGGACGAGCACGCTGAAGATAGCATGTCGGGTCGCCGGGTAATGCACGTAAGGCGAAAGAGACGCAGACCTTTTCGCTTCGAGTTCCGCGCCGACGCGACGCGACTCGACGATAAGAAAATATTAACGGGGATGCAGAGGTTATTTCGTGTGATAGGATAAGGTGAAGCGGAGGCGTTAAATAGGGCGCGTTACCCGCCATTACTTGTAATTCTCTGTCATTAAATCTCCCTACCGTTTTCTCCCCGTCAACTCTCTATCCCCTATTCCTGCAATTTGTTTCTTACACCGCGCACACTAGATCTTTCCATCTACCTCTTTCTTCTCCTTATCCGCTTTTCACTATTTTTTCCCAACTACTTCTTTCTTCGTTCGTTCTTTCGAGGGTTCGTTCTCTCCGTCCTTTTTTTCTCTTGTTAGCGCCGCTACCCTCGCGGCTCCGCCCTTATTATTCCTCTTCTTCTTTCCAACCCAGTGGCGCTCGATTTACCCTTGAGACTCGATTTCCAAGACGAACCCTCCCGAACTCGGTGGACCTGTCCAATAGGAGCTTCGAGGCGTACCTCTCTCCCTTCCTCCCACCATGTCTTTCTCTCTCTCTCTCTCTCTCTCTCTCTCTCCCCGCACTTATTCACTCCCTTTTATTCTCTGCATTCCTCTTTCTTTTCCATTTTCTATTTTGCATAGAAGCTCGTGTGCGCACGTGTGTATAGGTTACACTGGTCGGCGAACACGCGTCGTTTCTTTTCTTAGTCACCCTTCGTTTTCCGCGAAGCCGAACCCTCCTTCTGTGCCTTCCGTGGCTCTCTTATTTCGTACTATTTTTTTTCTTTTCTCTCTCGTGTTTCCTTTCTATTTTCTTTTTTCATTTTTGGTATGGCTCGTTCCCTGGCCGGTCTCCCCGTGTACCGGAACAAATAGGAATTTCAGAGGGCGGTGACGTGCTCGTAAAGCGCAACAAGTTGAGCCCGAGTTGAAGGGTGTGTCTCGAAAAAATATTGGAAATTAAAGGAGCGAGCGACAGTCTCTGGGTCTCTTTTTCTATCTTTCACCGCCCTGTTTCTCTGGTTCCTTGGGCTGAGAGGATATTTCGCGTAGGCAATTTTCTTTCGCCGACTGTCTGTTTACGAGAGAACCAAAAAAACAGGGAAGGGAGGAAACGAGACGCGCGAAAGGCGTTCGCGTTTAATTCGCAATTTCCCTGTAAGGATTTCCGCACGGAGAGTAAGAACAGGGGATGCGTGACTCGGAAGACGGATAAAGATTTGTATTTGCGAGTCTACAAGTGTATTCGAGTATATTTCGTTTGATTTGTCGATGTAACGGGATTAATATTTGCCTGCGTTTTTATTATATTACGTTCCGAAGAAAGATCTTCTTGATTCTATACAACGATTACAGGGGAGAAACGCGACAAATTATATTTTACATTTTTTTTACAGTAACTTGACTATGCTGCGATACAATTCCGCATTATCATCGACCGTGTGATCTTTGCATTCTTTCCAGAGAAGACACCGATTAAACCATTTTTTTGCCTGCGCGAAACGACGCGTTTACCGGCATAAATAACCGCATTTACGCGTACTACCATTTTCCATCGTTCGTTTCGCGAAACGAAATTAACCGTTCATTAAACCGCTGCCCGACTAAAGTTATGAATTTTCTTCTTTCCTTCCACCGATAGCCCCACTCTTTCCATCGAACAACGCTGCACTGAATTACGGTTAACAAACATAGCACGTCCACTTGGTCGAACTTCGTGTTCAATTTCAGTCGCGTACGATCGAATTATCAACGCAAATGCCTCTCTATTACTTCGCCACTACATATCTGATCAGCCATTGTAGCTAGAATAGAAGAGAGAGGGTTAAAATTTTAGCGCGAGTACCGCGAGACAAGCGAGAACGCGACACGGTGGTTAAGGGACCATGAAAAAGGCGTAACCTCTTTTTTCCAGCCGTATTCCGTCGTTTTACGCCTTGCTTGAGATTACCACCCTCTTCGATCCCCTTCATGGCGCCGTATATGGTATGAGCCGCGACAAACTCTCCAGCCGCTAAAGTAGCTGCAGGCTCGCGTTCGGCTTACGAGGCGACACCGGGCGCTCGTAAAAGCCACGAGAACTCGCTTGTAGGCGGCATTGACGCTGGTCCAACCTTAACTACGACAGATATGACCTCTGGGTCGACCATGTAAAACGGAAGAACAATTTAGGTGGATCGGTGACTTTGATATCGAATGGATTTGCTTCTAGCTGTTGATTTCCTTAGATACTTTGCTAAACTCACCTTGATACACTTACTAACAAAGAATGTCTCGTAAGACTTTTGAATAAAAATGTTACAAATGCTTATCCTAGGATACTAGAGAAATAATGTACGTAGAAGAATAACTCGAATGAATCGATGTCATTGATATCGAATGGAAAGTCGTTTATAATTTTCGTTCCTTGATGTTTAATATCAGTATACTAGCAACGTAGATAATCTGAAAATTTGTAATAACGGAGAAAATAGCAACACGCAACCTATGTTTATACGTTCAAACGCTAGACGAATGTTGGCGATGCGTAGCTGTTAGAGAGAATAGGCGTGGCAGAGAAAAAGAGGGGGGGAGGGGAAGGCTAAGGATGAAATTGACTTTGCTGTATCGTTCGTAAGAGCACCGCAATATTAACACGTAGGATGGCACGTGGGTCATCCAGCAGCCCACGACATTTATCGGAAGCAACAGTTCCATTAAGTGAAAGAGGGTATTCTTCTAGCTTGACTGACGTTGACGTTAAAAGAGCACGTGAAAGGAAAAAGTACAAGTAAGAAAATTATCTTCAAATTTTTCCAAATATTTGAGAAGCAAACGAAACGATCCGACAAAGCGACGTTCAAATAACCTATACTCGACGTCGCAAGTTAAAGCTGAAAATCGAACCACATCGACCACGGTGCAGGCGTTCTTCTCGACGCGGCGCCGAATCCCTCGAGCGAATAATTGCTCGTGTCGAGGCTGATCCACGAGCCACTTGGTTTCGTTCCAGTAAGCAGGACTTTCTTCTTGTTAGATACGAAGAGAGAAAGAGAGAGGGAGAGATAAGTTGGTCTCGCCAAAAACTCGTACCACCTTCTCCTCTCTCTCTTTTTCCTCCAGATAAATTATATTCGCGCGGGCAGCATCGCCGCCTCGTCTCCGGACGCACCACAACCTCGAATCAACTCGATAATCGCATTAATGAAAATGCTCGCGCGTACCGGCATGGAATTTATTCGATATTATTGGTACGTCGTGGCGCGGCCGATAATTCGACGTTTATAACGGCCGGCGAAAATCGTATTTATGGGCCGCGTGTCAATATTTGATCGAGAACAGCCGATTTTCTCGCCGTGTTCTCTCTCTCTCTCTCTCTCTCCCTCTTTACCTCTGGATAATTCGCAGGATGTGGCTTGGATACGCTGTTACTGGTCGATCGCGCGTAATTCGATTTCTTTTTTTTTCCCTTTTACTTTACTTCGTAGGGAGGGGTTTCGTTTATGGTGGGTAGTAGCGTTTGACTGTTTGTCGGGCGGTTGTTTGTCGCGATAATGGAGATTCGTTTGTGCGAGTCTTTGAAGGGTAATTCGTTTCTCGTGATTTGCTATTCGACTGGAGCGCAGAGTGAATGACGGAATGCGACGAGAAGAGGTAGAGCGCGTCACTTTTGCATAAATATATCATTAATGGCACACGCGTTTTGATTTGCAAATACTATATCTCGCGATATCTGGGAAACTTTACAATTCTCTCAAATTAAACATTTTTTTCTTTATACAGTTTTTCTTTCCTAATGTATGCGACTGATATACGTCACAGAGCGACGTGTAGAGAATCGATCGTTCTGATAATTTCAAAATTAAAAAGCATAATGGATCTATATTTATGAACGAAAATGCGCGTGTATACGATCCGAGCGCAACATGGTACTCTCCCAAGCGATTCGCTCTTCACGATTATTTTATAACTCGTAATAGCTATGCGCTCGTGGATTATGTATCTGGCGTGCAACGTTGTTCGATCGACGTGTACGAGCCTGCACAGCTCGATCGTGAAATTCTGGTCATCCTGGCCACGTCACTGTGAGAACTAAAACCTGTTCGCTCGACAGGAACCGCGCTCTGGCATCCTTCGGCAAGCTTCTTCTTCTAAGAACGATGCCTCGTCTTTGTTCTTAGCCTTCGAAGTTCACGATGAAACCTTAGACACGAAGCTTCGAGATATTTCTTCTCGGCGTAGTTTCAGTTTTATCCGCGATTCTTTGATAAATATTCCGTGGATACAGATTTCCACACATTTCTAGCCACTCTACCTCTGTGGATTTTCGTTTTCGAGGTAATTCGCTGCTTGCAGATTCGCTGAATACAGATTAACGTATCCAAAACTAGTCTTAGTCCTGAGAGGAATAATAGCCGAGTGTTTGATCCGCCGTATACCTAGGCGTTGCGTCTCTCGGGATGCTACAGCGTATACCTAATATCGTTCGTTGATTATAATTATCGACTCGAGTTTGACTTCGTGCCGGATATCAGGAGCAGAATGTTACAAACGAAGGATGAACCAGCGAAGGACGAACAATCCAAGAAACTCGCTATTCGCGCAGCATTGCCGTTTACGCAAGAATAGAGTCACACGCAACGCGTTAACCTACAATTGCTGTGTATCGATCATCGATTACGCCATACCACCGAAGCATCGACTCGATCACCCACGCAGCTTCCACGATCTCCGGAGTAACGTATGCGCGTGGTAGCCAAAATTGGACGATACTAGAAAATAAAACGCGTCTAGCAGCGTAGGTAGGACGTGGAACACGGAAGAAACTCGGAAACGAGAAACGTGTGTGCACTCACGAGCACGTCCCACACGCTCGTACGTATACACGCGCAAGGGTAGAGGAAACAGGCGCGGAGACCAGGCGGAACACAATATTGCGGATCAATAAACCTCAATAAAGTCAATTTCTGTCGCAAAGCATCTGAATACGGGAATTTTGTATTCTGCCGGCTAGGCAGCCGACCGGGCAGGGATCGTGTCCCGAATACAGATTAAGTATATTTTATACGGTATATCGTGGTGCTCTTGGCCACGCATACGTTCCTCTCGCGCGCTTTTCCAGCCACCCTTACGCGACAGCGCCTTCGCTTTCTATCCAGCTACGACTTTTTCAACGTACGCCGAAACTACCAAGAAATAGTATTTCAAACATTACTTCCATACCTCTATTCAACGTTGAACCGAATAGACTGTCAATTTTCTAAAAATTTAATTTTTATTTTTCACTTTTTAACAAGTTTTATAACTTTATTACGTACTATAGAAATATTTGAACGTGGCCCCTTCTCTTTGTTCGCGGAACGATGTAACAAAAGAGGGTTTTCCACGTGGAGAAAGAAGGAGAAGAAGAAAGTATTCGCGGATCTGTTCGAAATGCACGGCTTTGCGGGCGTTTTCGCGAGTCGACGTGCTTCGTTCGTCTTTCTTTCGCTTCTTTTCCTTTTTCACTGTGGCTGTCTCGCTCGTCACCGCTCGTATAATTTGTTTCGAACGACTTCGCGACTTTAAAGGCTCTTTCGACGGTGCCCACCCTCCTCGCGGAATTTCGTTGCCTCGACATATTTTCCACGGGAATGCCAATATCTTTCCCCCTTGGAGCGCGCCACCGGAAAGATGGATTAGAGGATGCACCACCGGGAAAGCGTAATGAGCTCTGACTGTATTATCGGATGCTGCTTGTTTGGTTGGTTGGTTGGTTTATTTAACCACGGGCGATTGCTGTGGGCATTGTTGTCCTGAACTGGTGTTGCGAAGCGTTAATGATAGAAATTATACTTTGGAGGGACTTTCTATCGTATAAAAGCTAATGGAAATCAATTCTCGTTGTCCCTTGTCTTCGTAAATTGAAATAATGGTAAAAAATCAACACGACGAAAAAATAGGTAGTTGTTTCGTAAATTCTTCCGTTAAAGTCGATGAAACAAAGTTTCTGTATTTTCGCATTGGTCAAACAATGTACAGAGTAGATAATTCAGACTAGTTCATAGCGATTCATCGCTACATCAATGCTTTCGAAACTCGACAAATTTCTCCACTCTAAAATTACACTTTAAACTTCCATAGAGTCTTCGACGTTGTTTATTCCTCGGTAATACCTCGATTGGAAATGTTCGTAGCACGATTGAAACTTCTTTCGAGTTCTCTATAACGACGCAACCTCCATGGAAACGACTCTTTGAAACGAGGCCTGTCTGAAGGCAGTCTGAATTTTTCGAATTAAAAGCGTGAACAGCCCTGACCCGCGATATTCGTTCAACTATAGGCACGGCGTTGCGTCGTTCTTTCCCGGTTTATACTGGTGTATAGACGTACGCGTGACCCGTGGCGAGCCTTCGAGCGATTCTTCCATTAACGGACACCGATAACGAAATACCGGGCCACCCACTCACGGAAGTCTCAATGGCGAAAGAGCGTCAAAAGCCGGGAACCTTTTCATTAGACGCACAATTCCTCGTGACATCGATGCTCGCGGCGTATCGTCCGCGATCCGCAGTAAAGTGTATCGTCTTTAACTCAACCTGAATTGCCTTCGAAGCACGAAGATATATATTTTGACGAGCATGTACGAGGATGTACTCGAGACTAGAAGAAGGAAAACAGAAGAGGGAAGAAAGGTTTCGACGGAATAGACCAGAAAAGGAACGAAAAGATCGGTGACGCGTCTTTTCGGAGGAAGCTAGCACGCTGCTTCCGACGTACTCTCGCCAGAAAAATTAAATCTAAATACAAGGACGTGCACGCGGTCAGGAGATTCGCGTGAATGCGCGTTCGTGGATACAGAACGCGTCGCAATTGCGATTGGATCTATATATCGAGGGAGGGGAGGGGGGTTGATTGCCCCGACCAACGAGCTGAATAAATATCGGCGAAAGAAAGGATGCAGCTGTTGCGAGTAGGTTCACCGTGCGATAGTTGACGCGATAGCGTAGTTTCGTTTCGGTGAGTTTTGAAGGAGTGAGTTAGAACTGTGACTTTGATAATCGAGGATATCGAAGAATATACTAAAGTATATGTTCTTCGTTACATTTTTACAAAATCCATTCCGCAAGATTTAACTTTTAGAATTATACGAAGGTTTTATACGCTATACTGATACTTCGTAGCGAAAGGTTTACTCCTTTGTTTACTTTTGTTACCGAACGGGCATCGAAACAGGGAATCGTTCGAAAATCACTGATTCACTGAAAAATACAGGAGACTGGTTATTTAACAGCGGGCTGGTACACGGCACGGTTATATCGCACGTGAGTCGCATTTAATGCCGCAGTGGCCAATAGTTCGTAAGTGTCCTACCGTGTCGTTTTATGGCTATACCTCGAGTCTCTTCTAAAAAACACTAGGAAACAGGACGCGTGGCTGCGTGTCCGTGGTTCGTGCGCGCCTACCAATATTTGCGGTAATATTGTCAGGAACCTGATAGGAACCCATTCTAAACGCTCCCCCTCTTCTCATATTGCTCTTTTGCTCTCTGTTCTGTTCCCTCCGCCACAGGGGCTCGCGCTCCTACGAGATTTCTCGAGATTCCTTTTTTTCCGAGCCATTTGCCGCCTCGTTCCTTCGGCACACGCGTCTACTTCTCGAATATATTGCTTGGTTGAATATACCTATCCTTTAAATAATTCACGCCACGATATTCCGATCATTTCGATTCATCGACGGGAACCGAGAATTTAAACAAGTAGGATTTAACGAAATTACCAGAAAATTAATCCTTTTTATAGCTTCTTCTTTTTTATGCGGAGTATTGGCTGTGGACAAGGCTCAAACTATTTAGGAACAAGTGGGTTTGATTTATTTTTCGTTTAATTCTGGATTCGGGATATTCTTTCTTTTTCTTTATTTTTTAGAACCTTAGGAGTATTCCCGAATTAGTCCGTAATCAACCCTTTTCGATGATCTGTGGTCGATTTCTCGAACGTGCAGAATACGGGAAACGTCTTTGTTTGGATGGAATAGAATAAGTCGCTTCCTAAGTTCTGTACTTATTTGTGGAAGTGTTTCGTTGCTTTCAAGAGATTTTTGAAAATAACAAGAAGAATGGGAGAATCGAGGCTGTTGTTTCTTCGTTAGTACGTGATCGTTTTGAAGGGCGATGGTAATGGAAAGTATATACATATATAACAGAGGTGGCCTTAGCTTTTTTTAGCCGGTTTTAGTTGGCTTTAGCTGGTTTTAGCAGTAGCGGTTACTGTTTATGTACTGAATTATGTCTCTATCGTTTGGCATACCGATTCTGTTCTATAACGTAAGTCTTGATTTTTAAATTTGTTAAAAATAGTATTTTACTCGAACATATCTTGCAATGGTAATATTTAACTCTCGTCACGTTTAGATCATTGGATAAGGATTTTATGATGCTTTTCCGACAAGTTTATTTTATCAGTATCTTCATTTCAAGAAATATTTCAAAACTTTATTAGCGATCGATTACGAGCGTTAGGTACTCACGCTGTCGTATCGGTTAATACTGCCTTGTTCTTTCAATTTTCTTCGTCGGCTTTTCTCTCCCGTGTTAAACTTTCTATTAAACGATACTACGTTCGAAATTATAAACAAGAGAGGTTCGCGAAGATGTGTTGTAGATCAGCTCGGTTCAATAAGGATCATCCGATAAGTCGATTTATCTGAAATTTTACGTAAGACGATGGAGTTCAACCAAGTGTTCGCTAAGGTATAAAGTATGTAGCTCAAAGTATTTCGATATTCAATATCAATGTACAATATGCAGCAGACATTTTCGAAATCCCTATCCGAGAGGCTTTGTTGACACACGGTTAACAAGATCAGATAACATAGATGACAACAATACAAAGAATAGGGAACTCCGTCGATATTTTCTTACGTGCTTGACCCTTCTTTAATTTTCCTTTTATCTTTTCTTAACTTCCATTCTTAAGTTGAGAATGGAAATTTGACGAGTCTCGACTCTCGCAAAGGATTAATCTCAGCATCTTACGTCATTAGAGCCTCCATCGGTGCAACTTCTGCCGAGAGATTTTCTTCTTTTCCTTCCGCAGTTATTCCCTCGTGGCCACGTGATATACGTGCGTCGAATTTACCCACGAAGCTGTGAAAACTGCTCGAAATTGTATCGCGCCGTGAATCTCCGTGAATTTTACATACGCGACGCGGATGATTCACGATTCGGGCCGACTCAGCAAATCACGCTGTCTCTGCCTACCTTTCACTCTCTCCCTCTCCCTCTCCCCCTCTCTCCCCCCTCTCTGTCCCCTCTCACTCTTTCTCTCTCGCGATGTAATAAACGAGCGCCATTGTCCGTCTCTGTTCTTCTAGGAATCCCCTCCCACGTAAAGCGAGGGCGCAGTCAGTGAATACACGCGTCGTGTACGGTGTATTATCTATAGGGCGGCTACTACAAACGGTGTAGGGTCGGAACAGAGACAGCTAATTATTTAGACACGCTTGGACGCCACCCCATCGATCACTCCTCCAAGCTCCCTCTGTCTCTCTGTTTCGCTTCTCCTTCCTTTATCTCTCTTTCTCTCTCTAGTTCCCCCTCGCAAACGTTGACTGTCTCTTTCACGCTGGTTTCCTCTTCCTTCCTGCTTTACCTTCTGCTCTTTCCACGGACGGTTACGTAGACAGCCACGCAAACGGGTTAAACGCGCGCGAGCGCGTAACTCGAAGCACTTTCCGCTCGGTTCTCCGGAGGAGGAGAGCTCGTCGAGTCGAATCGAGTCGAGAAGAGCAAAGCAAACCGTAGAACAGAGTAGAAGGCAAGGCAAGGATTAGGATGGGTGAGGCGAAGAGAGAGAGAGAGAGAGAGAGAGAGAGAGAGAGAGAGAGAGAGAGAGAGGGTTGCAGGTAAAAGACTGGTAGACGCTGGTACACGGGGTACGAGAGAGAGAAAGAGAAGAGAGGCGACGAGTCGGTGCCAAAACTATCGTTTCCTCTTAGCGCGTCGCCGCTGGGAATAACTTCCGGCATATTTACTCGAATGCCCGGTATCCTGGTATCCTGTGCGCGCGATATTACGCTCTGGAACCAAGACAGAGAAAGAGAGAGAGAGAGAGAGAGAGAGCTAGAAGAGAGGGGGAGGTGGCAACGTTACGTATGCATGTGAATTACGAGCGGGCTAATGTATGAGCGCGTCGTAGAATGAAAACTGTAGCTAAAATACAACGTTACACTCGCCGACGACGCTGTATTTCGTGTCGCCTGATAAATTGCGTCGCGAGCTCTCGATATTAAGTTGGAAACGCTTGAACGAATCTCCCTCTATGTGATTTATAGAATTTCGTTTTTACCGGAGTAGGTTAGATTCGATGGTTTTCGAGTTATTACACACCTATGAGTTGCTGCGTACTATGTGGATCGGACAGTGTTCGTAAAAAGTTCAAACCTATCTCGCGTAGGTGTTATTTTTTTCCAACTACTCGTGAGTTACACGAAGCTTTTCAGATGAATTCGAACCTATTTGGAACGTGCTTGATCCCATTGCTGTAACCGATATCACGATCTCGTCAGTTTTTCTCACCCTATCCGCGTCGTTGTATTTTCATTTTTACTCCGTCTATGATCGATCAGCTGTGTCGCAGGCCCGATACAATCGTTGCTGGACTGGAATCGGTAATGTCCCGAAGTTCGCGGCTTATACATCGCGCGAGTCGTCGGATAATGTGCAAATCAGGCAACATAATGGGCCATTATGCGGGATCGATGCCATGGAAGGGCTGTTGTGCACCGCGCGGCCGGTACACGCTCGTGGATATGCAGATGGCCGCGTGGCTCTGAACTCATACTATTCGACATATACGCAAACGCACGTACACACCGGTGAACGAATATCGTCGATGTAGGTATATACTCGCGTGTACCATATAACGTAGGAACCAGACGCTTAGACGGACCGTGTTCGTGTCCGTGACCGGAGATTCGCACCCCGTGAAATTAAAATCAACCACCTTTAACGGTGCAATCTTCGTCTCCCTAGCCGCGTCTCTTTTTTCGTCTGGCTAATCTTCTTATTTCTACCTATCGTAGATACCAACGAGATTAATGAAACATCTTGTCAATTCGAAGGACATTGGTTGCGTAAACGATGACATTTTCGTAAGTTTCGAGCATCGGCGAGATTCACGGCAATGACGGATCGTGGGTGTGCGGAGGCGAAGATGATGTTTGATATTTTGTAGCGTAGGATGGCTGTCTGTTTGGGGTGGAAAGTCTCGTTAGTTACAAATATTAATGGCTGTTGCGCGTACTCTCGGTGAGCCAAGCGGAAACGGTTCGTTCGAAAATGCGTGCAAACAGCGTTATGGTTCCGTGTTCGGATCGTCGTCTTGGTATCGGATAATTGACTGATATTTGAAGGATGTTACTTTGAATGTCTTGCTAGCAGGAGGAATTCGTTGAAATAACCGAATCGTGCGATTAACCCGAATCGACTGAAACCACATACGGCGCGTCCAGCAAACAAAATGAAAAACTTTCACCGCCAAGCTTATCGAGCAACGTAAAAATCCCAACTCGACCGATAAGTCGATCCCACGCGTTCGGACATCAGAAAAATTGTTTCTGGCGTCGTCTCGCCTGGAGCCACAGCGTGGGCGTGTTCTGCTATAGTCGGATAGGTGCGATCAGCGTTAAAGTAACGACGTCTTAAGACGTATGTAAACGTGTCTTATCGAGCGTGGCAGGCATCGATGGACTCGCGCCCGCGCCGGTTTACTCGTTGACTTACCGACCAACTATCCACCTCGTATTCCACCCCCGGACAATCCTCTGGCTGTCCGCTTCCTTTGTCCCGCGCAATTTCGTATCGGCAGCTATTTATTTTGTATGCGTAACGTGATGCTTATTGTACGTGAGACACGCCGGTATCCGGGGATTACGCGGTTTTCACGTACAGAAGGAAAAGTTGTCGTGAAAATTCTGCTTTGATTACGGCCGGATTACGTAAACGCGCGATACGATTTCTCAGAAACGTTGCCGAGGTGTGAGATGTTCGGATCTCGAAATTCTCGTTCGAACGTTTTCCAAAATATAAGGTATCCTTGCATTTCCTGTACTTGACATCCAGATCTAGAACGACGCGTATCGGTTCGATCAAGCAATTAAATATTCAATAAGAGATAAATGGAAATTTCTCGAAAACGATCAACGAGAAACCTCCGTCGAAAAACTCAGGCTATTCGTACGGTGACCTTTCTATCGGAGCTCGGACGAAATCCGCGTAGCAGCGTTATTTGTACAATGCGACGGCTCGTTATACGCTCGATCGTGGTAGCTGTTCCACTTTCTTTCAACCTGGGGATCAGTGCCACGAAGAAGCACGCTGAAACGGCCGACAACAATAAATCAGCTAAGAATTTTTCACTGGAATATTTATCGTCGCGCCGTGCGACCGGCTGCTTTTTTGAATTATCCTTCTGCGAGGCCGAGTCCTCCTCATAAATAACGTTACACGCGATTACGAAATTATCGATCTCCTTCCGGGCACTAGTCTGCGGGTATCGCGTTCCATGGTTCAGTCTTGCACACGATTGATACTCCTCTCGGCGTTTTACGAGGAATCGGTGTCATACGAATATACGAATGGCTAACTGTCGTGAGAGGATGGCATTCGCCTTGTAATTTATTTCGGTCGATTTCGAATCTAAAGCGAAAAGAATTTTTGTTAGAAGTCGGCGGCTTTCGAATCGAACAAAGTCAGTTGGACAAATTTAGTTTGAAATAACGCGACGAAAAATGTAACTCCTTGTTAGATAAGGCTAAGCAAGAACAAGTTGTAGCTGGAATATAATCAAAGCCTATCCGAGATCTAATTTATACGTAACCTAATCTAATGAAATCTAATCCGAGCATAATTTAGTATAATGGATCCTTAACCTGGACTTAACGAAGAGCTATTAGTTAAGACCTAACTAGTCAAAACCAGCTTAGCAGAAGCCGAAATACGATCTAGTAAGCACTTGACTGCTACACTGGATTTCGTATTATATCATACATATTAAGATAATCTTTAATTAAAAATTATAAATAACAACGAATTCCAACAATGTCGGTTCGCGATTCTAAACTTCTCGGAAAACTTGGAAAACTCTTCCGGCAAAGATTTATCAAAGTAAAGAAACTTTCTATCGATATTTATAGCGACAACGTAGGTGTAGTTGAAAAAATAATTCCACGCTTTTAACCAGAGTAGCGTATAATAGGCGCGTGTGTTAGGCGATTCTCTGTTTGATCCACGCTAATCCATCCCGCAGGTATACCGTGTTGCGCAAGTAGATGTTGGAAAGCGATTCGGAGATTCGTATATACGCAAGATGATAATCGGGATCGCGTATCGACGATTAGCTTTTGGTGTGTTCGACGTAAGCCGATTTGGCAACGGCATCGCGATGGTTCGGCAGCATCGAGGGAAAAGGGGCTTAAAGGCAGTCGGATCTCGAACATTTCTGAAACGCGAAGTAACCACTTTCCGTCCCGACAGATACGATTACGTGGCACCGTTTATAACGACCGACACGATCGAAAATCGTTTCGAGCCAGTCCGTTTTAAACAGTCTCGACTGGATCCAACAGGGACAGAGGTGTATTGTATCGCATTCGAGGAAGCGTCTTCTTCGCCAACGCGGCAGAGTGGAACGCGATTCCCCGGGATTTAACAAATATTGTTTCGCGGCTGTTGCTAAAATTGACTTTCCTCGGTTGCGTCAGTTTACGCAATTGCCGAGCAGGAAGCGATTTGCAGCCTCGTCGAGAGATATAATCTAAATTGTTGAATCGGAGAATAGGATTTTTTCGGAAATACGGCTGTTGTCATTCGCTAATTGGGAATTGCTGTTTATTTTCGTCGGACGAGCATGACGAATCGAGGATCTGGCAGAGTCGGTGCAGTAACAACATCGAAATTAGGTTAAATCGAAAGGGAAGAACTTTGTAACCTAAACGTTGCACGATATTACAGCGATCTTGGTTCTCTCAAAAATTTAGAACGATGCTGCACGAGATGATTTGCCACGATTTGTGCTATTATCTACGTTAATTTGGCGGTAAATGCGTATACTTCTCGTATTATTAATACACTTTTGGCACGTATATACGTCTTCGTGCGTACGCTTAAATATATTCGACTCGTCGACTAGTTACGCAAGATTATGGAAATTCCAAACTTATTCGAGGGTTGCGTCAAATACAGATTTTTCTGTATAGATCGTAAAGCTATCATACGTTGCGCGATGCCTTCGTCTCGACAAAACTTTACTTACGAGGGGAAGAAGATACAAAAAATTAAATTCATCGATATTTCGCGTTTAATAATTTCAAATTTAAGGACTGACGATTGCAACGGAATGCAGTAACATAGTGTACGAATAAAAGTTGCTCGATTTTTACGAAGGAAGGAGCCGATTTCGTTGAACCGATGATCCCAAAGACACGTTCTCCCTGGTGCACGCTCGTAAAACGCTTCTTTCGGTAGTCGATCGTGGTAACACCTGAGAGTCCACCGGGCATCTCGTATTTCACTGTCGCGAGTCAAAACTCAGGACGCGGTTCAAGTGAAATAATGCACGTTCCGAGGTTATTTATGAGAACGCCTGGGAAGCAATGGTGCTGCCAGTACGACCGGTGAATTGTGGAGGTACCGTCGGAGACGGAGAATTTGCTGGTGCGCCAAGAAAAAACGAAGAAGAAGAAGCAGACGAGAAGATGGAGGAAGAGGAAGGAGACGAGCAACACGACAAGGACGACAAAGACGACAACCACGATGACGAAGACTGCAACGAGCAAAAGTCTTTACGGTTTCGAAGCACGACTTTTTCACTGGCTGAACGTTACAGTTTCCTAGTGTCAATTCCGACGACTATTGGGTCTTTTTCGTGACTCGGAAAATGTCTCGCTGCACGAAGCATTCGCGACCATGTGTGCAAGAATTTCTACTTTAAAGTAGGTACGCGAATTTAGACACCAAAATAGAACGAAACAATTCTAAAATATAAAAATATAGCGCGTCGAAACCCAACGCAGCGAAACTCAGCTTGATGACTACCATTGAAGAGAAAATTTCGCAAATTAGAGGCAGTTTGTACACTTAAATCCCGATCTTTGTACCCGTGTATCTCGTGCACGCATCGGCAAATGCCACGATTTTTACATTTACTTCGACGACGTCGTTCGAGAGACGAGAACATAGTAGCACGGTAGTAGAAAAATACAAAAGTTGATAGCGCGGCATGAGTTTGAAATTCAGTTATCCGACGTAGCGCGGTCCCAGGAGATCCTACACGCTCCGAGGGCCAGTTGTTTCCTGGCGGGGCGCGAACGTGGACCCGAACGTGGCGTGTTTCCAAGGCATCTAAATCAAAAAGAATATTTGCATCGATAAAACTTGGACGAGAATTTGGTTTTCTTTGATGTGCACGCTCTCCGGGGATCGGTGGCTCTAGTTGACTTCGTCGCGAAACTTTCGATCCCCTCGTTCTATCCCCGTGCTCGCAGACGCGGCAGGAATATCTCGGTCAAACCAAGATCACGTGAAACGCGAAATCCTTTGCAGCTAACTGAGGATCTTTCGTTGGAAATCGGATCAGCGTAGCGGGTAGAAACGGGGATCTGTTTCGGACTTTTCGGATGATCGCTGGAATAATGTTTTCGGTGTAGCTACGTTCTGGAAAGATAGCATTTCGCGTGTCTGGTTAACTACATACACAGATATACCCACTACGATTATTCGCGAGTGGTCGAATACTTTGGTCGGTCTCGTATCGTAGCAAGGATATTCGGATTTGACCAAAGTAATAGAAGTGGCATACCTCTGTATACAAATACCTACTCAAGGAAATTTAATCTTTTACAGAGGCAGCTCCAATTTACCTCGACTACGTCGAACTTGTGTAATTGGAAGTAGCTCGCATTTTATCCGACTCGAATCCGTTGCTTGGTTACCTGCGAAACGAACTCGAATTTCCAGTTAACGTTAGATATTATTTCGCATTCCGAAAGCAGACAGTCTTCGAGTACTTTCTCCTTGTTATCGTCTTTCTTTCGTAGTGCGAAGATCCGAATACATCGAACGTTTAATCCATCTCGCTAGTTAGTTTCAATAGCCGCAAACTGTCGCGATGACAACACTGTGCGCGATTTCCCTAAATTTTCCTGAATGGCTCGCAATAAATGCATCTCGTCCTTCCGCGTGGAATCCGACGACTCTCGGATCCTGAATAAATTCGATGAGAGAGAGACTTTTGTTGCCAAACTTCCGGCGAATTTGAACGCTGAAAACTTTGCGATTCCGAACGGCTCCACTGAAAGAATAATGTTCCGTATAACCTTAAATCAGGAAACCGATCTTGCTCTTCCTTCGACTTTGCGGATCTTACTACTTTTTTCGATAAAATACCTACTTTATGTCAAAAATTCGGATATGTGGTATAATAAAAAAATTTGTACTTATTACACAACAATATCTTCTATAGTTTAGTGTTTCAGTCTTTATCTATCTTTATACGTATGTTGACAATTTGACGATAGACTGCTAACATTATGTTATTTACGGTGCATCGATTATCGACACGATGTACGCGCATAAGCACACATAGAGCAGAAGGAAATAGTTGACGTACATAGAAGGTGCTGGGAAATCATCAAAAACTCATCAAGACATTGTGTGTGTCGAGCGTTAAAGATTCCTTGAGATATCCTAAACGTGAACACGTTTAACAACATTTTGAACTAGTAGAATAGTAGGAAATTGTTTGAAGTCAAAGTAAGTAGCGATACGAAGAATTTTACGAAGCGATACGCGAGATTCTGACAAGTAAAAAGAAATATACAAGGAACGTTCGACGATTTGATTCTTCAAAATATATATGTAAGCAAAATCTGACGATAGAATTTTCTAATGAAACAAATGGAAACAAAACGCGAGACAGGGTACGAGTTAATTCCGTCCAATCTCAAGTCCAAGAAGTTACACGATAAAGTGGAAGAAGAATATCGCGAAAGGATACGCTATTCATCTTTAAAGCTATCAGTAAACAATTCGAGACTATCGACGTGGAGATTAAGCGAAGAAATTGTACGGGATCTTCAGCCAACGAACGACGAGGGAGATGGAGGAAAGGAAACGGCACGAAAGAGAGATTTTAAGACAAACGCAATAAATTAGTTGCAGCGGTTCATTCCGTAACACAGTCACTTAACCATCGGTGATCAAAACCTAAAAGTTTTCTTTCAATGTCGCTCGTTTCTTGGCGTAACTTTCGTTCCCCTTTGCTCAGAGGTATCTGTCTGGTTGTGCTTTCAGTCGAAGAACGCAAGGATATAAACTGACTCGGTCGCTGTTTCAGCGTCGCGATTCGACGAAATTCGGGTCGTTCGCCAAGTAGGTGGTGTAGCGAAATTTTGGATTTCGTTGGACTGCGTTCTGTAACGCTTCGTCAGCGTTCGTGCTTATACTTCGGAATAGTCGATCTCTGTCTTATGACGCAACGGTTGATTTATCGTATAAGAAATCGTAATTATTTCACGGACTAGTTTCTGCCTGGATTTTTTCTGAGAGACGATTTAATTATTCGATGTACAAATCTTAGAGACGAATGATGAGATTAAAAAAGAAACTTGCGCATGACTGCGAGATCCAAGGAAGGCACCACCTTTCGCGACGCGAATCAAGCTGGAGAGGATTAAACCTTCGAAAATTTAGCGTCGGTCGAAAACCGCGTGGTTCCGATAAAAATGGAAGTTTCGAGACTCTCTTAAAAGTTTCTCCGTCAGTTCATAGAGGCTATTTCGCGAAACACGTAACTGTATAGTCTGTATCGAGCGAGCGCAGAGGAGTCCTTGGGTACGAAGGAATAACTAAAGGGTGCTACAAGGGCGGTCGACGTGCGGAGGTATAGTGTCGGGAGATAGAGGGTTGGAGGGAAGCGTACGACGAAGGGCAGAAGGTGTCGGTGGGCCAAGCTAACGACTTCCTGATGAGGCAATGTAAACCGCAACTTCTTCGTAATGAACTCCCCTGTCCTCCGATATCGTCCTTAAAGTGGCTTTACAAAGCTGCATGGCCATCGTACACGGAGCTAGCTGAAACGTTCCACGAACCTTGTCACGGCTATCAGAGATATCGGCGCAATTTGTACTTTCTCTTCTCTTCTCACACGTACACGGATCTCGGAGTTGTGCCACCAACACGATCTAAGTTGCCACAGTACGTTCGTTATTTCGAGAGTAATACGAAAACTTGCGCGATGATTTGATCGATTTCGATCAATCCTCCGTTGCTGATCTCCCTCCAACACGCCAAGACCTAACGATACCACGAACACCCGATGTCGAGGCGAATATCTTCCAGTAACGAAAAGTTAACGATGATCGTTTTCCCGTGAAAAATGCAGCGGGCGAGCGCATCGAAGTCGTTGTTCCTTCGAAGTTTAATCAGGAAATTGACTAAAATTTGAGAATTTTGAACTCTAAAGTCGATCGTTTCTACGAGTCCGTAGGATTTGAACTAATCGAATGTGCCTTGCATATAAATATACGATGTTTCGAAGAACCTGCGTCGAGCTAAAGTTTTATTCGAGAAAACGACATTTCACGCGCTATCGTGACCCGATGGAATTTCCATTTATTAAGAACCGTATTTCAAGCAAGCCGAACGAAAAATATACGATCGACGAAACAGATTTCTCGATATAAAATGAAGTTCCATCTCTCGTATCGCGGAATCAATGCGGCGGAAAGTTAGTTTCGCACACAGAAAAGTTAATTTCATTTCATTGACAAGCAGAAGCAGGATCGAGTGGGTTCGAAGTTTCGGCACGTAAGAAACCGGCCTTAAAAGCGCGCGGTATCCACTTAACCGGCAGTCCGTCCAATTGAATATTTTACGACTTTATCTCGTTAAGTCTCCTGGCTGAGTATCGCTGGCAAACGTGGACGTTCACGAGAAGTTACTGCCACTCCGGTACACCTTTTTTCATTCTCTTCCTTTTTTCGTAAATGGAACACGGTCTGCCCCGTTTTCAACTGCGAACGATCGTCGACTTCCAACGAGCGTTCGAACTTTTATTCATAACGCTACGCCAGTTTCGCATTAGTTCCACCACGAAATTGAAATTATTCGGCTTGTTTAAATTTGGAAACTTTAATTCGTTCTGCCGCGATGAAAAAAAGAACACGCTTTCGACCGGTGTTGTAACGTATCCCCCTGGTTCTAATCCCCTGGTTGTAATTCGAAGCTTAAACGTTTCAAGATTACAACGAAGAAGAATAAACGAAGCAACGGCAAGATTTTTACGACAAATGTACGCGTATTTAGAACTTGAGTAACGTGATAAACGTTTACAGTGAAGAGGAACTTGATTATAAATTTAATTTATACAAAATTTCGATAAAGTATGTACTCCTAAATTGAAGTTTGGAAATTTCCTAGTTACATATTCGCGAATAGCGGTAACTCGCCTCTCGATTTGTCGAAATCTCGTTTAATTATTTTTTTCGTAAAGCTATCTCGCCTAAAGACGCTTGGCTTCGGAACTTCATAGAGATTTTGAGCGAAAGTAGCAGACAACTGTGGCGAAAATCGGACGGAAAAGAAAGGGCGGCCGCAGTCGAGAGAGAAACGGAGACGAGGGGTTGAGCGAGACACACGGATATATCGTAGCGTGAATTATGAAACAACGTGTTTAATGACGCGCCGGATCCAGCCCGCTGTAAATTTTCCACGAGGGGTTGAAGTTTTAAACCCTCTCTCGGTGGCACCGGCTAGCATTGTCATTCCTCTCGTACGACTCTCATTCCTACGCCGTCTCGTCGTCCGTGGCCGTCAGCCCCTCATTGACTTTCCCCGCACGTTCTTTTCTCCGGTCCCCGGTACCCGGGATACCAGGACACATTTTTCAGTTATTAGATACTCATTCCTAATTTTCTACGGTTCCCTCGTTTATTTTCCCGTTTCCTCATTTTCTATTGTTTCCCCTCACCGAGGGTGAGAGAGCGATGGAAAGGATAGCCTTGGCTTATCCGTCCAACAACCGCTATGCCGCACCGCATTATTCTTCTTCGTGAAAAATATCGCTTTTCCTCTCCCCCCACCCCCTTTTTTTTTATTCTTGCTTTCTTCAATCTTCGTTGTTTCCCTTTGTTAGCTTGATTTTTGAACGTATTAATATCACCGGGTTCGAGTCGACTATGTATCCAGATCCAGATTAATTTCACAAAACTGACATTAAGGACTAACTTACTAAAAGTATACAAAATTCGCTTAGTTACGTTAATAAAGATATGGATTGGCATAAACCTCCACTGTCTAGATGTAATGGAAGATTCTTTTCCTTTCTTTTCGCCTTTGTATTCGCCTTTTCGTACGATTTCCCTCTTGATCCGTTCTCGACCGTCTGTTTTCTTTTCCACGAGCTTCGGTATTCGCCGGAACGATCCGTTCCCGATCCAGGGCGATAATTAAAATCGTATTAAAATCGTAATGAACCGCGCCATGGAAAGCAAGGCTTTATCCAGCTGGGACACGGGGATTTTTCTATTAAACGAATCGATTTAAAGAGTATTGAAGATTTAATTAATGGGATCAGCGGTACCGTGGCCGGGGCGCCGACGAGACAAAGCTATTCATCGAGGGATGAACCGAGGGATCCCTGACGTATTAGCGGAGCTCCTCCGATCGGGCCGACCGCGGATCGCCAGTTTACCGGTATATACAATTTTTTATTCATGGTAATGCTCGGGGATTCAGTCTGGCGTGTTCGACAATACGAAGGCCGACGAATTATACAGCGAAGAGTTAAGCAATCACGGGGTTAGGTTCCTCGAGAGTTGTTTCATCCTGCCATATTAAAACATCTTAATATTTTTCTCGACGCTCGACCCGTGCAGCCTCTTCATAAGTTGGAGTTGGTGTTTCTTCGAATGCTGGTCGGTGGTGGATTTCCGCTAAATACCTTTTACCCTTTGATTTGAGATAACGAAACTGGGTAGTTTTTAGCAAAGCCCGTTGAGTCACGCGAATATTATATAAAATAACTATGTAAAAGTTTATTTGAAAAAAGAAGATTTTGTATGTACCATAGGCTAAGTCAGAAATAACGCGACGAGTTTGGAATGACCGGTTTCATGATGTTAAAAATAACAACGTTAGAACCAAACGAGGAAGAATTCATCAACGACCTAAATCGCGAAATCGGATCCAAGAGACAAAGGATTCGCGTTCAGCAATCCGATCAGTCGATTTCTTTTCATCCTACATTTTTTAAAGGCCGAATTTAGCCAGCCAACATTCATATTACTTTGAATTTCCATTCTTTTGTCTCTCTCTCTCTCTCTCTCTCTCTCTCGTTCTCTCGCTCGTCCTCTCTCATGTCTTGGATCCTATTGTCCTAACTGTAGAAGCTATAAAACTATCTCAGTTCCATTGGGTATATATCCAAAAGATAGTTCAATTGGATTTATGTAGATGTATGATAGTTCAATTGATACAACCTGGCTCCGTTCTGACTACTCCATTTCTTTCCTCCTTACGGTGAAATTCTCGCGAATAAGACGCCTAAGGTTACGATTTAACGTAACGAGATTCGTCGCTTAGAATATAGTCGCTGTGTGATGTAACGTTCGAATTGCGGATATTTATTAATTTAGAGTATACATGAGTATGCAAAATAAATAAAAATACATACGCTTTGATCGGTATATATTTAGATCGAGTCGAATAAGGTTGCGTATCTAATAACGATAGTGTTTCAAAGATGTACCGGCGTATAATATATTAAATAGCGATACAAGCAATTATTACGTCCTTTACCTCTGCGAACACTATAGACTTGGTAGAGAATATAAAATGTCCCCTGTTGGTGTTTGGAATAATTACAGCGTTGTCAAGATGACAAATGTTTCGTACGTTCAAAAGCTACAGTTGATCGTTAGTTTTCAGATCGGTCACAAATTTGAAAAAGAATGCCATCGGCACTTGAAGAGAAACATTCTACTCGCAAAAATGACAGTTTCTCGGGTCAATACATGTGTAAAAAGTGCAGAAATTCGATGGATATATTAGCTGAAAGATAAATTCTTTGAAAAGCTCTAATAACATCAGGTTACGAAACATTGCGTCGTCCTTTTGTTCGATCTCTTTCGCGTTCTCTGCAAGGCTCGTCGTTCTACCGCATGACAATCTGTACTCAAGGGGTCGCGTGTTCTTTCCTTTCCCGTTCCGTATGGTATCTACGGTCGGTTCGTACGACACATTTTTCAAATGTCTTCGTGCCAAAGTAAAAATCTGACGGAGCAAGGATCAGGTGATCCCACGACACGGCGAGCTATCCTGAAAAATCCTCACGAGCCAGCCATAGGTTTCAGAATACGCCAACCGTGTCCTTAAACATCGTCTACGAAATGACGTGGCGTGGCTGGCATCTGCCTGAATATTCACCGTACGTGCTGAAGGATCGAGCCACAGGTCGATCACCGTAAATCTAATAACGTATTTCTTGATGAAAATCAACGATTTATTATTACCAGCATTAGTTCGAGACGATGCGAATGTTTGATCACGAGTGACTCACGGTAATTTGCATAGTACGAAAGAAAAGCCTTTAACTGATTTCGTCATAGAAGCACTTGGCACAACCTAAGAAGAAAAAAAGATTTATGGAACTTTAGTTTCTTTCTTAAATAGTTTATTAACTTAATAATGATAAGTTTTAATAATAAATTACAATAAAATAAATTTTGTTACGCAATTACGTATCGAGGTATCACCGAACGTTATCAGACGGTTGATGCAAATTGCGTAATATGTTATCTGTAATGTCCAACAAGTTGCAACACCTCGCGCGACTTTCATTCTAGAACGTTCTCTCTCGGCATAACAAAAAAGTCTTATATCCGTTTTCTCCGCTATTCATAACTTTTCATCGAACTCGTTACGTTCGCGAACTCTTTAAAAATTCTCCGGTAGATTAACTATCGTTCAAATTGCGCTATATACCATAGGCCGCCGGGTAATTGATCCATACGTAACCGATCGCGTACAATAAAATTCGATTGCCGGCGATCCGTGGCAAAGCCTGGCCTACAGCGATCCATCTAAGGATCGTTGAGATATTTTCTGTGAAACTCTCATCGATGCGCCGCCAATTATCGTTAAAGATCGTCGAACAGCGTCGATACGTCAAGTGCATCGCGATTTCCCTCCATTGAGAGGCCGTCTTAAATGCTCTCCACTGGCTTCCTCTTTCTCTTTCTCTTCCCCATTTTTTGCTCGAAAGCATAGCTTTAAATAGTGCCTTGAAAATTTGCGGTAACTATAATAGTAGCAAGTTTAATGGTACCACGCCGCGCGTTTTACAATTAAACCGCAGATTACAATTAAACTTCATTGGCTATGGAACATTTTGTAATACGAATATCGATATCGATACGAAACATAAAGTTGCCATTTTCGTAAGATCGTATTCTAAGGAGTTATTTGAATGAAATATATTTCGAAATAATTATTTTGATTGTATAATTGATTATACAAATAGTTCTACTCGTTAATTATATTTGATCCTTACTAATACTTAACGAGTAGATAATATTTAGTTAATTTAATATTCCTGCTTCATCGTCGAGAAGTGTGCATCGAGCATGTTTTACATAAAAGCCTTCAATTTCAAAAATGAACAACTGAAAACTGCTGGAACTTTCGAGACATCCTGATAGAAAGTTTGGAATCCATCGTGTTATCAGCAGCTAGCGTGTTCAACATTCTGCATGTGCATGGTTCTCTATGCAAATGAAAGTCGTTGGGGTATTTAAAAAAATATAATGAATTAAATGAAAAAAAAAAGAAAGAAAAAAGGAAAGGAAAAAGGAAGAAAGAAGCGCATAAAACAAAAAGTAGCAGTAAGCTAAAAAGAAAATAGAGAAAAATAGGAAATAGAAGGGAAGTAAGAGCGCGTGATATTAAACGTTGAAAAGAATCCAGAGTGAAGAGAGTTACGGTTCCCCAGGGTGAATTTCCCGTTTTTCGTACCGAAAATCTGCGCGCAAAAAATTTCAAGTGGAACACACGAGCGTGGTCAGACATAAATTCTACAGAATCTAGAACTCGAAAATGCAGCGTTGTGTGCCAGACTGCGTGCGTTCGACCATCTACTCGGTCTGGCGTCTGCCTGTCGGTGCATACAATTGCAATAGCTCTAATACCATATACCTAATTAGGTTAATGGGGCGATACTGTGCAGTATGTTTGTTAAATGCGAGCCGTTAAGTATGAACTACGGTGTTGCCTGGAGAAACAGTAACTTTTCCAACTAGCAGCATCTGTTTCAATAAAGGGGATGGAATTTTTGTTAGTTTACGTTCACGATGTTTCTGGTATTTACGATAAGAACTGCTGTCTGTTACGACTGTTAAGTGATTGGTAATCGTTTCGCACCGTTGGATAAAGCATGGCCTGATTTTGACGAAGCGTGTAACGCGAGAGTGCAAGCGAAATGTTTGTCTAAGGTTTAATTTTCGGAAACATTAGATCGTAGATTAGATGTGTGAGAGTGGAAATATCGGGGTGATCCAGTAAACAAGATCACCTCGAATTAACAAAATTATAAAAAAGAATGATTTAAAACGAAAATTGTATTAAAAGAATTATCGTTGCGTGTAACAGATAGTTCGACATCCTATGTCTTAACCCTTTCAATCCCGAATTGGCCTTTCACTTTACCACGCATATTTGTCTATAAATATCCATCGAACGAACGCTACCTCGCGTTTACCATCGTTTGGTACCGCGTCTGCCACTAAAGCGTTTTTGCCACCGATATATGTAATGGCAAAAATGTGCAATCAACGATAGACGCTTTTGAACATTATTCAAATACTGGAAACTCGCAGATATCCGTGTAACCTCGGCGAATAATAGCACGATACCGGAATACTCGAAGCTCGTTCGTAGCAATCGTAGCATTCGAGTAGCCGCGAAATATTCGTATATTAAATTATTCGAGCTCGTCTCACCCCACTCGCTTACTCGAGTGGCCGCGTAAACGTGGCGTAGAGCGGACGTAACTACGCGCCCTCCGCCATTGCTCTTCCTCTTTGTTCTCCCGGTTTCCGCCCTCGGTCGCGCGCGCGTGTTCCACCACCTCCATTCTTGGCTTCTGAAATTAGAAAACTTTTTATGTACGCCAATTTTTAACCAGCGCCGCCCTCTTCACCGGTAATTACTTTTTAAGCTTCTCTTTTGCATATTATCTTCGGCGTTTTCTGGCGGCGGCGGCCTGTAATTTCGAATTTGTATCGCCGCGAGATCGTCTCCGTTTCATAACGTTATCCATCATTTTTCTCCCCCTTCGTTCAACCGCATGAAAACGCTTGTTGTAACAGATCATTTATTAAATACTTTACAGAGTATATGCGGATTGACGACGATACGGCGAGGAAATATCACGAGACATCTTCTATTTGAATCGTCGGTATTTCACCCTCCTTTTTCTTGGTTGCTCGGTCCTCGCGATATTTAGCACGCGTCTTGGAAACGTTCGCGTAATAAACAAAAACCGCCGGATTAAAGTCGGACTGACGGCGGTACCGACCAGTTTTTACCCTGGGGCGTTTCGTCCGAGATTACGTAATTATTCTTGCCGCAGGCCGGACGTTTCCGTTCGAGCCGCGGTACGAGTTTTTTTGCCACGATCCTTCGACGGTACTTTCGCCAGCGCGCTCGGGTCCGGCCAGAAATACATCTGCTAATTTGCATGGTAAATTTGCCCATGGCAGCGTAACGTTTTCGAGGAGAGGCTACGAGAAGGACTCGTAAGGACGTCGTTTGCGGCCTGTTTGCCCGTTCTCTGCGTTTTCACGGTCCACCTCCGCGACGCCCGCTGGACGATGAAAAGAATATCGTTTCCACGAACGTTGCATACGACCAAGGAGACCGTGCACGACGAATTCAGGACAAGGCGTTATTATGCCGTACTTCTATACGCTGTCTAAGAATCGTATAAAAAGAAACACGATGTTCAAGACGAATTTAATTGTATCGTGCCGTTGGACGAAGATAAGAGGATAACGAATGGGAAATGGGAGCGGGGGGCTGTTTAGCGTATCTATCAAATTTCTGAATTTCCGAATTGATCAAACTCGTCGCATTAATAAAGTAATTATATTCTCATACATAGACATCATATTTACACTTTTTGAGCACATAAGTAACAATATATTTTATTTTCTAATGTATCTTACACTCGATATCTCGTACTATCTTTACATTTGTCATAAATGCATAGACATGTGCACCCTACTTATAGGCAACAAACAAAGTGTTACTATTAAAAGTATTAGGATATTCTATCGTTTAACTTTGGTTAGAATTATTCCCTCTCTCTTATAACAAATTTTCATCGTCCTGCTCAATTTATTCCACCGCATTGTACTTCCCCCGGTCGTAATTAATTTTTTTCCGATATGTACATCGCATCGTACGATTTACAAAAAGTCCATTCGTCCATGTTTTTCATCTACATCAATCTTGGTGTTATCGCATCCAAAAACACGAACAGCATCCGTTTCTTCGATTAAACGACGCCGAAGGACAGTCTTGCACTCTCCGGTATTAACTCCGGTATTAACTCGATCGCTCTAGTTATCCCGGGAATGTCCTGTTTTGTTCGCCGGAGCAAAAACGATAATCGAAGAAGTACTGCTCGCTGCTAGTCGGATTCCTGGATCCGTTCGAAAGAACTTTTGCTCCCTTTTAAATTATTTTCTGCATTGAGCGGGCGCATCGAAGCACGAACCAGACAGGACTATAGGTGCACTAGCCGCAATTCCTTTGAAGAACAACCGTTTCCGTGTCATTTCGCCACAGTAATCGCGAGATGCCCGAATATGAAGCCGGAAGCTTCGATCGGTCGATCGTTGTGTTATTTTTCTTCGTTCAAATTTATGACTCGAAGAAATATAAATATAGGAAAATTTAATTTACGGCACCTTAATCTCATTACGAATGAATCGTATAATCGTCTAGATAGTATAATACTCTAGAAAGAAGAAAACATTAAATGCTTAAAGTTAGTCTTATAATTATAGTCGTCTCCTTATAAATATCGAAACAATGTAATAACGCTTGATAAAAAGCATTTAGCATTTAGCATCTAGCGCTTAATGATACGTATCGAGATTATCTCAAATCATCGTATATATGTAATCGTGTATATGTAATCTTTTATATCTACGCTTAGTGAAAAATCAACAAATAAACGTTAAAGATACTTCGATCAATTACGTTTTGTTACACGTAATTGCCGGAGAAAATTGCCACCCATAATCGAATAATTTCAATAACTACTTTCGTATTTTGTTTTTCTTCAATTTATTGTTTAACTCGAAGCACAATCTTTTCGATTACATTGATTTTCGATAGCTTTGGTATTAAGAAGATTGGACTCCGTTGTTTACCAGTTCTGTTCGAAGGAAGCAGTTTAAATGTTTCTTAAGTCCTAATTTCGTGCGATTTCGTTTTCCACATTTTTCTCCTCCTGGTTCCCCGTTCTTCTACCTCTTCGACTCCAATCAATTATCGGTTTTTTTGCACGATTAGTCGCTAAAACTGTTCAACGTCGCCAGACAATCCAGAATTTTTGCTTTACGTCTTTGTTTTTCATCCTTGATACCCATTATGCGAACACGTGTTTCATCCTAAATATTGTACCTTGGATATTTTATATATTTTTGCATATTACGTATATTCTGTGCATATTTGCATCTTTAGAGTCCCTCCATAAATGCAGAAACATTCGAAATCTAAAAGTCGCAATACGTAGCTGACTGTAGCGAGGCTTTAATTCTTTAGAGTCTTTCTTTTCTGATTCGTTTTTAGTATATCTTTTGAATGGCATTTCGTCTGAAGAGGTCTGTCCGTTTGTCTATCTGTCTGCCTGTCTCTCTCTCTCTCTCTCTCTCTCTCTCTCTCTCTCTCTCTCTCTTTCTCTCTCTCTCTCTCTATCTCGTCTCACCCTTCTTCCCTTCGGTGAAATTAGAACGCGCAGTGACATTAATAACCCCGATTTCATCGCGCGAATTCGACACGGGAAGATATTCTCAGCGTTGACCGACTTCTGGACCGTGAACTTTCGTGGAAAATAGAAATGCAAAAGCAACGCGACCACGGCAAGCAAAGTATAAAAGATAACTAGAATTGAGAATGGTAGGGAGAAAAAGTTAATACACTGCGATCGCGAGATGGTAGATTGCGATTTTGTGATGTAAAATGTAATTTTTTTTCAGATGTTGCGTGTCTTTTATCGAACGCTTCGATGCATGAATTTAAGGATAAATAATTCTCACGAAAATTAAATTCGATCGACTCGATTTTTTCGTTAAAATGTTTCTCTAAAGATTTATTACATTCTATGTATTGAAATGTTCCAAAAATAAATGATTTATGTTTGGTCAAATTGTTTGAGGATACAATACTTCTATATGCTCCATACATCCAGCTTTAAATCGATCATATTGTCACAATTGTTCGATCATTTTAAATATACGAATTATTAAATTTTAATAAAAGATTATTGTTGTTCGTAAAACAAGCGCGGTACAATTTCATCACGAGTCACGAAGAATAGAGGAACTCGTCCCACTCATCGTTCACGCAAACTTGCCAAACCAGTTAACCATGAACCACTCTTTGATAACGTTCCGCGTTATCGGATTATTTCGCCCAGTTTTCTGTAAACATTGCACAACGAAACCACCATCTAACATATTCTTATCTTTCTGTTTCAGGTAAGTCCTACATGCGGCATATACACGAAACAAGCTCGTATCACAGGGTGGATACAGAGGGAAAGGGGTGAAGAACAACAGGTCGCGATAATGCGGCAATTAACGCGGAAAACTGGCGAGTTCCGAGCGGAATCGCGATGCTCTCTGACGCTGGTGCATGAAACAGGTAAAACAAAAGGAGAAAAAAGAAGAGGTTGGGAGGCGGAGAGGGGAGAAAAAAATCGGGGAAAAGTTGGTTTCGAGCTGGCGAGCCACTTAGAAGGGCGGTTTCGCGTAACGACGTTACGCGAGGAACGCGCGAAAAGTCGTTAACGACAGTTTAAGCCCCGACTGGAATAATGGATCGTACGGTTGTTCTGTTTAACGATATCCAGCTAATACTACGGCCGTGTCGTGTGGCCATAAATAAAAAAGAATCCAATTTTCTTCCACTTTGCTTCTCGAGACCCGTCCGTCTTTCGACGATAATAGATTTTTTATTTATTCTTCTTTCCTTCGTCGCGAATCGCGTATAAAGCTGTCGGATGAAATATGAAGTAAAAGTAAAGCGAGGACAATGGCTCGGTAGAAGGGCTGAAGTCACAGATTCTCGCTTGTTAAAAGTGGATATGCTTTTGATAAATTCGTTGCGATATAGTATAGTACGTGTTATCGTACGTGTACTTAAGAATTTAAAAAAAAATCGAAATGCGCAAAAGGCAAAATATCAAGAGACTCGAACATCTTTTTCTACTTCGGGATGCTGTCAAAGTACCCAACTACTACCATATTCGATAGCTTTTCGCATTTTATTCGCAAATTCCGGCAATCCTCGGGGAATTTTCGCCGGTCTATTAGAGGCTTTAATGATTTTCAATTTTCGGTAACGAGGCGGACACGGACGGGAAAAACGGATTTTAATGCCGAAAGTTCGATAGTTCCCGCGGCTCGTAATAAACGATGGAAAACGTTTCGTCGTGGTGTGCAACCGAGGCACGACCTCGTCACTTTTTCTCCACGAACGTGTTTCACGCGCGATCGTTATCTCTCCCGTGTCAAAGTGGTACATATATATATAAAACACACACAACATACAAACGTTTTGTTTTCAAATTTTTCCCCAATTACAACGCGACGCGCTTACTTCGAGCGTGCTCGACAGTTCGTCGAGTTTTAACGATCCGCCATGGGAAATTAACTTCGTTATTATTATTACGAATCTCATCGACGTGCCACGTGCAACTTATTTTTGCAGTTTAAAGACTGCCCTCCCCCGCGCCCTGGATGTAAATTGTTTACGGCGATCCTCGACCCTCGTTCAGCCTGCTTCCAAATTACGTAACACCACGCTTAACGATGTGTTCCTTCTTTTTATTTTACTTTATTTTTCATTGAAATGTCGCTTGACGTCGATGAAAATGGATATCTACGCGCTGTTAAGAATTAACCGATGGAAATATCGGGTAGAACGATTTTATCGTTTGGGGATTGATGGTTCTCGATGAAAATTGCACAAACTTTGAAATATTTCATTTGCGTTTGTTGAATGATATTTCACTAATTTTTAAGTATTATTATATCGTTGTACAAGTACTAGTACAATAGAACAAGTACTTTAGAATTACATTATATAAATACTTATAAATATAAATACTTTCTATAGATTATGGATTAGGTTACTCAGATAGTTAAAGATTGGACAAAATAGCTTGGATTGTTTTCTTCCGCTCATTTTTTAAAAAGTAATTTTAAACACGACTCAATTTCTTCGTGCAACTTGCGATCTTCTCGCACATGCGTTTCTCGAATCAAATGTTCGGAAGAGAAAAGCTTACGGATCCAAGTAGCGCAAGCTCCGTTAAACCAAATCATCCGTTTCACTAAATTCGGTTTCAGAGTCGTGTCTAATAACCGGATTTTCCGTGGTTAGCGCACGTGCCACTCCTGTTTGCGACGCGGTTCGTTAGGGTGGTATAATTTTTCGTTTACGACTTCTGTAAGTCGCGAATTGGAAAACACAACAAATAGTTTTCAATAAGGAAGTTTCCTCTTGTCGGTGCAGGTGCACGGAACTCCCGCGGCAAGAGTTTAAGACACCAAGGGAATAAAACTTGCACCCGAGTTTTTCAAACAGTTCCGCGCTTTCCGCCGCCACTTAAAGGCCGCATCGCTCGAGTTTCTTCTTCCATTTCTCCAACACCTTTCCCCGCCTTTTCCTCTCCCACGAACGCACCAAGTCGTAAGTTCGATGAGATCGATGTAATCCTCTTAATAATTTCGCATGTTCCGTGAGAAACGATGCGTCGTTTGCCCTTAAATCGAATAAACGCCGGTGCGAAGATTCTTCTTCGATGGTCGCTGACACAAATTTCTTTATAAGGAAACGCGATAGAGTTAGTTTTGTATATCGACCGTAAACATTGATGAGTTTAGTTCTTCTTTTCCTTTTTTTTCTTTTTTTTTTGTATTTTTATGAATAACACATTCGGAAAAGTTGAAATATTCAACTTCTATCGCTATTATTAATGGAAATTATAATACGAGCTTGATCGGTTAGCGTCGTTTAAGATAAAGGAAGAAATAATTATATACTATCGATCGATTTTCCTCTATATCTACGTCATTTTCTACGCCTTTCTCCGTTCGCATCTCCTCAACAAATCGCCTCGTCTATTTTCTTCAAACAATGAAAATCCCTTCTTTCTTCGGACAAATGCACCTCGCGCTTAATTCTCAATTCTCAAGCCAGGAATGTTGGTCGTTGGTCGATTGTTGGAAAATTATCATGCGACACGATCGTTCTCGGAGTTAGTAGCGGCTCGAATTCACCGCGGGAGCCAACGTTGAAATTAAGGTTAATACAAGGCGGGGAACGCGGGGTTATTCGTCGAGGTCGACAACAGGAAGGAAGGAGACGGTCCGACGCGTTTCGACTCTATCCAGATATTCCAATGGCGTTTCTCGAAATAAAATAATGACGAAATCGCACACGCCATTTTCTTCCGCAGTGCTCGCTCTCCCGTTTACGTGCCGGCAATATCCAGCTAACTTATGTTATTTGAAAATTCCGTGGCTAGTGCTTTCGCTGGTACCTATATTCCTATTATGTCTCCCACACGATTTTCTCTTTGAGGGTGCAAACGTAACATAGCGAACGCTACTTGTTCGCCATTCCGCCACGTTTTACCATCGCATCGTAAAATTGTTCGTTCTGTTATAGGCGAAGGGGGTTATCGAAATTTCCTTTTCCGGTTACGGCTGATTTTAATTCAGAGAACTCACCTGCCCTTCGAATTTCTCACGCTGCATCGTCGAGTACAACTAGAGCGCTCCTCGCACACCGTTGCGTTCCTTTCATTATTTATTTTCACCCAACTATTCGCGAACGAGAGCTTCTGTTTCGACGTTGGAGAACAGCACGGGCGAAATTACGCTTTCTGATTAAACTTTAACGCTCTTCTCGCTCGGTGCTCTTCGCGTCGGTGTACTTATCGTCGATACGCCGAGAGAAAAAAAAAACGCGCGATTTAAAAGGCGAGGATAGACTGCGTAGGAAGGATACCTACTAACGATGTAGATTATCGGAGGGTTTATGTGGTAGACGAGATCGAGGTCTACGTTTAACGTGTAACGATAAAAAGAATTGCTTTTGCCGTTATCACGTGGCATAAATCCAAAATAAATAAATACATCGTGTCGATAAAGTGGATATTTTCTTTTCCAATTTTACGATTCTGCCGGCGCAAAAGCAAACGACAGGTTTTTTCTTGTGTTTCCACGTACTTCTCAGTGAATTCTACAAGAGATGGAATGGATTTTGCGAATAGGATTGCGAGCACGTTCCACGCGACGGCGCGCTTTCTGTGCGATAATGATAGACAAACAGGCGTTGTCCAATATATTATTTATTCGCGTATTAATAATCGCAGAAAGAGGAGAGAGCCTATGCTTTCTCTACTTTTATTAAACAATTTTAATATCCGTGTAAACACGCGCCACGATATATCATCCGGTAATACTCTTATCGCGAACCGTGAAGTAGGGAGAATTGGATAGAAGCGGAACATTTTTCACTTCCCGAATGATATACTGTTCCTGGCGCGGGGATGCTGTTATGCCGACCTCTTATGCAGACGCGTATAGCCTTTGAATTTCTTTTCTGAAATTATGAAACTCGGTTTTTCGAGTTTCAGAGAAATCGTCGGTAATTTTCATCGATAGGCTGGGTCTGGATGCGCGTAAATACACGTCCGATTTCAATTCTAACCGTTATTTGTAATCTCGTGAAAACGACAGCTTTCACGCGTTTCCTCGAGAAAGGAAAAGGGAATATATTTTTCAAATCGTTTTGATCTTGTTACGATCGATGCGATAAATATAATCGGTTAGCTGGATAAGTTTGTCGCGCAAAATCGGATATATAGCAGATACATACTTATATTATAACATTTTTTGCTCTTTATCCACGATAATAATCGATGTTATCAATTGGCTGAATCGATGAAAGTCGAATCAGAAGAGTTAAAGGAGCATTTTTCGTGGAATTCAAATTGCTGGAGGTTCGGTTTGCTTGGAACAGGCATCCAGATAGTAGAACGGTTCAGACACCCAAGTATTTGGATAATGAGAGTTTGCATAATGGCGGTTCTACCGTGCTTCGTAAACTCTCTTCTCCTCCCTATTCCCTTCTTTTTTCTTCCTTTGCTTTCCTTTTCTTTCGCGTCTATTTAAATTCGTTTCGGGGGGCTTGAATTTATTAAAACTCGATTCGTATTCGTACACGTTTAATACACGAATTCTGGCCTGCGCTTGTATCGAGCAATTTTCTTCTCTTCGTTTCGAACGGAAATGTGCTCTTTTGAAACGGTCTAAACGAAGTCGATGTTCCACCGTTGTCTTCTTTATTCCCTTTCCGTTCCTTCGTTTTCTTCCGTTGAATGTCGAGCGCTTCGCGACCGACGAAAAAATAATAGGAGAAAATAATCGAGGAGTTGAAACGGTAAACGAAAGAATATGTACATAAGTGACGAAAGAATATGGATAAAGGTGTAAATCGCATGCATAATACGGTGAAGAAATTACAAGATCTAATTTATAATTTATTTTAGCTTTTGGAATAAATCCTGAAATAGGTCCCAAGGTTCTTAATTCTCGTTTGATTTATCGATCGCTGTATCGTTATATCATATTGATGTACCATTGTTTCGCGTCAACCAGTCAGTCACAAAAAGAATTTCTTTTCTCGTAAGTAAACAAAATTCCGGCTACAGAGGGTTAAATAACAGCCTTACCGTTGCAACGACGCGCCGCGCTGCTATGCCGTGAGCGTGTTCACGTTCTTGTCACTTTGTATTCCGTGCACAATGCGCCATGGTAATAACAGATCGTTGAGATAACAACGTCTGACAATCGTCGTTGCACTCGTGACACAGTAATTCTCGATGACAAGCACGAACCGGCTATCACAGGATAATAAGTGCATCAGAAATGGATGGAAGACAAATGTTGCTTGCATGAGTCAGAGAAACGATGCGACGAAACGTCGGCTACGTTATAACCGTGTATAATTTTTGACGTTTCGCGTCGACAGTTGCGAGAATTTGGATTAACGGAAAATTGGAAGTTTTCGGTTGATTTTTATCGATAGGTATCTTTTGCATTTAATGCGTAGTTCATATCGATTTTGCAAATTTTCATCAAAGTTTACAGATTTTTATAAACGTATATTTGTAATTACAGTTTGAAAGGTATTATCGACGATAGAAACAGATATCTCTCGAATGTTTTTATCGCGTATTTCTTTCGACACTTTTTAATTCGTTTCAATTTAGGTAGAAAACGAAATTATAATCACCCGTTCCGACGAGTGATCATATTCGTTCGATACCGTACCGAAAATTACATGTAAACACCTCGATCGATGAATTATAACAGGAAAATATCGTCGCCTCGTAATCGGATCATTAATTTCTCCGTATACAATTATTATTTCTTCAAACGTAGTAATACAATTCTACCTCAAAAGCAAAATAATTGCGAAGGTTAATAACATATTTCGTTGAAAGCGATATGTCCGATAAATTCTGCCACGTTGTTCGATATTCGCAAGATATCGCGTGTTTGACAAATCGTAACATCAAACATTAAAAATCAATAAATATTTACATCGTTACGTGTATTTAGTGTATATCTACCGTTCGCGTTACTCGATACCTAACGCTGCATCGTTTAAATAATCATGAACGATGCCACGTGTGTTTCTGTTATACGATCGACGGACTAGAATTATAAAGTTCGGCTGAAACCAAACGTGCAACGCTGCGATGCAAAATTCACCAGAGATATCGCTCAAGCGTAACGTACACCGATCTTGATTTTTACTTTACGGATACACGATACAACCAAACAATTGTATCTCTCTTAATTTGCAAGAGATCAAAATTCTGCTTTGTCCGTATTTTGAGTTTTCGTGTCTGTGGTTTTCGCTCCCGACATTCGAAACGATCGAGATATCCCGCGGCTTTCGGTCATGTCAACCTTCCAGGGGCTCTCCATTGTCCTGCACCTTTCAGCCTTGGAAATGAAGTAATGGAAGCGCGGCTCCAACTCTCTCTTCGTCGCGGCACGACACGGCTCGTTTTAATCTTTCTCTCTTTGTCTTTCTTCCGCTCTTTCTTTCCTTCCTTTTTGCTCGTTACCCTGTCTTTCCTTCCTCGTCCCAACGTCTTTTCGTCGTGTTTCACGATTCCATTCTGGTTCGAACGATCGCCATAGAATCGCCGCTACTTCGCCTCGTTTTCTTATTTTTAAACGCGGAAGTCGTAATATCTTTCGCTAAATGTGTCGATTATTTGGAAAATACGGTGTTCTCGGAGAAGGTTGAGATTGCGTAGAATTTTGTTACTTTCAGGTAGGTATAATAACGGTAGGTAAATTTTAAAAGACAAGGTACTTGACAAGGTATCGCAGTCTCTTAATTACATAAATAAAATCACATTATGTTTGTACGGAATATTTTATTCTCATCTTCGACAATGTCGAGATACTTTTTTCTTTGTTAATATCAACGAGTTTATTTTCCCGCTTGTCTCCTTAACGTTGTTGCTTTAAGCAAGTAGCATTGAAATAAACATCGGTATCGTGTACTAACATACATGACAACAAAGCATATTTCGCAGTAGATAATTAATACAACTATAGATAATATTAGAGTCATCATGCTCCAACATTTTTCACTATCTTCTCTTATTTCATTATCTTCTATCTTTCGATGGAAACTTACTCTATTTGCAGAAACTGTGTAGGAAAGTATTCCGTTAGGCCTATTGTCGCATCACCGTAACGACAGATTCTATAAACGATTCTTTTCGAACAATCGATGATTAATCTGGAATCGCTGCAAACATTGCGAACGCTAAAGAACAATGTTTTCTCGACAAATAATAATTACCTCCGTTCGCCGAACCTCTTTACAATCCATCTCTGTCACTAATATCGTCTCCACTTTCTTCTCGTTCGCTCCGATCGGTCGCTTGAAGCCGCAGCGATCGTATTAGAACCGTCTTTCCGGCAGCGTTATAAGTTTATATCTTGCGCCGCACCAACTTTCTCTTCCTCTCTTTCTCCCCCCCCCCCCCTCTTCCTCACCCCTTTCTCTCTCTGTTTTTCTCATCCAGTTTCCTGAAACGGGGTGCTTTCCGTCCGTCTAGTAACACGTTTCCCCGACGAAGGCTTAGAAATACAATAAAATTGTTCCTCGCGACTTCTTGATCTCGAGGTCAGGGGTTGGGAGTAAAAGGCTTTCGGAGATTTCGAGTGGTAATTTATTTCCGGCCGATGAGGACCGTCTGGGGCGTGTGTGACGAGGCACGACAAAAGAAAAAGAAAACTATCTGCTCCTGAGACTCGTCGATGTGTCGTTTCTCGAATCTCCCTCGTCTCCTTTTCATCTTCTCTCCCTCTCCCCTCCCCCCTCTCTCTCTTTCTCCTCTCTTTCTCCTCTCTTTCTCATTCTGTCACCCATCCTCGACCTTCGTTGGTTCCGAACCTCGAGCTTCTTCTCCTTTTCTTCTGGCAGATTCTCTCGACCTTCGAGCTCATTTTTGGTTCTGGTCGGAAGATTCTAAGGGACGTCCACTTCGGAGACTTTGTCGCCGCAAATTAGGATGAAAAATAAGTCGACGATGGCGCACGGTCCATTAGAAGTGGCTTCTGTCACGAGCTTTGAACTTCCACGCGTAGAAGCCAAGCTATTTCTTGTTTGCAGTAGAACCAATGGCGGCTGGGATTAATCGGGATTTTGTTTTCCTCCAGGATTATGTTTCTCGCGTATCGTTTGTAAAGTTAGGATGTTTTTTGTATTTTTCTGATAGCGGATAATCGACTTGATTGGAAATGATCGTATATAGGATTAGCGCACGGTTGAAATGGAATACGGAATTGGTTGAAAATTAAGACACTCGTCGATCATTCGGAATGAAAGGATTGGTGCGAGGCTTTGATTATTACGTACGATTTGTAAATGTTAGGACTTTTCACACTGCCTGTTAATTGTTTTCCATAATCATTATTTGAAAATCGTGTAGACAATTTTCGAAATTACGAACCTAAGAAATTGTGAATTTAGAAACAAATTAAAGGCAAATGTCGCTAAACATTATGCAATTATTAGAAAGAAATGTATACTTTTATACGTGTAGAATCAATAACTGTATATATAGTATATCGAAGAATATCTCGCTGTAGTTTCTAGAAGTAATCTTGATGAAATAACTTTGAACTTTCATCGTGTCAGCCATGTTCTAACCCTTTGACGTTCTATCAACATCGTAGCTAACTTTGCCAAGAGTCTGACACAACGTCGACAATAAGCCCTTCTCTTACGGAGTGAAACAACAGCATCGTCTTCCTAAGAGGCGTAGACTCGAAAGCGTCAAAAAGTATTAATTACGAATAGACGGCGGACGTTTATGAAAATTTATATTTTTACGCATACAAGTGAGAAACAGCGACTCTGAAACAGAGACACTGTGACAGCGCTCACACTTGGAAAAAAAGTCCTAGCGCCCAACATACGAACAGCAACCTGATCCTCTTTATTCGCCAGAAATTTTAGTAGGGAAAGTTGAAGTACATCGCGAGATAGCGCGAACGACGGTGGACAGTTTGAAAACGAAGGTGCAAGTATCAGTAACCAGGGCTCGATTATAACGAGAGAAGGAAAGCGAACGTACACGAATAGATCCTCGCTCGCATTGTCACGTTCATTAATTATTAGCATACGAAACGCGTGGCGAGCGGCGAGCAATTTATCGAGACAATGAAGTAATTACTTTCTACCGTGCAACGACAATAGCATTACCCGTTCGTTGTATATTAAACGACGTATCTGGTCCATTGTACCGCGGTATAATGGATATTATGGCATGCGGGGAAATGCCTCTGCGTAGTTTGTCGAGCTACTGTTTCAACCGCTCTTATTCCACGCGAATCTTTTCTAGGCTCGTTTACCAACGACGAGCTCTCGCGTTCTGTTACCACTATTTATTACCGTTACCACTATTTATTACCGTTACCACGGTCCCATTTACCTTTCGGCTTTAGCTGCTTCTTGCTCCTCGCTCCTTTAAATTAACTAAATTTCAATTTAAATGAATCGTATTTTTAAAGAGATATTTGCGTAAGCGGAATAACTTCGTTGTCTGTGTTTGACACAATTTGTACACCGTTGCTAAATTATTGATAAATTGGAGGTTGGAGTTTTAAGTTTCGCCCTTACACGTAACGCAAAGGAAGCACGTTGCTCGGCAAACTTTACGCAGGCAAGTAATTGGAGATTGAGTTTTGGAAAGTTTTGAAATTCATAAGATTGGAATGTCTGTTTCGTTTAAACGTTAACATAATTTTATTGAACAAAATTGGACGGAATCGGTATCGTACGGACTTCCCTGTAAAAAAAAAACTCCCTATATACGACTCATTTGCCGTCAAAGAAAACGCCTTATCGAGTGCAATTACAGCAAATTCATGAAGCAGCCGAGCGCTGCTCGTTGTCGGCATTCTATTCGCCACATTGACCAACCGACCAACAGGTACGCCGTGCACCGCGTCGTAAAGAGCCTCCTAACCGTAAAACACCGACGGAAGTCTAATTTTTCTACCGGTCTCTCTCGCGGACCGCGGAAGTAGTCGTTCGAGCAGCCGCGTCTGCTCGACAAATACGCCTCGCCATTCTTCGAGCTTCTTGCAGAGAAAATTTTAACATCGCTACGCGACGTCCTTACGACGAGGCTTTCCGACGATCATCTTCGACACCCGATCCAAGCCCACCCTCTTTCTCCCTTTGCCTCTGACCCCGCCCGTTCTCTCCTTCACGAACGCGAACGTAAAGAGCGGTACACGAGAATACGAGTGCCAGAATTGACTTTGTAACGAGCAGTGTAATAACAAACGGGCAACGACGCGAGTCAAACGAATGGCTCTTTTACGAGTTTCGAGGGCGATGGCGCACACGGTGGTAGCGAGAAAGAAAGAGGAAATGACAGAGTCGAGGGTGGGAGTGAATGGGATGGACGGTCACGTATTTCTCTTTCGTGGCTCGAATATGCCAGGATCGAACCGTTAAAAGGATATTTCGTACGAATTTTTCGTGCATCAGGAAGGCGGATTCGATAAGACGTCGATGGAGTCGACTAAACGTCTCGCGTGGCAACCGATTTTCTACCTCCCTTTTGTTCCAACGCGATGGTTTTGCGATTCGGTCACGTTTCCCAAGGTTGCGTAATGTGTCTAATAACGGACGTGAGATTTTCTAGGAAAGTAAATGATTTTTCGTATACAAAACGGGCGAAAGTGTCCTCCTGTATCGTTCGCGCGATGTGTTATCGGTGGAAAATTTGGCAGTTGTCTGTGGTTACGCCATCTCTGGCATGCATCGCGTTTATGAAACTTCAAAAATTTCAAACGAAACGAACTTAAAACTAAATATCGAGATTAAACGTGAAACGAAAAGATAGACGATTCGAATAGACAATGGATCTCTGCACGTTGCACCTTCCCATCTTGAAAAACTCACGATTGCTCGCTTTCAGCTTGCCGGTGTAATTCGCGCTTTTCATTTACGACCGCGGAAGAACCGCGCGCTAGCTGCAAGCGGCGAAACCGTTGCGTTAAATAGACGTAATCGCGCCGGACGTTTCCCAGGCGTCTGGCACGGTCTACGAATTTCAGATCCGCCGGATTTTACACCAGCCGTAGGATTTTACGAGAAGAGCACGGTTAAGTCGCTTCTTTCTCCCCGAAAGAGAAGAAAATAAGCGAAATATCCTGCCTTTTCGACTCAAAGTAACACCATGACCGAGCTCAGAAACGCTTCTCGCCTTCGAATAGAAAGTGCAAAGGAAAATAGAAAAGAAACTGTTGGGCAGGAAAATCACCGACGATGAGAAAAGGGAGGTACTAGGTTTGTTGTGCGAAAGTTCGTACGAGAATTCGCTCGTTTTTATTACTATTATTTTCAAAAAATCTGCGATTCGAAAGAAACCGGAAAGAAACTGCAACGAAACGATAGCTGATATTGTATCTCCGACCTACCCCATGACCGAAGCATATACAAAAGCATGGAGAGCAAAGCGAAAGAAAATAGAGAGTAACGAAGCGACGGTGTCGTATAGGATACGGAGAGTTTAACCCAGTCGGGTACACAGGGTAGAGAAAGGTGAAGTCACGTAAGGGCGTTATTAAAAACGTGCCAGTAGGGTGGTAGTTTTTGAGGGCAATATGCGGCTGTTTGCTTCTCGACGAGAGCCAACAAGTATTCTACGGGCAACGGCCTGCACGTGGGGGCACGGAGTTGTATGGCATGGAGGCGCAACCACGGGGGGATGATACATCGCCGGTCGTCGTCGGTAGGTGGGACAAGGGGGTAAAGAGGAAGTACCCGAGTCCCTTTCTTCCTCTCGTTTCTCTCGCACGTTCTAACCCATGCCTTGTCCTCGAAGAGAACCACCCCTCTACCCCTCTAATTCGAGCCCGAACCGCCAACTCCCAATCTTCAGCCGCCACTCGGTTATTACTGGTTGGTCTCCTGGGAAGACGTTATTATCCGTGCGGCTCCTTCGCGATGAGTTTCTACGGGAAGCTGATTGACGGCGCGGAAAACTGCACCGGAGAACGTCTTACGTATTGACTCGACCGTGTCGCGACAGTGTTATCTTATTACTCCAGCTCCATTATGGTTCTCTACACCGTTGTTTCCTTCTTCTTCTCCCTCTCGTTCCTCTGCTTCTTCTTCCTCTTCCACTTCTTCCTCTTCTTCTTCCTCTTCTTCTTCTTCTTCTTCTTCTTGTACCATAGCGAAAATCGTGTTTTATGCGGGCTTGATTGTTTCCTCTTTGTCGCGATTAGCCGGAGGTCGACTCTGGTCGACGAACCGAGAGTAGCCTTCCTCCGAGAAGAATGCCGTGGCTCGTGGGAAGCTGATTCGTATTGTTGCTAGGGATGTATCTTGCTTCGTGGTGGATGCAATTTGTTTCGGCAAGATGTTCAGCATCTTTGGGAATTGCAGAGGGTCATTTTGCGGAACCAGAGTGGCAATAAAGAAATATCGATACACGTTGATCGTAATTATCGACAATTACGATAACCTGATATCCGATTATGGATAATTATCGATCGTTTCCAATGGTTTAAATTACGGATATTGTTACTCAAGAAGACGCGAAACAGAATTTTCAGCGTAGCGGTGAATTTCTTCGATACAGATTGGTATATCGGTAAATATATCGAAAGATATTTTTAACCGTAATGTAAACTGTAAAATACGTTTCTTTTTCGACACGAAACTGCGAGCAAGATCGTCAAGCAGATAGAGAAGTGATCTCTCGAGGAGGAAAAGAAAAATATCGGCGGCAAGTTTGTGTTTGAGTTCGATCTTGACCACGTTAATTTTACTCGACGCGGGAGGTGCCACCGTTTTGACGATAAAATTTCCCTGGGAACGGTCTGACAGCGCGGAAAACTGACGGAAGACATATCGTATCGACTTTCTCGTCGAGTCACCGCATTAGCCTGTTTTCTGTCTGCGGTTTTACTTCCCTCGGAGCGGTGTATCGCTTTCTCGTTAATAATCAAGTTAAAAGATGTCTCAGCCGATGCTGTCGCGGAAGTGGGACGACATTTAAGACGAATCGGAACAGTCGGAATTAATTCTTTCTACGCCGAACAACCTACCTGATTTCACTTAGAGACGTTTCAAAAGTTTCATCTTATTTCTTCGTACTAAACGAACGTTCATTGTGTGTTTCCATTTTCTTTCGTTCATTTTCTTTTTGCATAAACTAAATTGTTTCTTTATTAACGTTATAATTGCGAGAAAAATTACAGCTATCCGTAGCGTAGCTAGCGAATAATCTGGGAATAATCTGGGGATAAGTTGAATAAAAATCGTCGCACGTAACGATGATTCTACGATAGAAAAGTGTTCTGTCAAATGGTAAATATTACTATCCGACGCGTTTTCGATACAATGGAAATTCGAAACGAATCCTTCCGACATTCTGCCACAGATCGCGATAGCGATCGTCGCAGATTCATCGGTGGGCGCTGACGCGAGTGATCGTTGGAAGTAGTTTTCTTTCGCGATCGTTGCCACGGGTTTTCCGAAAAGCGACGTGAAAGCTCCGGAAAAAAATGACGAACACCTGCAGCTAGCCAGTTCGATAAATACCTAACTACAATAACGGGGCACCGTTCTACGTTTGACATTTTTTATCGAATGACAACCTTCTCCCCGTCGAAACATTTATCTTTCGATAAAGCGGTCCGACGCCGCGCCAGTTAATGCACAGTCTCCCGTCAAATATCTACTAGCGTAAATGTTCCTCCGGCTGTCACTACTTGAGCTTTTTTTTATTCTACTCTCGCTTTGACAGCTTTCCGGATAATGCAGATAGTTTGCGATGCATCCAACCTACTTTTCTCTCTCTTCTCTCTTTGGCCTTCACATCGAATTCTATCAATATTCACTCTTTATTTATTATGCCAATCTTTCGTTTTTCCATTTATCTCTATATTTGCATTGGCCGCACGAAAATATAGAAAAAAAATTAGAAATCGAAATAGTACTCGTCAGAAAATGTCACCGTGTCGTAATTAAGCTTATCTTATTCGATAAAAAGTTTGCTTCGATTTTAAATTCCACGACACCGTTCACTTATTTCGCAGCACACGGTGTTCGCAAAAACAGGTACACGTTCGTCACTGGCAATCGTTGGTCGGTCGATTCAAATATCAATTTCGAATCGGAACAGCGTGTACATACGGACGATAAAATGACTCGAGATAGGGGAAAGAGAGAAAGACAGGGAGAGGAGAGGAAAAATACAAAAACCAGGGGGTAGGAACGAAGAGAAACGCAGGTGGTGGAAGCAGGCGCGAGAGGACGAAGAGGAGCGACTATCAACAGATGGCGTTTTAATCGTGACACTCTGGCTACAGGCTGAGGAGAAAAAGAGGGCAACTGGTTGGATAGATGGAGGAACACATCGAAATCGGGACGGAGTTGCAGGAATCACAGCGAACCTCCCAGAGAAGAGAAAAGTGGCGGAGAGACAGAGATAGAAACAGAGAGATAGATAGATGGAGAGAGAGAGAGAGAGAGAGAGAGAGAGAGAGGGAGATGCGAGAAAAAGAGTGGAGAGAGCCGATGCTGCGCAGCCGGATAGTAAATGATTGTCGATTAAAGTGCCCCTCTCTCCCGTGCAGAAGCGGGCAGGGCCAGCGGCTCGATTGACAAATGGTTTGCGAAATCTGCATTCGCTGCGAAGTATTCGCTTGCCAATTCGGCTGGAAGTCGCGCGCGTACACGTAGCCGGCCATTTGTTCGTTGTCCGTTCTACCGTGAACGAACGGAAGAAATAAAAATGTACGCTCTCTCCCTGGACTCGGTTGGGTTCGTTTGTCCGCCACGACTATGCCGATCCATCCGTCGATCCTTGCTTCGCAACGATCGATTTGACCAAAGTTATTGTCCCTCTTAAACCTTCTATCGCAAAAATGTTGTTTCCTTATCGAAGGGAAAAATTGTGGTTCGTTGTATTTTTTTTTTTCTCTGTAATCTGAAATCTACCAACTAAAAATGGAAAAAGAAACTTGGACGCTCTAAAGTTCAAAATCGAAAAAATAATCAAGAAAGCATCTAACCGAATAAAAGCCAGGCCGTAGAGAACGCTAAATGCCACTAGAGCCGCATAGGTTCCATTAAAACATATTTTACTCGGTGCAGTTGAACGGGAAGCAAAAAGCGAAATGGAAGAAAACAGAAAAATTGCTTCTCGAAACAGACGAAACGTTGAAACGCATAACGCGACGTTCCTACGTTTCTACGTTTCTACGTTTCTACGTTTCCACGTCGTCGACGATCATCGTACCCATAGAAAAGACGAACGAACGAAGCAAGTATCGTACGCGGTTGCGACGAAATAGACACCACCGCTTTATCGCGATAATTTTCATCGTACGCAACGCCAACGCGTTCTTCGTCAAAGACGTCGGAAAGAACGAAAATGGCGGATCCTTGATAGGCCATACGACGATCATACGTCGCAATTAAGTTTCGTCGAAAACACGTGGAAAAATTGCGTTCGACGCTTGACTAATTTCCTGCAATTATACACAGAGCCCGGTCCGATGAAAATCAAGATTGGCTTTTCAACAGTTGTGTAAAATTACCGAGAGAATTGATTAATGTTGATTGATGTTTCGTTGCGATCGTGGATTAACAGTGATGTGGAAATACGGTTACGTCGGCTATGTATTGGTCGACAATGGTCGCAAATGTGGACAGCTGGAATCAGCTGATGGAATATTAGTTTTGGAAGTGGTGAATGATTTTAGAAACACTGTTACATCTATATCTGTAAAAATATTTGTATTGTATTTAAATTTAACGTTGGATCGTTCCTCTACGTAGATCAGCAATATCGATCATAGCTCAATTATAACTCAGAGTAAAAGATCAGTTCTATTTTTACATCTTCTAGTTTTATATCGCTAGTAATTATTGATATCGATAATTAATACTAATAAGTTGAAAGCAAGTCTGTTTTAGACCGATAAAAGAGAAGATTTTTTACTTGCCTTGTTTATGCTACATTATTCCTATTACGTAATATATAGGTACTTGACTTGATAATGCAGTTTAAATATAAGTGTAAGATATCCATAACGAATTGTACGTTGAGCTGTGTTTAAGTCACGGTATGATGATTCTTTTCAAGTTTCAGTGAAAATCTATTCTACTTGTAACTGAAACTTCAAGCGTTTTACGTAATTTCACGAGTGACGCAAGGAACGCTTCGAATTACGATTAAGTATTATCGTTGAATCAATGATAAAACATTTAACATAAAGAATTTGTAATTATCAATTACAGTTTTAGTTTTAATAGCATACTTTTAATACAATTGTAAATAATAAAATTTAATTTGATAATTTTTAATTGGATAGGAACGAATGAAATAGAGTTAAGATAAATCCAGAATTAAAATTAACAAAGAAAATAATTTGATGAAAGTAAAATAGGAAAATTGAAAAGAAAAGATTCGAGTTATTTCAAAACGAAAAATACAAGTCGGTCTTTTTCTACTTAAATCCCGATTTATTCGATACTTTCGTAAAGAGCGTTCGCGCTTCGCCAAAACGTTTGCTGTCTCGCGTATATCGAAGTTGTCTAAACAAAGAAAATCCTTCTAGCACATCGAACGGACTTGCGAACTATTTTTTTCAGAAGTAAATCATTCACAAACTATTCGAAGCACGTTCGAACGGTTCCCTAAGCATTTGAATTCTAAAGTCTCTTTCGAATTCACGATCGTTCGATACATCGATGGTGAAAAACGACGCCTTTTACGCAATAGGGTTTCTATTACACGGGGATAAAAAACAACGAAGAGCCTGTTTAATCTTCTTTTTCCATATCTTTAAAAATTCGACACAAATTTTGAATTCCGTCAATAATCTTTATTTCAGTTTTTGTTTGTTCCGTTTTACCAAGGCTTTTTAATCAAGTAAGTTTTATTAACCTGTTGCTTTATAAAATCGAGTTACTATATTCGTAATGGAGATTATGTTTTAAATAAGATAAAAACGAGTTATTTTCATAATATTCTTTGGTTTTTTCTTTACTGGTACATGTAGTTTATATAATTGAGTATTATCGAATATAAATACGATATATGTATAATGTGCATATTACAATACTATATTATATCTACAATTGCATCGAACGTGTATTTTGGTATTTGTAAAAATTTTATTTCAATAAGGAATTAGTTTAAAATATGTATAAAATTTTAGTTTTTGCATTTCTCATATATATATATACATATATTATTTTTTCTTAATAAAGAAGGCTATAGGTAATTATACGATATAAATGTATAAATTTCTTCCCTCTGAAGCGAGGTAGTAACACTAATTTTAAAGGAAACAGAATTTTTATATGTTTGTAGCTTGGTTATTCTTGACTGACGACCACCGGCTACTATATTTGTCGCTATAATATAATTTTTCATAAACTGACATTTAGTATTTGTTAACATAACCATAAATCAAGAACTGATAGTATAGAAATATATAAAATAGTATAGAAATGTACAAATTATAATAATTATCATTGTAATAATTGCCATAAATGTAATATATTTTAAGAATTTTATCTGTAACTGTCGAATCGTTAGTTTGTTTTTATAGTATTTAAATATTATTTAACGGTAAATATTGTCTAAATTATGATAAAGCTGACATGTAAATTTTAACGACCCGCGACATTTTCAAAGTAAGATCTGAAACGTTGTAGAGTTTCTATGACTTCGATGAGAAACTTTCGTGAGTTCGTCTGAAATAATTCGTCCCGATTCGTTCGAACTCGCGGATACGAATTCTCTCCTGTAAAGAGAACATAATATCAGTGAAAGTTGAACGTTTTGTTGCTAGCTACAGTTCGAGCAATTTAGAACGTTCATCTTTCCGACTCATTGACTCATTGGAGAAAAGTAGAAAGCTCCTCTTTCCGATCGGACCTTGATACGTGTTACGTGTCGAATTTAAAACTCTACCAAAGTTTCTTTACGATTAATTAATTAAATCGATTAAAGTACGATATATATTCCAACCGATCTAGATTCGAAAGAAAGCGTATCTCGATTTTAGGAAATTTCATTTCCAATTATGGAAATGAATACATTTTATTTTTAAGCTTAAAAAAGGTTACGTCTTACTTTTATTATCTACATCGCTTTTGTTCCGAAATACTTTTGAATAATTATTTTTATGAAAATATGTACACTGTAATTGAAGGTTTCGGAGAAAAAATTGGAGATATTCTTATAACTGCCAATATCAGGACTGTTAAAATTTTATCTAAAGAAAGAAAACCGCTTACTTGGAGCAACCTAGTAAACCAGTTTTGTGGAAGAAACGATGGAAATTGATCAAAGGTCCTGCGGTCACGAATGAAACAACGTTAAAAGTTGCGATAATTTACAAGCGACGGACACAGACAAATGTAGAAGCATCCGAATTTTTACAAGATACAAATATAGGTATATCGTATATAGGTATCTGTCTGTAGTTTCGACGTGGATTTCTCTAGCTAATATTCCGCGCTCACGGTGGTAAACCGAGATTTGAACACGGAGGGGCTGGGGGTTGGTTTCATGGAGAAATCATCGGCCGGATAGACTGGCTATTCAACGATCAAAATTTCCAATCAGCGGTATTAAAGCTTGTTCGCTATATTATTCTGTCTGTTCCGATCTACTACCACGATATTCATTACCAAATATTTGACATTAAAATAGAGAATGGCTCGATGCTTTTTCTCCATCGATCAATCGTTTTTCCATAGAATTCATCTTGTTTCTTTTGTTTTCTGCTTCTTTGGGACCGTTCTTTAATATTTGCTTCGTCTATATGAAAATTTGCTTTAGTAGAAACTTTTTACCATTCTCATATAGTCGACGGATATTAAAAACAGAGATGTGTAATTATTACTTATCGATTTTAATCACAAAGCTATTTTTAAATTGAGCTTTATTAAAAAAGTCGCCGTTTTGTATTTTTTTACATACGAACGTACCTATATATTTCCTTTCGATCGAAACGATTAATTAAATGAAATTAGTTGTCTCCCATCGTAAATCAGCAAGTCTGCCAATCAGTGGCTGCGCAGTTTGTTCGATTCGTTAAAACGTACGATATTCCTTCCAATCAGTCATCGTTTCCTTCTTCGAGAAACCCTGATTTGCCTAATTTAGTTCCCCCGGGTAGCCCCAGGAAAACGACGTAAATCAGACTCGTCCGGAAAGAAATTGGAAACCTATCAGCCGGCTGGTTTATTGGTTTTGTAAATCGGCGCGTAACTCAGAATCGAGTGGCAGACCGTTTGACGGGGTGGCAATAAACAAAAACGCAAGGCGTGTACCGATGGCACAACACCTTTCGCCTCCTTGGCCCGGCACCGTCACCCCTTCCTGCCCTCGGGGTGATAAATCCAGCCGGGCCGTACTCGCCGTTCGCCGCCTTCAAGTTTTTAACTTCCGCAACTTTCTTATTTATGTGCGGCACGTACAGGAATAGATTTTACCCGTTAAAGTTCCTCGCGCCCCGTTGAAATAAACGAGACCTCGACGGATCGATCGTACCAGGGGTTCTTCGCGCAACGACACCTTACCTCCTTCTTTTCTTTTTTCCTCTTTGCTTTTTTGTTAACTGTCTTTCCCTGACGAGCAAACTTTTCGCACGCTAACCGTGGACAAAAAAGAGCAAGTTGATGTAATTTTGAAATTCATTATCATAGCAGATAGAATTAATTCGCCAGTCGAAGAATCTTGGAATTGTCAAACTGTTTGCACCGAATTAGCGAACAATTAGATCGAGAACAACGGTTTTCCAGATACCGAGACGAATGTTGATTAATCGTTCATCGGTAGCTGTTTGTTATTTGTCAAGCTAAACACGACGAAATCAGGTTAGCTCCCGAGACACCTTGGCCAGCCCTTCCCGTGCTTTAGGTGGCATCCTTTCATGCAATATTCAAAGCTGCCAGTATCAGAGATCGCGTTGTGGTTCCAGCATCCTTACTTCCGATACAGATCCCGTGATTCGAACGATCAATTCCTTTGGGAGATCGTAATTCGATAAAAGTAAATGCAATTTTAGGAAATCTACCATGTCTCTGTAAATTCGGTGAATGTCCTGTTCAATGATCGCGCGAATCTTGCTCTGGAACGATCGTTTGAATGCTAGTTAATCGTCGCTTTTCAAATATCTGCAATAATGAATTTTAAAAGCAATTTCTAATTTCTGGGATGCACGGTAAATACAGCAATCCGAGCTTAATGAACGATGAACCGCCGGTAAATATGTACGTTTCTATAGACTTTCGAGAGGATTTTGTACTCTCCATTGTATTTCAATTTCAAACGCGCTATGATTTGTTACATTGTGTGTATTTGTTGAGAATTTCGATGATTTCACGAGTGGCTCCCTATCCACGACTACTGATTCGACTTTCGCGTGCTGCGCGTGGGTTTTAAATGCAATTTGATAAATCTCGTTTCGATTCAAACAAACGTATTATTGGATTTTGCTAGTATCCGAACGAATGAATTCAAAACTTTTATATGCAAGTTCAAAGTCGAAAGACCGCGTTACAGGGATTTTGAGTTTTTCCAGAATTACCAGTACTGGATTCGTAGTCGCGGTATCGTACATAGTTATGAAATTGTCGATTGCAGAAGATTAATATGCGTGCAGCGTATATCCAGATAACCTTTTCGATTTCTTCGTATAGGATTTAATTTCTCGCCGTTGATGCAATCGAAATTTCTCATATCCATTGTTAGAAACCTTTTCGTCTTTCGCTCTATCTGAAAAAGCGTTAAATGTCTTCCTGTGAAATCCGATAGAATTGTCCGTTCATGAGCAGATCGCTGGCTAATAACTCGAAGAAGAGCGTTCAGAAGATAGGTACATAGATATTTCTTGCTTACATCTCCGAGGAAGAAATAGTTTCATATACGATATAGCGTTACTAATAGAAAACAAGTTTTGATTCGCTTGTGTAATCTTTAAGATGAATTTGTTGCCGAGATACCACAAGCATCTCACGTACAAATTCACCTTTGAGTGATCGATTAAGAGGTTAAAAAATGGGATGCAAAACGAGCCAGTGTGTAGGTTATATATGTATCTGATTAATTATCCGGATACATTAGTACATAAGTAGTATAATACATTTTACGAGCAGACGTATCAAAGTTCTTCGCTTTAAATACTCCTCGATAACCGTACCAGTACAAGTTCGACTTTCGAAAATATCAGATCCACACTTTGCTAAATCGAATCCACAGCGCTTATCACAGCCACCCCCTTCCCCGAACCTCTTCTACCTATGACGCGCGATTTCTCAGATTCGCTTACCATAAAATTGTCTTTCTTTGATTCAGGTGAGTGAACGGATTTTGAAGTAAAGCGTATCACGGCATTCTTATTTCGTGCAACGCGAAACGACGAAACATGGTATGACGTCAAAATATCATTTGACGAATGAACGCGATCGTCGATTCGTAGGTGAGTTTTGACCGATACGAATGTGCCAACGGTGATACCGCGTCGTGGTTAGTATTGCGTGTCTGTTTCTACTTTTTAGAAATTTTTAGAAAACGAACGGTCCGTTAATTACTCCAATTTAGCTTACAATGTGTTATATATCAAAAACGTACAGGCTATAAAGAAAAGAAAGCCTTACGTCGTTTCTTCGTTTACGGTGGTACGTTGATTATCTTGGGTTACCTAATTTGGCCTGAGTATGTAATTAGAAATTAATATGGTGCAGTTATTTTTCATTTTTCTCTCGTATGACATTTTAAACGATGAGTAGCAATTTAAATTTTAGAAAATCAGTTTATCGCGTGAAACGGGTTTTTAAGGAGACAATATTTTTGTAACCGGCGATAACCAGAGCTTGTATCGTTCTATGGACGCTAAAACGATTTGTCTTTCATTAGTTCTCCGATCTTGCTTATCCGACCGAACTATCCATCTTCATCGAGTCTGCAATGGCAGTTCTGCAAAGTTTTCGTCAAACACTGGTTTCCAAACATGTTGCGCAATTTCGTCGGTAATGGACTGAATAGAGCTTAATCGTCCACCACGAAATTATATATTTTAGAGCGTTCATTTCAACTCGAACTTCGCCTTTTAATTTATTATAAAATTATTATAAAGTACAAGATTGAAATTTACCACGATTTGATTCCTGAGAGTTTGGTCTGTCAAACTACGAGCTATCTCGTGAATTATATGCACTTTGTTAACCGAGAAATTGCAACAGAGTTGTGCGAATTACCGATACACAAATTATTCCGTGGGAATTCGAAACTATTAGTTAATTAGTTTCGAGTAACCAATTGGCATTCTGAAAGCATTGAAAATAACGATCGATCACGCGATTAACATTTGCAAAAATTCGGGTAAAAATAAGGAGGTAACATTTTCAACGAATATTAATAAGGCTAGTGATTTGCTGCAACAAATGTTAAACGTTAGATCGTATATTTATTTGGTAAAATAATTGATTCTTTTATGGAACGAAGTGTTCCATATAAAAAAAGATTGTTGCACGATAGCTAGAAACTCTACATCGTATTAAAAGAATAAAAATTTAAACTTAATATAACAGGAATTTAAATAGATAAGAACACGTGTATTTTCGTTACTGGCCAAAGTAGTGGTCAATCTACAAATCGGTCATCGATAGATGGAAGCCAGCGAAGCCGGTAGATGCCGGTCTATTTCTCGGCAAGAAGCGAGAATGAAGCTAGGTAAAAGAGGTATTTTTTCACGCTCGTGTATTATGCATACGCGTATCGGTGTTATCGTGGATCGGTGGTAGATTGCACGCGACCGATAAGAGAGCTAGAGAAGGCAGAAAGATGGGGAACGCGGAAGAACGCGGAGGAGATTGAGAGAAAGGGCGAGCGAGGTAGATGAAAGCGAGAAGAAGGCGAGAACTCTCCTCCGTGAAGATGTACTATCGCTGCTGAATTATTGAACAGTGCACTCTGGCTCGGCTCGTTCGCATATTCCAACATCTATACCGACTCAATTTTGCCCAGTATTATTGTCTCGTAGCTGGGGCTGGCGTCGCGTTGGGGTCGAACGAGAGAAAGAGCAGGAAGATGGCGGAACGCTTGTGCGCGCGACGTGTCATCGCAAGGATCCGGTGTAAATTATTTCACGATTTTTTTCGAGGAAACTCGCGCTCGGAATTTGCGTAATGAAATTCCGCGGCATCTTACGGAGGCCTGGTTAATATTTTATCGAAACCCGGTATATCCGATCTTGTGCGCACCTTCGAGTGGTCCGAGACTTTGACTAGATCCTCGACGATACGTTGTTATCGTGGAAAGAGCGAACGTTTACAGCTTGAAGTTTATGCGACGAAGATGAAAGGGAAGACTGAATGAAATTACGACGTAAATTCGAAATTTCCATTTGTAAATGGGGATGACTGATGGAAAACGAGTGATTCTTCGAACAGATCGGCACCAAAACTCACGCGAAAGATCTCTTTTTTAAAAGAACAAAGAGACTGTCAGCCAACTATTCGTTTCATAAACTACACTTCTAAACGACGCTTTTAGCAACCACCGAACGACGTCTCAAACTATCGGCCAGATGACAGACCACGATCGTTGGCCGTGTTCCTTTCGATGTCTCTTGTAATGCAAACTCTGCGCGGATCTGCAATCAAGGCGTAAATTTCAAGACACGAAAAGCCTCAAGATTCAGCGGTGTCATTACTTTACGCGCGACACGATCTACTCGATGGAGTGCCACCAGAGAGTGGAACCGAACAGAGGGTAATTCAGGTTACACGCTCGGCTGTAATGGGTGGTTTGACCGGGTTGCCGTGTTCTTGGTGGTTAGTAGCACGTTGGATGTTACTTGGTGTAGGAAAATGCAAGGGAGAGGCAAGAGGGCAGAGTTTGGCGTGGGATGGTCGACAGGTCGGAGGAAAAGGAGGGACGAAGGCGGAGAAGAAAGGGGGATGAATGTATGAGCTTCGGTTTGGCCGGCGCGGCGTCGGGATTCCTACGAGCCCGTAGAAACTTGCTGCTTGCTCATAAAATGCAAACGGGCAGCAAGTTAAAGTTTAGACAGCCTCCCCTTTTGCACAGCCCGCTACCAACCCCGTGTCAGTCCGTTCAGCCATTCTGCGAAGCGTGGCGATCCTAGTCACCCGGTGTAACCAACCACCGCCAACAATAATGAAATCCATAAATCCGGAAGAGAACAGGGAACACCAGTGCGCAGACCAGCCATCTCTGCGTTCTTCTTCTACTTTCCTTCTTCTTCTCCTTCTTCTTCCTCTTTTTCTTTCGTGTACTTCATGAGTGTACATTTTCTCTCTTTCTCTTTTTCTTCTCCTGGTTCAGTATCCTTGAGGAGGTGTTCGTTTGTGTTTTGCCTTCTTGCATTGTTCTCTTTGTGAGAATTCTGTCTTCTCTTTTGACTACTTCTCTTGTTAAGATGCTTACACTTTTGTGCCCTCCCTTTTTTTTTTTGCGTTATAAGCCTTGGTGCTATTCATACCGCTGTTTATGCTGTAAGTTTAAAAGGTAACCTGTCGTCCCTTTGAAGGGAAATTTGTTTTGTACAGTACGAGTTCGTAATTGCTACTTTTCTTACTTTATTCGAGGATATGAAGAATGCATTAAACGAAACGTTACGGAAACGTTAAGTCGCAGATAGGTTCCGTGAAATATAGAATGAAACGATAATAAGTATATTTAATGGTAATAACGATTTAATTGCGCTAAGACTCTTGTTTCGTACGATTAATATACTCTGCCACGTTCCTTCTCCCCGCCTAAATGAGTCATGGATTTTCATGCTTTGCGATTGGTTCATGCATAAAGTCACGTATGAAATGGTTCTGTCTTGTCTTCGAGGTCGTGAAAATTCTCGTATTTCTCGGTAATCGTACGAAGAACCGGTATCCTTATAATAAGAGATGTTTCATCGGGAGACCTACCGCATTTCACGACTCGTTGTCTGGATCTTGAGGCAACTGGTCATAAAACAATTGGCCATTAACAAAGACTCAAGGCCAACTGTGAAAATAATCCTACGATATGTATACACCGTGTGCAGTATACGCGCAGATATATACTGTCGGTCCTTGGTATCTTTGCCACCTTTCAAATTACAAAGCGCAGCATACGTCTCGTTTGTTCGTTTCCTCGTTCAGCGTAGCCATCGATTGCCAACCCGAGGTCGAAATCTACTTGGCCGAAAGCGTGTTTTCTACTTTCCTCGTGCCACCATACGAACTTACGTATTATGTACTTGCATATACACACTCATGGTGTACTATGACAATGTATATCGGCGAAGGTCCCCGTAGCTTCTAGTTCTGCTTAGATGTACCTCCGTAGAGAGTACGGAACATGTGGGCGAAGTGAAATATCGATTGTCACGTGGTTTCGCGGCTCGGTTCTCCGGCGACGTCGAACGTGCCTCTGATTGATTCGACGCCGCGTCGCGCCGCGGCGGGGCAACCCATTTCCCCCGTCGAAAGAGCAAGGGAGAGGGAGGAAGCAGGAGAGAGAGAAAATTGTGTCGAGGAGAGAGTATTGTTATGCTAACTGAATCTCGATGACTTCCCATCGATCGAGCTTACCGATACGGAACACTTGGGAATCGCGAATTTTCCCATTCCCGGGGCCTCGTATCGCTGGCTCCTTTGCCCTTTTCTTTTTCCCTCCTTTCTCCTTTTTCCATGCACGAATAAAGGAATCGTTTCGTTTTAGAGTCGCCGTCTGCCTACCTCTCTTATCCTCCCATCCCTCCATGTCTCCTCTCACTTTCCCAGTTTCTCGTTATTAGTTTCCTTTGTATTATATTCCGATAATATGGGCAGGGACCGTGTATTCGAGAATAGGAATGTTTTCTGAAAATCCTCGAACAATGATGAGATTCCATGGGCAAATCCGCTGTAAATTTTACGACGAACTCGTTCCATTTCTGGACGAGGGGCAAGCCTAATAAAATTCGACGCGTGAGACGTCGAAATGCCAAATTTTGCAACTATCTGACTATAGATCACCGAATCAACGAGACTGCTTGCAAATCTTAGACTACTCTCTGACTATCCACGCTGTATTATAATAGCGATTAGTCGTTCTTTCAGAAGATATCCGTGTACAGAGTTATGTGTATCCCAGACGAATCTTTGTAGTGAGTTTAATCGATGATAAACGATCGATCACAACGAAAATTGATATAGGTGTTTGATTGGCGTATTGGATATTAAATTGCGCGTTTAGGCGGAAACCTATGCGATTATATGCGGGCTGCTCTCGTATTGTGCACGGTTTGTTGGACTTGGATAATTGTTCGAATTGGACGACGATCAGGATACGTGTAGTACGAGGAAATCGCCTGCACTAACTTCTCTCTGTAAATTTGTCGCGTTCTACGAATGTAAGGCTTTCGATAAGATTCTTTGAAACTCGTGCACAAAGCGACTGACTTGCCTGTGGAAAAAGCTACATTCTGTTTAATTCCCACAACTCCTACATTTACATGAGAAATTCGGTATATTGGCCATTTCTTTTACCAAAAGTACATCTATATAGGACGTAAAATCGAATAAATTTTTACGATCCTTTGTACCAGAATTCTTACTTATACTAATGTTGTTCGTATCTTACGCGCAGCAATCGCAATTTCACTTTATAGCGCACCTGTGTATCGATATCTCCATCGATAAAGCGAAGATTTTAATCGCGGTACCTTTTGTCGTTGCTGAATCAATATGGACGGTAAAATTGGAAACCGTAAGGTCTATGATACACGAAACGTAATACGCGCGACAATATTCGAATACGAAAATGTCTCAAATCGAATTTAAAGTATATTTTAATTTAATAGGTGTCTATTTATTCACAAATCGACGTTATTAATGCATAAAGTGACTAACGAACTAAGAATTGTAAAAATTCAGAAAGAAACAGCCAATGTATATCGAAGCAAAATTAGATCGCAGGAACGGAAAGGCGCGTGTTTACTCTCCTCCGCTTTGACGAAATGTTTCGAAAGCAGAGTGCAAGAAAACGGTGGTAAATCCGGCCACGATGTTTCGTGATATTTCACGGACGAGCCGAGTTTCAGCGATTTCCGTGGCAGCAAAGTTGGAAGAAAGTTGAGCTCGTCGCCTCTTCCTCTGGTCCTTCAATTTCGGTTTTCACATAATTTATCCCTCACGGTAGCTTCCGCCCGCGAACTTTTCCCTCGGCAGAAATTAGCGGGGTGCCCCTTCGATCCTCTTCTCGCGGCCTTCTGTTGACATTTTCCCTGTGAGAAGAGACAGCCTTCTCTTCCAGCCAGGGTAGAACGGAACTCTATGTTCTTCTGTATCCGTGTCACGAAGCGAGCCGACGAAGAAAGTGGCAAACTCGCCAATTGCGATTCTCTTTGGAATTAACGTTCCACTCCCGGACAACAATTACGACTACCATCAACGTCGCGTGCACGAATACACCAACGGCGTGGACATTTACATGGAAAAGGTCCTCCTTCGGAGCGACCCTCTTCATCTCCTTTACCACCCATTTCTTGGTAACGTAAGTCTGAGTAGTTGAGAGAAACGGATTCCTCTAACTTTCGGAATTTCTCGAGAACGCCTTCGTTCGTGACAAATTTTCGAATTCCGATGTCTTGAAATTTTTTTAATTGCGGCGGATGAACTTGTGAAATTGTACATAACTAAAACGATACGTATCGTTAGGGAACTAACGTGTTCCTTCGAGCTCGAAACCGATAATTACATCGAAAGCGCCACTTTAATTACACGAAAAAATGATTAATTAAAAACTAACCAGCTCTATACTTGTCACCTTCGTCGAGAGAAATCACGATTCGCAGAAACAGGATACTCTCGATCCCGTGCAGATCGAATTTGCAGCATGTCGACAGCTTCGTCATGCTCGAAATTACTTAATCTATATTCTCTGCGTGAACCTCCCAAAGAATATCGAAACTGAGTAGGGGACCGGCGACAGAAAGAGATTCGTTGAAACGTCGAGTTCGAAAAGCGTGCAAGGATACGCTGTGTTACGCGTTCGAACAGGATATACACGCGATTTCGTGCCGTTCTTTCCATCTCTATGAGCTATACACGCGCACACGCGTCTCTATGTACGTGTGCAGGTTTCGCCATCGATACACGTACACGGTATACACGCATGTCTAGTCGTTGTCGTGCCGAGGAACGAATGGAAGGAGGAAAGCCGGAGAATAGAATGTATATTTGGGAACAAATACAATTTGAATGAATTAGCAGTAAACTGGAAATGGGCAATCCAGGGTTACCTGACCCGAGGGTTACCCCTCGCCTCGCCAACCCCTGTCTTCGCTCCCTCTTCTTGCTCACTTTCACTGCAGCTTCTTCTTCCGCCTCCATCTTCTTCCCTTGCGTTCACCACCGTACCGCTTTTCTTCGTTGCGCGTGCCACACGGCTGTCGCTCTTTCTTCCGCCGTCTCGTCGTTTCGAACCTCCCCCTCCGGTTTGTGTAACCCCTCCGCCGATCTAAACGATATTTTCGAAGGCAAATTCCGCCACAACAGAGGGAAACATCGTACTTGGAGTGCTTTTCTCTCCCGGTTACTTTTCTCTTCTCCGACCGAGGAATACCACTGCTATCGCTGCTATCGCATCTTCGTCCCTTCGTCCTTGCAGCAGCAACAGCAGCTTCCTCCAACGCGAGTAAACAGAATTCGACTTCTCGAAGATTCGTCGATACTTTGCGCCGCACCCTTTCGCTCGTACAGGTTCCGCAGCCGTGGAATGGCTCTTACTTAGCCTTATAAGGGTTGTTCCGTAACATCTATCGTTCGCCTATGTACTTATACGTACATGTATATCGATCAGCTTTGACGCGGAACGTGTAAGCTTGTTTCTCTTACTTCTCTGCACTTGTGTATACTTGATAGCATACTTGTCGTCGCGTCTTTCCGGCGTACCACGATACCGACTGACACATAGGGTGTATAATGACATTGAGATGTAGGAACAAAAATCCTTGGAAATTAGTCTGATCATTTTTAGGATAGAGCAATCGTTTTCTCGGCGCGGTTTTCTCTCAGTGCTTTAAAAATTCCTTTTGCCACACCCGTCGTTTCTTTCTAGTGACTTCCATATTTGATGCGCCATTGGTAAATTCAAGTTTATAGAACCACCTTCTTCTCCAATTTTTTCCGCTCGAGAGGGAAATTGGTTACGTTCCAAGACTCAAGATAGCCTAATTCCAATCTCAGAACGGTACTAATTCACCAAACCACTCTATCTCATTGAACCATTTTGCTCCGAGGGCAAATAATTAATGTATTTACGTTAGGAGCAATCATCGATACGATAAGTCATCCATGACAATGGTCAGCAGGGCTTTGACATATCAGTACGTCATCCGTTGTGGATAGATCAATTTGTATTTCCAAGGAGATTAGTTATCCGATGCTTAACGTTGCGTTATTAGACGATGTGTTCGGTTACTGGTTTACCGAGCAATTTATTTTTGATCTCGTTAAAAAGCGGTTAGAAGGGCAGCTATATGTAGTTTTTAAAAATCTGCCTGGCTCTCGCCCTCGTTACGTATTCTTTCTGTACTTTACTCTTTGTGCACTTGTTTCGTGCACACTGCTGCTCCCTTCCGCTATCTTTTCTTCCTTTTAACGCGTACTCGTTCAGTACATCTAGGTTTTCGCTTTTTCGCCGCTCGATCATTCGTTTGCGCTGCGTTCCATGGGTCTTCTGTCTTATTTGCATCTTGGCAAACTTCTGAAATTTCTTTATTTAAATTGTATGTGCTGATATTCTAAGATTTCTATTCAAAAATAGCCTTGCACCGCGATCGTGTTATAAGCTTTGGCAAGAAAGGCCTGGCGCGTTCTTTCGCGTGTCCTAAGACGAAACGGTAACGATATTTCTTTCGAACCTACACTTTATCCTTCTCCATTCCACAAAAATGTCTCGATTTCCATGGAATCTAGCGCGTAAATGCTCTTCCAACGGATTTACATGTCGGCGACGTCGGCAAAACACCGGTCACAGACGGGAAAGGGAAAACGTTTTCTCGTCGACGAAAAATTATCATTTTCGCCCGGGCGCAATAAGTTTCCCGTTAATCTGGTCGCTACGCGGACGTCCTTGCATTATTCTCGGGGAAAGATTCGTAATGCTTACCCCATGAATAATGCACCGGTCCCCGCGGGGCAAAATCCCACCGCTACATACTTTCAGTTAATCTGACAGTTCGAAGTAGTTTTCAAATAGTTCCGGCGGACGTAAGTCGAGTTGAACTCAATCTTCGCATTATCCACTTTCGCCAGGTTATCATCGTCCTGCTCTCAGCCAGGGTAAAGGAGACTGGATAGGGAAGAGAGTCTTTCCGTGTACGGAATCGATACGTGACGTAAGAGAGTCGACAGAATTAATAACGCGACGGGGGAACGAGCGTGGTCGGTCGCCACGTAAAAATGCGGTCGTTCCTTCGAAGATCTACCAATTTATCGAGAATGTCGCCTTTATCCGAAGAATTACGATCGCTCTTACTTCCTTTGAACTCTTTCTTTTCAAAATATAATCTTGAAATAACCATTTTGATTTCCCAGTTAAAGTTGCTTCCATCTTTCACAGCATTCGAATTATTTACACGAGTTTTGCTATACATATGTAATTCCATTGAAAAACGTTCGTAGCGCTAAATCACGAAAGCGAGTTTCGAAAGAGCGTGTACGTTTTCTTTTATTTTGCAGCTCCGACACTCGTTCGTTCTCCACCTTTTCCATAGATCACACGAGAACAGGGGGCGTCTACGCTGACGGCATTGACCCCTTTCGGAAGTTCATAAACCGTTAACGATCGTGTATCTGACGATAATTACTCTCCACCGTGAAACGTCATAAATTTCCCGTGAAATTTGCCATTTACGCCTGACCTTATCTCATCGTGCCCTCGTATGCTCGTTCTCTACCCTCCTCTCATCCTCGCGTGTACCTCGCCACCGTCTCTCTCTCTCTCTCTCTCTCTTCCCCCTTCCTCCCTCTCTCTCTCTCTCTCTCTCTCTCTCTCTCTGATTCTCCGTTTCTCTCGGCGAAGCCGCACACACACGTGTATATCGATGTTAAAACCACGGGGTAAGCCTCGAGGGTAATTAGAGTGCGCGGTGAACGAGACAGTACGGAAAATTGAGGTATCGAACAATACGATGATCACGCCCGGACTTGTCAGTGTGTCCGTTCCGTTCATCCGTCTGCTTTCTCCGGCGCAATTTCTCCATTATCATTCGCGCTGCTTGCATCGATTCTGCCAGCCTTGTTCCTTTACTCTCTCTCTCTCTCTCTCTCTCTCTTTCTCTCTCTCTGCTTCACGAAGACAATCCTTGTTGGAAACGTCGCACGTGCGTCTGCATTTTCTGTGACGCGAAAATCGATACGAAACCACGATAGTGCGTCACGGTTGCTGAATTTCGCGAACGTGGTTTACGTTGGACGAGCTTGATGTTTCAACAACACGCTGTTTTTCGGATATTTCCAAACTCTACAACCTTTATTATCGACGATGTTGTCATTCACGAAGGTGTGGTTTTAAGCAAAGTGTCCAAAATTTCGCGAGAGATCTTTGTATTTATGACTTGGATCTGTTAAATCGAAATAATTGTTTTCATCGTAACTGTAGGGTACAGCTATCGATGACTGCAAGACAGAATTCATAATACAATGTAGTAAATCCAGTCTAATATTTTTTCAACATATTGAACATAAATTTGTATTATCAAATAACTTAAAAGTCCGATAGATCAGGGAATCTATCGCGTATAAAAAATCTAGAAAAACGATTAATATACCACTACGATTAATATCTCTGAATAAGTTTCGTAATTATAATTATTTTCTTGAAGACGCTTTAAACTCCTCGATTCGTTAAACGATGACCAAATCCGAACGATATTTTCCTTGAAACAAATCTGCACATAAAATGTATAATGCTGGCCGTTCAATGTCACAGCTTCCACCGAAAATGTAAGTACGATCGCGTAAAAGTTAAAAAAGGAGCGGAGGAGGCGAAATCTCGAAGGCGAAGATTGAAAGGGAAAGAGAGGTATTGCGTAGAAACGTTAGTCTCGGGGAATATATGTCCAGGGTGGGCTCACGATATCGTTTCATCCATTAAGGCCGTATACAAGCACTCGTGTATAGCCCCAGGACGATATTGTGTTTTCTTGCAGTCCTCGTATACCCCATGCGGGTAATCACGACGACTTGGCAATTTCTTTTTTTCCTTCGCGAATGGCTGTTAAAGCGGCAGAGAAGTTGGTGATCACGACCTTCGATCAAAATGCCGTGCAGGATATACGGGTGAAAAGTTGCGGTTTGCCTTGTACTACGAAGACAGTTTCCTGTTTAGTCGAAACGACCCTGTCTCGATTCTCGTGTTCAAATCCTCTCTGTCAACTCGAGTTCGGCACACGGCCAACGATTATTCCTAGTCCGTGGTGTCTATACCTTTTTAGAAAGTTTAAAGATGCAAAAGTATACATCGCGTATATTATGCAAAAATAGGGAAAATGTTCAAAGCACTCGTGATATTTAATAGGTGAAAGAAATCTCTGCTTAGTTGCATCTGTCAAAATACTAATTTGCTTATAATTCTTTGCCCTAATTTGCGTAAATTTCTTTCTCGTAAATCGAAATATAGAATCTAAAGGCTGCGGGGAATAAATTCGAAAATGTGAATCAACTCGGATGTGTTCGTCCCTGCGTTAATTCGGTCAAATGTATAACTAGTTCTCGATGTTAACGTAACACGGACAAAGATTAAACGGTTGATAATCGATCTGCAATATGCATTAAAAACGGCTGTTTAGCAGTTGTTTTGCGGCGGTAACTTATCGTGGAAGCGGACGTTTTATTCAGATATAGTCACATAAACATTCAGGTGTCCTGAATTGCCTACTTGTTAGTCCAGTTGGTTGTTTCTGATACGAGAAAAATCATTTCCGTGATACATACAGTTAATGGATACTTTCTAGCACGTTCGTTATTATTTCCAACGATCCATCATTGTTTTTATATAAGGTGCTTCGTAAAGGTAAAAGTTGAAGTCACCGCTTCACGAAGTTACGTAAACGACAGACAGTACCTATACCTTTCTATTTTTTGGATTGCTTAAGGCGATAGTAAATTCCCTTTTTATTCCTTTAATACGATTGTATATCTGTATATTCCGTCTTAGTTTTTTGTCTTCTTCTTTTCATCTTTCTTCTATTTCTACACTGTTATTTCCGGTTGTTCCTAATGTAATCGACAATCTTCTAAAGTCATTTGCTTTTATCCCGCTTCTGCTGCAAAAATTCGATCTCCTTGGTTCGTTCGATACGTAATGAGACTGCTTTATAACAAATTTTAGTAGCACCGACAAGGAACAATAAGCATACGTACAATTTACGAATCCTATTACAGAATTTTACATTATTTTGCATTGTTTGAACAATTCAAAAGTCATATTGATCGACTCTGTCGGTTGAAAAGTTCAAGAGAGTGATAATGTCACAAAATCTGTTTTTTAAATGTACCTTGGAATTTATCATTATCTACGTCGATCGCAAAACGATTACACGCGTAAAAAGATAACATTACCATAAACTTACTTGCACGCGAAATACATATAGGCTACTGATTTTTATTCGTTCCAATATATTCAAAGTTCGAAGTTACCCATGAGGTATTGACGCGAGCTTTCGGTACAACCCAGAAACGTTACTCAAGAGCTTAATAACGACGTCGTAACGACACCGTTCCGATCGAACGCATCGATCAAACATTACAAATTGACGATAACCACGATGAAAGGTGAAACGGAAATGGAGGAACTCCCGATTCCTATTAACATGGGATTCAGGACACTGGAAATCCTCTTACGGTCGACGCATTACAAATTCCCTAGTGTACACGATGCCAGCCGATACTCGAAACTCGTGTAAGTATCCCAAGCATCGCGGAGCGTTCCGCGGTTCGCGTATTTCCGGTTAACGGATCGGTATTTTCGAAGAAGCACGCGTCACATAAAATGCATCGAATGGATGGAACAGGTCGTGGGACCGTTCGCTCTCTAATCCTGTAACATACAAAATAGTGGGACACGCTAACCTGGGATGCACCAGCGTGTTTCTGCGTACACGCCTGGGATTCCTACGTGCGTGCAATGCGAAATTTTGCGTTGTTAAGAGACTCTAGCTTGCGATCAGACACGATGTCGTTGGTCACTGAGCGTACCTGTATGTATCTCAACGTACGAGTTGTCGCTCTTTCAACCTTAACGCAGAGAAGAGCTGCCGCTTTTTCGTTACACGCGTGGAGATACACGTATACGTTTTAATATACGTTTTATAATACGATGCATTTAGATATCCCAGTTAATCGCGGCATTGGAAATCATCGACGATACTTTTGACATCACAATTCTAACGTCAATCGTCGGTGTTGTTCGTGACAATTAACGCGTTAACGGTCAAGGTCCAAATTTTCTTCGTTTCGCTATAAGTATAATGTGACGGAGCAGTAGCTGCTGTCAGAGTTATATTTATAATCAACATGTTTTTAAAGATACTTCATATTTGTATCTGTTATGCAAATCAAATACCATTTATCTTGGCTGCTGTTAATTTCATTATCGGCTTTATTTATTTTTCTTCCATCGTATTTGTAAGATTGTATTCTTAAGATTAAACGTGCGCCGATGTATGTGTATCGCGAGCTAACTTTAATTATGAAATATTTTTGTTTCAGGTAAGCGATCTGGAAACGTAATCTTAATGGCGCTCGATATCTTCGCGTGATTGGTAAGTCAAACCATGTTGTCTTATCTAGTAGAAGAATATCGCATTGAATGGTAAAATGTTCGGGTAGTACAGAGTACAGTGAAGGGACAGATTCGAATCTGGTTGGAACAATGGTGGAGTAGATAATAGATAATAGGTAGATCATAGGTACTAGATAATCTGAGCCCGATGCTTCTGTTTTAATGTTGCTCGGTCAGCACAATTTTTCTACGCTGACAACGTAAACGATGGAATGTAATTGCGACCGACTTTTCGTCAAGAAAACTCTATTCATCTCGGGATTCTTGCAATGAAATCTAAATCGAATTACGAATACCAGAACATGATTATTAATTGTTCATCTTCTTTGAAAGCTGGAACTTCTTAGAAACGATCAGAGGAATCAACTACTCAGCGTTTAAACATAAATGAACTTATATCGTCGTGTTCGATTTACGAATGTGCCGTCAGATTCTCCGTTTCGTTAGCTACGTTTCTGAGAAGCGTGCCTTCGTTGGAACTCGCGAGGTCACTTGCTTGCTCGGTGTCGCGCGAATAGACGACCGCGGTAAGCATAGTAGGCGTAGTAGCTGCGTCATCAGACGCGTGCCGCAACGATGCATCACGGAATGACGGGCATCGCGGTGAAGCAGTTTGGTCGGTCACAAATCACACCGGTTGCCTCTTGTTACGATGCATGTGCTCACGTACATTGTCGGGTGAACCTGGTGCCTGTCTCTGACTATCGTTTCGGGAAAAATTCATGGTAACGCCGCCCTCGCACGAATGTTCCCGATCATGACAATACCTTTATTTGGTCAGCTGTCGTGATCGTAATGTCAGTGTGTCATCGTCAGTGTGTCATCGTCAGTCATTTATATTTGCAAAATAATACAGTGGAATGCTATGAAATTCTAGATATAGACCCTGCATTAATCGAAGGTTAATTATTTCGAGTCATAGTGCTGTCTATTACTAATTACTTGCGTTTTCTTTTTCGTGGGTTGCTTATGTCAAATTTGTCACTATTCGAGTTTCGTACTACTTTCAACTACCTTGTAGAATATCTAAAATCCCAAATTTTCCTATAGATGATTTAGATCAATTCTAAATTAAAGTTCATTTATCAAAGCTCTGCAATATCGAAAGCTACGTTCGCAATTCGCTCTTAGCTACGTCATTCGTGCTTTTCTTACGTCGTCTACTTAACAAGATTCCCCTTTTGTCTTTGATCCAGCTGGCGTTTCACCAGTGGCCAGGTAACTTGATTGCCAGCGCACAGTCGGGCATGTTTTCAAATTGGACAGGACTCGAGTTAACTTTCTATTCGGGGTGCACGCGACACGCCAGGCTAACGTATGTATGGTTATCCCGCGTCAAGTCGAATTATATTTTCCTCGTTCCCGCGAGCGACGTTGCGCGATAAACTCGTTTCTTTCCTTTTGTTTGCCACCCTTGCCTTGCTTTCGTATATACCGTGGCCTTCGTGATTTCTCGAGCGAACACGAACGAGCGTGCTGGGACTGCCGAGTCACCTACCGATACACGAAGATCGTTTTTCGCTCTATGCCGCGCCCTGACTTTCGATGCTCTTCCCTACCGCTTACTTCTTACTGCTTCCACTGCCTTTCGCTGGATACTGTTGTTCCGAATTAGTACTTCCGATAAATTATTCCCTTTTTCGAAGTTAAATCGGCATTATCGTATTTTTCTGACACGTCTTCCTATGATTGCGATCCAATGACCTGTTTCAAAGTTACAGCGTACCAAGGCAATGAATTTGTCTTGACGTCAGCTTCGACGCAATGGGATAAAAATACATAGGCTCGCTAGAAAAAAAGCTCCAAATACCCTGAAACCTCTTAAGAAAATAATCTTCAAATAGTATAATTTTAATAATTAAACTTACTTGGGTGTTTTATTTCTCGTGACTTACTCTATTGACATTTTCACTGGAAATTTTAGGTTTACGATTAATCTCTTCGGATCCATAGCTTCTTCGTTGCGTAGTTTCCTTGATCCTACATATTGAAGTTGAAGAGCAGGATCCGTCAGTGGCAGTAGTCAAACAATCGGTTCTCACCTTTCGATGAAAAGACGTGCAACGCCTGGTTGCCCGATCTCAGGGTGAAACACGCGAATGCTCGTGCATATCCTTCTCCGTGTTCGGTTTCTTCGTCTCGTCCTCGTGTTGCTCGGCTGAGCCGTGGGAAGCGTAGGTGGTCTCGGCTGGGCAATGCCTGCCTCTCGATCTCCGACCGCGATAACGGGCCGTTGACTCTGCTCCACGTGCACGGGAGCAGAAAGGGCAGCGAGGTGCCGGTCGGGTGAGAATTCGGTGCCTAATTTGGGAAGGTTCGGTACCGAGGCTCTCTCTGGCCTTCGAGGTTCGAAGGGGCGGCCACCGATAGAATGAGATAACGCGATTCGTGACCGTTCAGCCGTCCCTTTTCCCACGACCTTCTTAAAAATCGCGCGGTCATTATTTTTGCAGGGGCCAGCCTACGCTACGCGTACCTGGAGGTTTCGTTCTCTTTCTCTTTCCTTTCTTTTTTCTCTCACTTTTATTTGGAAGGTTATTAGTTCTTTGGAAGGAATCGTTAACTTTTGCCAGACTTTAATACGTCTTCTTGGATTTCTCGATGGACGCGGAATTTTAAAAGAGAAATTTTCGACAGCGATAGGTTTGAACAAGCGGCGACGAAAAATTTAAAAGCATCGGTCATTAGCGTTTGAGGATTTAAGAACAAACGAAATATTTATCGTAGTTGAGTCGTCGTCTCTAGCACGAATTTAACGCGCATCGTCAGACAAGGAGTTGAATTATATTATTAGTAGAAAACATTCTGCTTCTGTAGAAAACATGGTCCGAATCAGAAGCAGAATATTAGCTTAACGATCTCTAAAGATATTCGTCCTCAACACCCGGAAGAATCGTCTGCCGTTAGAGCAGTAATCGGTCCGTTTTAATCGCTCCAAGATAGAAAATATCGATTTCCTGGTCGTAATTTCGTAGCAAACAAACGCTTCGTTAACGGCTATTTACTCAGTTACTCGTTTGTTTTTCATTCTTACCAGGTACCGACCGGTCCCTCCCTTATTTAATTAGGCTCCGATTAGCTGCGCAGTTTTGTGCAAATACTTCTTTAGCAGCGCGCTGAAAACGCTCATTAAGGGACCGGCTATCGAGTTACCGTGCCTAGTAACGAGCAGCGATTGTTTACGATCTTAGAAAATTCCACCGCGTCCACGATCGCTGTGCTTTTAACGCGGTGGACGTTGGTCCTCCTTGGCAAACGCTGGCCAACGCGAAAGTCGGTGATAATTGCGCGCCTTTTGCCAGTCTGTCTTCGTTTTCGTTTGGTTGTACGCCATAATATTGACAAATGACGGTCCAACGTTCAGCAACGACGAGGTCCTCCGTTTAGCATGAGATTCGCAGGAAAAACGTGTTACTGAGAGCGAAAAGTAAACCTTTATTCGGAACTCTGCTTCGTTAACAGTGGATATTATTATCGTTATCGCATTATTTTTCAATTCAATCAAATTTTATTTGATCTTAATTGATATAAATAACGTTATTATTTGATCGTAATTTTTATTTTATTCGAATTATTTAAGGTGGAATGTACGTTTCGTTGACTTAAATTGGTAATACTTCCTGATAACTTTTAAAAGAAAGGTGATAATACGCTCGTTTAAAATAATTAGATGTGTTACGTGTCGATAAAGAGCTACGATATTAAATGTGGATGTGGACTTTGATTTAACCTAGTCTAATGGCGTATTTCGTTTGTGCGTCTTTTACAATTTTAGAATATCGCGTTGTTCTTAATGTTTTTGAATTAGCTATAGTATTCGTCTTAGTATTCCCGTACCAACTATGCTGCTTCGACTCATCTTCTTTTTAAAAAACAGCAAACATATTTCTTCGCTAGAACGGAAGAACGTAACTTGCGTTTAACCATGCGTGTCTGCGTGCTCCCGAATGAAAGAATGAAAACGCCAGCGTACGGTTTATAAGCCAATTTCGGATATCGTCGCCGAGCCATTATTTTTCACGGAAGAAAGATGAACAAAACGCGTCTTTCCCTCTTACCGAGCGAGATTATTTAATGTAAAACGAATTTTTCTCGCGAATTAGCAGCCAGTAGAGTTTCTGAATTTACTATCCAGATTAAATGGCCACCAGCTGCGGTAGAGGTTTAATTCAAAATCTTGGCCAACGTCTGATTAAATTGCCAGTCATTCACTCCGGTTGATTATTTGCTCTTCTTAACTGAGATTAGTCGGACTCTTATTACCATCCCTCTCGTCGCGCCGTTCCGATTCGACATTTCCTCCATCTATTCCGCTTTCTTCGGCCTACAAATTACGAATTGCGTTGGTCGTTGTTACAGACCGAACACAGGGATAGGAAAGTTTTACGGCGATATCGCGTTTGCCGCTGCGAATTGGTCTGTTTCGCCGACATTACGCCCGAATTTCGCGATAAACGCGAAACGAAGCTAATTACCGAACGTTCAGGCTTTTGATTCTCTCGTATCTCAAGCCGACTTTGGTATTTTCCACGCGACGTGGTTGAAATTGCGGCGCGCAAGGAAAATAACTCCGATGGTTGTGTCGATCGTTCGTAAAATCGTCGTTCCCGTTTCGTTGGTCACCGAGGCCGCACCAACGCGAGCTTCGCGTTTTTCAATCTCCTATTCTCCGGCGCGTTATCCACGCGAAATTGTCCACCACCGAAGTAAAGTTGATATTTTCCAGGAAAAATATAACGTAGCAGGCTCGACCGACTTCCTCAACGTATCACCTCTCAAACGTTTTTCGCAACTTATATGTAAAGTACGAGTTCGACAAAACGCGAAATTTTAACAAATTCGGAATTTGAGATTGCGGTCGGGTAGTTCTTCGCGTTATAGCTTTTGCACGATCCTTCGTTACGCGACTATCCAAATCTGACTGTAATCCTGTTTAAACAGCAAACTGGATGGCTTAAGTTGTTTCGTTTTAGAGAGAGTGATAAAAGGGGTGTTTAATTTTTTTCTTTTCAAGAGGTTTCAAGGGTGCTTTTGTATGGTAGGAGAGAGAGAGAGAGAGAGAGAGAGAGAGAGAGAGATTAAAATTTTCAAGATCGATGGTGAAGTTATCAAACAAGTTGTTATTAGTTAATAAACTACAATATTATATATATATATATATCATCACATATTACAACAACGGTATTTTATTCATCCATTTGATCCTTCTGATTCGTTGAAAATTAGAAACTTTTAAAACTTGTCGAAGTGTTTGCGTATTGAATAGCAGTTATAATAGCGATAGTTACTCGAAAACATGCGTTCGCGGTAATAGCCACTCAATTTTCTTGCAAACTTTTCCATACTCTTTGGTCGAGGAGAAAGTTCAAATTGCTTCAAACGTGATTCGAAATTAAAAGTTCCCGGAGGTGTTGAAAAATTTTGCAAGATTCAATAGGCTTAACGAACTTCAATGTCCCAGAAGTCTGGAAAGTTTCGAACGTTTTGGAAAGATCTTCAGCCTTAAAACATCAAGATTTTTAAAAGCTTCAGCGGTGAAGTGACTAATTGGTCTTACGCTACCACGCTTAATCCTGTTTTAAAAATACGCAAGATGTTCGAAACGGCGCGTGTAATTTCTTCCAAATTTGTTCACTTTGCTCTGAGACGCGTTATACAGAGCATCGTTGCGCGTTACATAATACAGATACGAATTTCTCGATCTCACGAAGGTTCTGGCATAAGTGCTAAGTTTTTTTCGACTCGACCTTCTTGCCGGAGAATTCATCATCCTGCTGATTCCGTGGCCAAAATCTTTCTAGAAAACTCTTATCGCTATCGGAGCATCGTGAGCCCGAGCGACCCCGAGCGACCCCGAGTCATCGTCTCGGTGCACGCGTTCCTCGGCAGCGACCTCATCTTCCCTAGAGAGAAGTCGCCGCTAACACGTAGCTACAAGATCAGGCATAATTAAATATTGACGCGTCATCGAGTTGATTTAAATTGAAGAAAGGCAACATTTTTCGAAGATTTTTACTTTCACGCGATGACCGAAGATCCCTGTCTCTTCAGTCCCGACCTCGTCGACGATACAACGGCCGACCTGCGTAAAATTTACTTGCAACCGAACCACCACCATTTTTGGCAACTACCCGCCGAAAAAGAGAGAAGGAAAGAGACGAAGAATAACGCGAAGCGAGAACGAAACTTGGAAGCAGAAAGGGGAGACAAGGGAACAGAGTGCGGCGGCTCGATCCCATGGGTGTACGATGATCGATTGAAACGTTAACGAAATAAAGCGGCGCATCAGTCGCCGCGAAATCCATCGTGCTCTTTTCTGCCACGTTCTCCCGCGTGTCCGCTCGGAGGTGATTAAAATTCGCGGAGGGGAAAGCGATGCCGTGGCGGCGGCCTCGCGTGGCCGGAGGAGGCAGTGATGGCTCTGGACGAGAAGTCGTCGGTGTCGCGTCGTCGCGTCCCTCCATGTTCCACGGGGCCACGGGACATTAATCATGCGAACTGACGCGGACTGACATCAAACGCGAATTTACAGCAGGCCGCCGCGGAGCCTGTTCGATTTCACGGGGACTGGGGTGAACGCGAAATTTGTCAACCGATTCTTCCTGCCTCCAAGCGCGACAGCAGATTCGTTATTGCGTATTAAATCTGCGCGTGTAGCCTCGTGAATCCATTTCCGCGTGCCCTCTCGAATAAAGATCCTGACTCATCCGCATAAAAATCACTTTGACGCGATGGTGACATGCACGAGGACCGATATTCAAACGGCCAACGTACCATCCCTCTTTCGTCAACCCTCCTGTTCCATCGACGTTCCATCCGCCAACCCATTCGCGTTTCGGTTCGAACGATCGTAACGCGAAACGATCAGCGAGCGATCGATATTTTGCGATAAGTGGACACGACAGTTTCTTTGGCAATCTGCTTGGCAATCTGCTGTGCGGATGTACATACATATATAGTGACTTTAATCAGGATGAAAGATAGTTTTCCACTTTTTTTACAACATTACGTTTAAAACTCGAGGTCCAGTCGTTTCGACGTAGAACTTTTGCATTCAGGGAGATAAAACGTATGTACTTGCGAAGGCAAAACTTTGGAATCGCTACATGTTCCATGGAACCTATGAATTTAAAAAATGCATCAACTTGGACTTTTGATGTCTTACCGTTTGGAAGTTGATATTTCCATAGCACGCGAGAAGTCGATCTGTTCGTATCGATTCGGTCCAGTTTACGGGTCGTCGTCGTCGACGGATAAACGCGAATTTCACAGTCATCTCCCCTTTAGCGGCGTTGGGTATGGGTAGGAAGAGTTCGTATATCGAGGATGATCAGCGTATCCGTGCCAATCGGTCTCTTTACCATTCTCACTACCCCTCCCCTGTTTCTCTCTCTCTGCCTTTCTCTCTGTCCTTTTACACAGCAGATCTGACAATCGGTGAAATTAATGACGCGCTCTCAAAGCGACGGAATCGGAGTAAAAAACTGTCGAATTGGTCAACAAAAACGAGCTTTATCGAGAAATGTCAGGGTTGACGAAGAACGTATGAATCGATTCGCTTGGTTTTCGCGCGAACGATTTCATAAAAATATGGGGCGTTTACAAAGAACTTTGTATCGTCTGTATCTTTTTATTAACTGAAATCACTTATATTTGTCGATATATATGAATATACATTCCTTCGTAATTGTTCGAGTTTCGAGTTTCGTCGTAAAACGCCAGTCAGCTGGTAACTTTTGTTTCGAAACTTGAAGAAACGTTATGTTTAATAGAGTCTTGCGGTATGGTAATTTGTACAATGTCAAAGTTATTAATTCTTTTTCGTAGAAATCTAGTAACTTGCTATATACTTTTATTTATAATCGTTTATATCGTTCGTAATCTAATCGTTGGTCTCCTCTTGTCAAAGAACTGTTATTTCCATTTTCTACAAACATTTCCTCGCATTTCTACATCGATCTCCTCTAATACGAACGAGTTCAAATATCACCCAGTAAATAGAAACGAGCATAAATCACGCGTGTCACGGGTCTGGCGAATCAAAGGGCCAAAACATGTTTGCGTTTCAAAGATCATTCGCTCTTCTTCATCGAGCCTCCTGCCCGTCGTTCGAATATTCGGTATCAGGTGTCACGCTTCGAAAATATCCCGTTTGGCTGGTTTGGCCGCGTTTGTCAGCGTTCCAAGATTCGCGATAAAACGACTGTCTCGATTACGTTTCCACGATGTTTCCGCACGACAAATCTGTTACACCCGATATCCTATAATATCGTCCGATAATATCGATTAAGGACGTTAATGCCAAATGGAAACACGAGGGAAGATCTTTTACCTGAAAGAATCTCGCGATGGGAGAAGCGTTCTTAAATTATGAGTTCGGAAAACTAATCGGGACGCTATAAGTCGTTAATCCTGGCTCGGAGGATGGAGATTATCGTTCGAAGAAGGAGAACTTTTCCTTGGCTAGACTTTTAGAAGACCGAAGGGAAATGGTAAATTGTAAATTTCAGATGTCCAAGGAGCCACCGAAGACTCCTAACGGGATCAAGTTCGATATTACGCCCTCGTTGATCCAGATTAATTCCAAAACAAAAATTTTGCTTCGCGATTACGTATTCACAAGTAAACTTATCGAGTACGATAAGAATACACTTGGAAATAATTCAGTTTATGCGTTATATGAACGTATGTACGTGCTCCGAGAAGCGTTCGTATTCGTAAGAACTCGTCGATTGCAATCTGGAAGAGATTTAATAAAGGTTTCTGTATTACTTTGAACGAGGAAAAATTGAATTTGAAAGGTTCCTAACGTCGCAAATTCTATTGTCGAGAATGTTCCATTGTTAAACGGAGAGACGATGAATGAAAATCGTTATATCTGATAGATTTGAGCCATTTGGATGGGATGTTTTATGGTTAATAACGTTTAAAATTAAATGTCACGGCTTTGAATAATGAGGGGCACGATAATTGTTCGTGTTGAATAATAATTATATTGTAATTAGAAACGAGAAAAGAATATTTGAAGGATATACTGTTACGTATCTATCGAAATGTGTTATACATATATCACGCACAGTTTGTTTCTCAAATTATTTCCGATAATTCACTATGGAACGTGAATTTCAAACCGCAATTTGCATTAATCACAAATAATCAAATTGGTTAATTTCATATTAAATTTGAATAACATGATAATAGCCGCAAATTCAAGTATTAATACGTTCCATCGTGTTACGAAATGCACGATTCCTGTAAGTATGTATACAGCAACGAACTTTAAAATGCTGAAGTTGTTAGTAAATTATCAAATTAAAAGTTGTTCCGTTCGTTCGCAATAAGCGAATATTTTAATACCGTGGATCTAATTTTGATAAATTTGGAGAAATTATCGCTCGAGAAAGCTCGGTCTCCGGATGCGTACGTTCGCGAAAGTTACTCGCCGCTGAAGGCGTCAAACCCGCCAAAATGTCAAAAGTCCAAAATCATAAATCCCGTCGAAACACGTCACCTCGTTGGAAACTCGAAATCATCAAACGAGGAATTTGTCCAATTAATCTGCCATGACGCGGACGATTATAAATCGTTAATCCGATTTACGTAATTATACGGCATTTTCCGTGGACGATGGTATCCGTATCAGAGGACAAGTTAGGGGTGGGTCGCGGGGATGATGCGAGCGACTCGCGAATCGCGGCGCGAGCAAGTCAAATGGTCTGTCACGAGGAGCGAGACGAGCATAGTGGCTCTGGGAAAAACAGAAAAGAGACAGAATGAAGGAGAGGTTGTGGAAAGCCGTTAGCGGAGGCAGCTCGAGAAGCGAGAGGGCAGCGTTATCGAGAGTACCCGGTATTGGCAGACCGTTTCCCAGCAAATAATTGGAAATGCAAACGGAACGAGCCTCCCTGTGATAGTTCGATAATTGAGTCTCTTATCAGTGTTTGAACGCCCTCTCTCTCTTCCTCCTTCTCTCTCTCTCTCTCTCTCTCTTTCTCTCTCTCTCTCTCTCTCTCTCTCTTGCACTTGCCTTTCCCTCATTTCCCTCGTTCGAGTCTCCTCGTTCTACCGCGCATATGAATCTCCGTTGTCCCTATTTTCCTGTCGGTTGCGCTCCTTTTTCTTGGTTTTACGTTCGCTCGACTCCGGGGGTAGCGGATGGTGGAGAAGCAACCGCGTTATGAGATGCCACGATGCAGCTGCACACGTGTTGCTCGAGCAGCTGCGAGTATGGCGTACGTATCTTGCGTACGAATCGCGATTCCGAGAGTCGTTGAGGGCTTTATGCGAGTCTGTGGTCGATGCCTGGTAGAATGTATCGCGTCCGCTTATTATCTGCGATCGGTTGTTTATAACTGGTGTCACGAGTGCCAAATAATCACTTTATAGATTTATATTATCGGACGAAGGAACATTTTACTTGTTACTGGATCGAATACGAATAAAGCTTATATAATTACAGTGGTAATAAACAGCAGCCTCGAAAACGATGTAGAGGCGTTTGTCGGGAACTCGTTAACCGAGGGTACTCCGTGTTACCTGAGTCCGATGGCAGCGGTTCGACGCCAGAGGGAGGAGTTTCAGTTTTGCGGTGTCGCGTAGCTCCGCGGTATTCGCGTGAACCGCGTGACCAGCCGTGTCGCGTTTCCCGTGTTTGTTCCGTCGGCCGTGCAGAAACGTCTGCACGCGTATAAATACACGAATGGAGCGGAAAACGACGGTATATCAGCGAAGAGAGCGCGCGCGCGCACGCGCACGTCCTCGTGCGCTACCCTATCTAGCGTAACGTTACTTGTACCGGGACGTTACACCGGAATACTCGTGCGTATACGGTCTGGCGGTGTGTGCGTGGCTGTGGGTGCACGTAATGCCCGCCGCATGGTTCGTTGTGGCGCCATAAACACCAGTGTGACGCCAATTACGCAAAGGGTCGACCGCGATGTTTTGTCGCGCGAGAACCGAAATTATGCGCTGCTCTTCTCTTTCCCTCCGCGACCATTTCGCTTCTGCGCGCCAGAGGACCGCCCTTCCGCTACCAATTCCTGCGAAATTTCGGATAATTTCAGCTACTGTTACCCGCTCATCGCGCCAATCCTCACGGATTATTAACGCGCTCTTGTTCCGCCTCCGCCACTTCCGTTGCGAGAGGAAAAAGGGCGGTACTCGCTTGTGGAATCGTTGCTCGTCTATCGAACCGATGTACGCGATCCTCTTAATCTCTTGGAGTAAGCCTTGATCTGCTTTAACCCGTTAACCAAGTTGTTTCTTAACCAAGAACTTGCATAATTATAGAGTTAATAGTTAAGGACGAATCAGTTCCAGTCAGGTTGACTTTAGCTCAATTGTAATTACTATCTTCGATTAATTAGCGAAACTTTGATAATTTTCCGTTACCTATATATTCAGAACGAACGTTATACAAACATTTTATTTCGAGTATCGCACAGTACTTCACGATGAAACGTAAGATCGGTCGATCGTCCAATTGACGAGCCACGGTCGAAACGTATTCGTTTTATTAGGGACCAATGTCAGGCACGGTCAGTTAATTGCGAAACGCGGCTAAAGGACGAGAGTGGCGGCGCTTTTCCGCCCATTGGGAAGGGGAGGAGGACGCGAACGAGCAAGCGAACAAGCTTAATCAAATTCAAGATTAAACTTCAGAGTTTCGTAAGTCGCCCCGCGCCAATATTTGTTGGGGAGCAGTTTTAATTTCCATAAGTACCGTAATCTCGGAGTTTCCCTCTCCATGGCATCGGGCCAGTATCCTCCGAGTCCCCTTTCCGGCCCTTCGGTGTACGTAGTCGCGTGTACTTATTAATATCGTTAATAACACGCGTACACGCGTTGTGTTTCGCGTTATAATATTGAAATTTCCGCCGTGATTGGATGATTTGCGCTCTAACGAGCCACCGGGACGCTTCCTATCTTTCGCAGAAGGAAAAGGAAGCTTTCTTTACGCGCCTCGACTTGATTAAGTTTTCCTCGAGTACCTTATATCCCGATTTCCCAATAAAGCCTTCGTACACGTGCCATTTGACTCGAAACGCGCCGTATTTAGAGACGGCGCCAAGCGTATATTGCAAATAAATTCGAATCTAACTGCATTCGTACCTCGAGAAAAAAACATAATAATTTTACGTAAATATAAATCTAGACACGAAACAGGTTTGAATATTTAATAATTACTTCGAAGAACATGAATAATATCTTCGAGCGTAAAAGTAGATTAGATTCGAACCTTTAACCGTGTAGAACCAGAATTCTTTTTCATGTCCTCGAAAGATTTCCTAGCCAATTTCCATTCTCTCTGTCCAACGAAATAACCTCTCGTCGTTTCGTTCTTCGACACATTCCTCAAATTCGAAATCCAGTTATTCCGGCATGTCAAGAAATCGTCGCTTCCAACGTGTCCCGAAAAAATATAAAAGTACGAACAAACCGTACGAGAATATAAATTCCATACATCTCGCTGGAGCGGAGTAGCAGCAGTTTCGCCCGTGCGAGAATTCATTTTTACGAAGATCTTTAATCGGTCTCCAGCTGTGGCTTATAGCGCGCGGAATTTAATCAGCTGCGCCCGTTACGACCGACTCGCGAATGCACCGTAAAGCGTAACAGTCTGTAACCGATCCTTCCCTGTCGTTCTCTCTCGAGAAACCCCATATTTCGTCCTTTCTTCCATTTCTTGGAAACATAACCATTGAACTTCGTGTAGAATCACTATAAAGGATCGACAATATCGAACGAACCATTAAAATGCAGCTATAGCTGCTTCAACTAGAAATTTAACGAATCAGTGATACCGAAATAGTTACAGTTTATGTAAAAGTTTCGACCGAACCTGATTACGTATTGCACGAGTAGTAAAAGAAACATAAGGGTGGATGAACCGTATTTATTATATTATGTCCGAACAGGGTTGAAATCAATACGATTGACATTTTCCATGAAATATTTTCTATTCGATGTAGGTATATACATACGGGTTAGAAAGAAAGTTAATTCGAATCAACACGTACAGATATGAAACGTACGCAAATGTAGAAATCGCTATAGGTAAATAAAATTCATTGCTTGAAATATTTTCAAAACGATTTAGAAAACTCTGTTCCACTGTTTGTTCCGCATAAACCGCAATATTATCAAGACAACAATTTCGAGTTATTCGCGAACAATTCGTTCCTTCGCACTTCCCACTCTCCGCGGCTCTATAATACGCTCCATACCGTATTCGAAGAATTTCACAATATGCTAATGGAAAAAGAGGCGGTCGCCGTAACACGGCAGAGGATAATGATAATTAAACAGTCTCCTGGACGTTATAATACGCGCAATTTGCTTGAGAAACGTGCGTGCGAAATTACACGGCATCGTGCCCGCCGCGCCAGATACAAGGGAGTGAATTAACGAAATTTCATTTGGCCAAATTCAAGCGATACAAGGGAGAACGTTTGGTTGTACTCGTCGTCGTTCGACTCGATGAAGCTCTACGGGTGCCACCAGCCGACTTCTATTTGCCGTTCAAGCCAGTTATTACGGCGTTATTTCACCAGCGCCCGCGAACACGGTATTAAATTCTCATATTGTCGTGCTCTACGAGCCGTTGGAACTGTGGTTACCGGCATCGAGCGCACTCACTGTCGTGTGGCTACTGTAATTTTTATCGATGCAGTGACGGGTACGGTTTAACGCGCGGAAAATGGATATGCCGAAGTGCGAAGAATGTCTGATCTACGTGTTTCGTGAAAAAAGCGTCGATTTTCACCGATTCTTTGATTTTACGCAAATTTAGCCGAGAAATATGGTTTCAGGTAGATTTAGATCAGCTTTTGAAAATATATTTTTCAAGGTACGGTACGGTAGTGGAACCGAGAACAAAAAGCAAAACCAGCTATCTAAGATTGAACGCCGTTTTGGGGCTTTTACGAATTTTCGAAATAAACCAACATAATCCAGGATGGAAGACGATACCAAGAATAACAGACACGACGCCATTTCCAGCACGAGTTACAAATTAATTGGATAGGTTTTTGAATGTAAAGACAAACACGTTGAATGTAGAGACATACACGAACTCTAGATATCGTACGAAAACTGGGTCTTACGCAATTGGGAAGTAGTGGTTTAACCTCGTGAATGGATATTACTTCGAACATGATTTTTATTTTTGAATTTTTAACCATTCTATATTATCGTTATATTATCCCAATTCGTTATCGACCGTATTATTATCCAAATTTTATGAATCGTCGTTTTATAGCTCCAGAAATTTGTCGCAACCACCACGAACACAATATCTCGTGGGATGATTCATCGTCTCGTAAAGATTAAGCTAAATAAGCAGGGACATTGGTGTCGGGCAACACGCGATCTTCTTGTAACACCTTGATATTCTTAAACTCTGGAAGTTTGCTGAAAGTTGGGGAGGAGGGTAGCGCAACTTCGAACCATGTTCTCGCGAGGCTTGTTTGGCCGAGCCGTTCCGTGATCAGGTTTATATTGTACACTTGAAATCGATGTAGACGCTCGCGAGGAAAGAGGAACGGGGAGGGTCCGTTCGAATTAATTGCATCGCAACGAGGAACATAGCGAACGAATGCGCGGCATGCACGGCACCGCTCATGAACAGTTTGTCCAATTACCGTTTGCTGCCTCTCGTCAACTACGCCCAGTCGATTATTTAGCGTTTGACAAACTGCCATCGTTTTATTTATACGTGCGTAAGTATACCGTACATTGACAAATGGAAATTCGTCGATAACGTTGCTAACGGGCACTAAGTTGAGACGAAAGAGGAGAATTTAAGTTTCGACGTGTCGGAAGCTAATTGCGTGTAGGGATCGTGTGACCAAGGAGGGTCAAAAAGATAGAAACGGATCAGCCAAACGTGTAAATTGTGGTGGGAACTGAAGATCAAATATCAATTTTACAACGATATAAAGCACAAAGCGGAATATTTGAACGAATCTATCGATGCCCCGAAGCAACGATTCGCGTAAAATTTCCAAGAGAATCGAAATCAGAGCAAGAGAATGGAATGGAATACGTTAACCTAGAACTTATTATTCGTCTTTCGTTGCGCAAACTGTTAATTTCCAATTCTACGCTGAAACGTTACATCGATTACAACTTCATTACTTCCTGAACGGTTGAAACGAGCAGCGAGGAGCATACAAATTCGTGCACGCACCAAACGTTTGTTTCCAGGCAATCAATTTACCTCGCTCAATTATCGATCGTTTTATGTTCTACGAGAACGTTGTATGTTCCTTCGGTTTGATGAAATTCATCCCTAAAGAATTCTATCTGTTTATTAATAAAAAGCGCGCAATGACGCGTCGTTTGTAAAATATACATTTTAATAGTTTCACTTCGAAAAAATTAATTTCAGTTCCAAGAGCGAAGGACCAGCGAAATAAGCAAATTGCCGAGACTGTATCCGTCATAGATGTTACAAGGTGTACGTTTTAACATTCGTCGTTGTCTCGCGTGACAATTCCCTAAAGCGAAGGCGCACGCAAATTTCACGTAAATACAAAAGAAAAATCGTTCCTTTGGCGTAACGATGACGCGACGCGATGCGGTCGCAAACGTAAACGAAGAATCTCGAGGTTCCGCTCTCACAATTAGCGTCGGTGTTGATTATGCGGTTTGAACCCTTCCGTGCTTTATTCAACCTGAAGCTACTTTCCCGCCCCCCACCTCCCCGTTTGCTGCGCTCACCCTCTCCAACCGTTTTTCATCTCTGTCTTCCATTACGGACGTTTGCTCGTTCCGTCTTCGTCGATGTATTTATCGTGTGTACCTAGCAAGCTCACGTAGGTAATCGCGTACGTTTACATGCGTGCTGCGGATCACAGGTCCTGATTCGTGTGCGAGCTGCCTCGTGATTACAGCGTTAAACCGAGCGATTCATTTGCTACGTGTGCACATCAGGCGACCGGCATTTTCTGCTCCGTACTCGACTGCATCGGCCACCATCGACGCGACACTGTTTTGTCTCGATTCACACCACGCGAGATCGACTTGACCAAGCTTTTTGCTTTTCTACCTTTCCATCGATAATTTGTTACCGTTCGTTCGCGATCGATAACTCGAGTAATAAACTTTCGATACGGTTGCGTAATTCCGGTTGACGCTTTGATTTTTCATAATATCGTTTTGTTTTGTTTTTTCCAAGTTCAAAGAACATATATCTATTTGTACGAATAAATCTAACAATAATTAACGCTATTTTACGCGATTATATGACTACGTAGTACATCTCTATTTGAAAATTTCATAAATATAAATATTCGTAAATATGTCTGGCTGACATGTATCGACCTTGTTCTACTTGCTCTCGAGCCGTATGAAATCTACTCCTAATCTACTTGAAGTATTATCTTCGGAACGATAGAAAGGAAAAGATTACAAAACATTTTGTAGGTAAAGATAAAATTAGTTACTGAGAATATTACGATTAACGTTGAGGCGGAGTGGAACAAATATCTATTTAGATTCTACTTCTTTCAAATGTGGAATGCAACAATCGGGTTTCACGTCGCGGAGACAGTGGAAGTTTGCGTAATTAGCAGCTTTGCTCTAGAAGTTATCTTTCCAAATTGTTATTCATCGCTTCGTTCACTTTCTGTTTCGACCAAGTTTAAATGCACGCAAGTTTAACTTGCTCGCCTGGCAAGCATGAACTAAGATTACCCTTACTCCATTGAACGCTATAATATCTAATGTAGTCACTTCGCGTCAATAAGCGTCAGTTAGTATGGCGTCAGAAATTCGTCAAGTTGATCCTTGAACTTTGGTGTATTTCGCGTTATCGCGAGAAGCTGTTGCCAGATGCGGTCTATTCTTGCAACGAGTTTAGCAAAGGAAATATTACTTCCAGCGACTACTATGCTTTCCTCATCTTAATATGTTATAATTATAAGTAAATATTTCTCGTGAAGAAATCTTCGTGTAACGGACGAGTGTATAAATTTTGAGAGAAAATGTTTCGCGTTTATCACCGTACAACCAATTTCAAATTACAAAGAGAAGAACTTTAATGTACAGCGCGACTTAACGACGATTTTGAGAAAAATTATAAAACGCGCTTTTGGAAAAATGGAATTAGATCGACGAATAATATTTCTGAATTTTATTAAAGAAATAAATAAATAAAATGAAATCTTATTCGTTAATTGCATCGAAAGGAACAGTCGCCCCTGCGGAATGATAAAAATGAAACGTACAAAGTCTGGAACAACAAAGTGAAAGACGGAATATATTATATTCACGTGAATCAGATGCAAAAGCATGAATTAATTAATTCGTCCGGAAGAGCAGACACGACGTTCAACATTTCCACGAGGATATCGAAGAGATATCTGACTAAAAATTAATTCCATATTCGAAAGTGGAATTCTCTCTACACATTTGGTGTATTTAGCGTTTCTAGTTGCTCGAGCACGAGGAAATCAAAAGCGTTTGCTTTCCATTCGAACTATATGAACATGTTTGTGATCGTTAATCGGCGTCGTTTTGCGTTAATCATGGCTGCAATTACATCGACTGATTATTGCCAGTGATATTGCTTTGATTAATTAGCGGGGCAGCATTGATTCGTGATGGATCGCGACAGAATGTTACGGTAAACATATTTACATCGGCACATCGATATTTACCTCGAAATTGATCCCCCGTTACCTTGTGAAACATCACTGGATTTCTCTTCCCGTAAACATCTGTAATATACTCGATGATAGATCGATATCGCGTTTTTGACTTTAGATCTCGCCGATCTGCCTCCAGGTTTTCCACGACGCAACCTAGAACTTTATCCTACGAGTTTCGAAATTGGAAAATATTTTGCTCCGAATTGAAAGCTAGTAATAGGATTTATTAACAGAGAAGCAGTGTAAAGGGCTGTAAGGGATAGAGCTGTGTAAATAAAATACATGTACAAATACATGACAAACGGAAAAATATCCGAAAAGTTGGAAGCGAAATATAAAACATCATTGAATTTCGATTTCAAACATAATATCGCGAATTCGGATGCAGGTGAAAACATGGTTTCGGTTAAAATCACTCGGGCAGCCATTGTTCGCTTCGATCAAATTATTCCCAACAAATCCTTCGGGAAACGTCATTCTGGAAAGACATTAGGAGAAACACGGAGGCGCATATCAGCAATGCGACAAGACGCACAGGCCGTAATTTCAATTAAACACATTCCAGGGGATACCGTGAGCTGTGAGCCGAATTCTCGGCCGCGGAATATCGACATCGCGGTCCTCGGTGGTCTCACTTACTCTGATGAATCCACCGCGATCGATTGACTCGAGTATGTTAATCAGAGTCTAACATCTGGATCGTTCGACCCAATCCACCCGATCGAATTATGCAGCATGTCGTCGTTAAAGGATGATCACTAGTTTCTCCCTACCAGACGATGATTTTTGATTGTAGGCAGTGATCCTGGACATTGGGAAATTTTCAAAATTACGCGCACGTTCTTCGTACGTTGCTTTCGTCTCAATAGGGTGAACCCTTATTTGTCGTTAGTTAATCGCCAGAGGACGATGCAACGCAATTTTTAGAAATATATTTCGTATCCGTATTGTAACAATGTTCAAAGATTTTTGGGGGAATTTATCCAAAGTTTCTGGCCGGAAACATGTTAAAAGGAATACCACGTGATAGTTGTAGATTATTTCTTTCGTAACGTACATAGGATGGAATCAGTTTAACGATGCACGAGCAATGAAACCGACAATTACGATTGTAGTGGTAATTTCACGGTTCGATTCACCGGTCAGAGAACATGGCGATCGTTTTCGTGGCTTCTGATCGATTACGTACGTAGGTGAAACTTCCGATCAGCTAAGGGACGCGTGCGATGGATGGGTGATGTATCATATTGGTAACGAGAAGAACAAATATACACCGACGACGAAGCAAAATAATCGATTTCTACTTTATGTAAAATCTACGGGTTTCTTCCTTAATTTTGTGCCTGAATATGTATTCTGCAATGCTTTAACGATACATCTTGTACAAGGAAATATTTCGAACGTTAACGTTTAGAGACTCGACGTTTAGTTGCTTCTGAACTAAAAATGTTGAATAAGTTATTGTTACTAACTGTAATGTACGTTTGTTCAGCGAAAGGCTAATAACTTGGTGTTTGAAGAAGACCGAGGATAATCAAACGTTTGCCGACTTCTCGGAACATAACTTCGAACTGCATAGTTCGCATAGACCGTTGCAAATATTTCTGTTGGAATAATATGGATGTGCATCGAGATACAATGCGATGCGTAATTATTCGAACGACGTTATAAAATATAGACTAACCGTGTACTTTACTAGAATAATTTGTTTGCCAGTAAGCGTCTCTTTGTCCGTATCGCAGTGTTGCTCAGGTTTAGGTGAAATATTCATACTAATAAACGACCATTGTGCATTCGTCGTTCTACGTAGTCTTAGCTTTCTAATTAGCAAGGTGACTCTTCGATCGAAATAATCAGCGCAGACGTACAACTCGAAAGTTGCAGCAATCGCGAACGACTAACAGCAAGATTACACGCGTTGTAACGACAACCTGCTATTTTGTAATCCTCTGTACTCTAAATACGGCGAAACAGTAAGTCGATCGAGGGACATTGGGCAAAATGAAAGAGCGCGAGGTTACGGTTATTAAAAATCTAATCTGACCGAGGAAGGGAAAGGAAGGGGGTACGCCTTATGCCTGGCGCGACCTGGTCCTCCATTGTAAGCCTCGTGCTAGGTTTCTCACTTAAAGATAGCCGACCAAGGCTGTATATAGCGTGTAATATGGTACGAAGAAGATAAGGACGACATGTATGTCGACGAGTCACCCAAGATAAGCCGAAGAACCGAGACGGTTACCGTGGGGAAACTTCCTCATTTCTCAACCCCTTCCGCACTTATCGTCCGGGTTATGCGCCATTTCCATACGCCTAATGGTGCACCGCGAATAGCGAAACAGCATTTCGTTTTAATGGGGAGCAGTGTACATAGCCCTCTTACAACAGGGTTTTGGCAAGTTCCTGTCGTCGTCGTCGTCGTCGTCGTCGTAGTCGTCGTCGTAGTCGTCGTCGTCGTCGTTGTCATGGCTCCGAACTTCCTCTTCGTTAAGTACTTTGGCAACACGTCTTTCAGCGTTTTTACCCTCGATGAACTGGAATTTTCTAGCGTTCGCCTTTAACACTTGTCCAACCCGCGTTCTGGGAGCAGAGGAGACGTCTTCTCGTTGATTACTTGACAGGATTCCTTTTCCAGGGAAACTTTCTAACGCGAGTTTTTATATTCTCCGGTGAAGAAATTGATTGGACTAACTTGGTGTGATTAGTCGAGTATCGGAGAAGAAAACTATGCTGCTATGCTATCGTAGTTTATTCTTAACTTGTACGGTCTTTATTTGTTTGAACTAGAAAATGGAATATATTTTATAATTATAATATAATTCATAAATAATTGGATTCGCCAGACTAGACATTGAATAAGGTATATTATACAGAAGTATTGTCTCGTTTCATTCGGAGAATTCATCAAGGAGTTTCGCGAAACAAGCTCTTCTCACGCACGAGAGGGCGAAACTTTACTCCGCGATATTTGCAAAATTGTTTCTGACATTCTAAAGTCAGTTTCTCCCGACACGTCTGTGTTTTATCTCGTGTATTATACAATTAGATTTATTGACAACGCAACGAGAAAACATTTTTCCTATGAATCAGAAAGATAGACGATATGTTTTTCAATTAAGAATACGTTGCGACGTGTTCGGTTAGCTGTAGAACACAGATACGGAGTCTGCAGAACTATTTCTCGTGGGAAATACGCGTATCGGAATAAGTATTTGGCCGTGAAGACTCCAAGGAACGAGAAGCTATCTTTGAAAAATTCAACAACGAAAAAAATCATTGGATATCGATGGCAACTTGATTTTCCTTTGACATCGGCAAGTATCTTTTCTTCGATTAATTCTTAGCGAAAAAGATCAGCGAGCGTATTACATGTTTATTAAATGCTCATCTTCTACTAAAATTTTTATACGATTTTCTTAACATTCTCTCGATATTCTCTCAAGAATTTGTTTAGAAACTTTCCGAAACTTCTTAGAATCCCCTTTATAATTTGTTTAAAATTTCCTTAAAATTTACTTAAGGATGTCTCTAGAATTTTGTTAGAAATCTACTTGCAATTTTGTTTAAACACTTTTAGATATTCCACAGTGTATTTTCTGCGAGCATTCCTAAAACTTTACTTTTTCTCGAGACATAAAGTAAACATTTCCTTGATCTATTTTTTTTTTTTTTTACTCTTTGGATTCGGCTATTTATTTTTAACGCGAATAGGGGAAACGTTCGTACTTTCGAAAAAGTATCTACACGCCGAGGTCAGTAATTTTCCTGTTCGTTAACGAGTTACGAATATTTGCATTCGCGCAACTTGTTCCCGTTCGTATCGTTCATTTGCACGTTTTATCGCGCGCGTTATTTTTTTGTGTTCGCGTCTCGTCGCCTATACATATTCATACGATACGTATGTGTCGCCTTATCTTTACACGTTCCTTGGGAACGAACTGATAGGGACGCTGGCTGGGAATTACATGAATGATTTTAGGAGAGGATGCGCCTCGTTTCGACGACGATAGCATTAGATTTTCCACTTTAATCGCAAATGGAGAATCTTGATGCTTTGAATTTGAAGACGCGTTGACGCGTATCAGATACTGAAAATTAGATGCGAGTATAATTAAAATTACGGTTAAAGTAATCTGTCTTCTCCGACTAATGGAATCGTATGAAATGCAAATTCAAATTCTACGAGATTACTAAGTAAAAAGAGTTTTCCACGTTAAATTTTATAGAAACAGAGATAAGGACTAAGTTTCGTCGAGATTTCATTATGTTTTTAATCTTAATGCGAATATATTTCGTTTTAATTCGTACGACAGCTTCCTAAATGCGATTTTTCGATTTGGAAAGATTGAAATGCTTCGTATCAAGGATTAAACGCCCGCTGTGGGTGATTACTTTGGTCATGTAACTTTTGCTTCGAATTGTGCGAATCAGTTTTGTCACAAACAAGAATGTTCGCTCACGCGGAATAAGTGGTAGACATCGTAGAGGAGAGCTTTAGAAAATTGCAAAACTTGCAAAGACTTCAAAAATATGCAGGAATTTTGATTCTTAAGACCAAACAACGTATCCTCGACGACGCGTAAGTTATAACTTTAGTAATTTTTTAAAGATCGCATAAATTATAGAAAATATTCACATAAATACAATAAATTTCTAGCGAAATCTCTCCTGGTTCGATCCCAGTCTCATCTACATCTCAAACTCGTATCCAACCGTAATTCGTGGGCCACACAGCCGCTATAGCGACCAAAATCACCGCGGAAAACACAAAGCGGATGCAGTCTAGCCACGGACGCATCCTCCACGGCCACGTCACGGTCCAGCTCCGAATCGTCCATTATTTCTGCCGGAAAACCAGCTCGATCCGTTTTCCACGAGCTTCAGCCAGAGACCGAGCGAGAAAGAGAGAGAGGGGGGGGGCGGGCGAGGGCTGAAAGCCTCAATTTAGGAAGAGTCACCGAGCTGAATGCATGCTGGAGCGTTTATCAACGCAATTGCGGTAATCTCGAAAGACGTAATAATGACGCGAGTGTACCTATGTACTAGCCGCAGACGTTGACGACGTGTGTAACATGCACGGTACACGAGGCTTCCGCCTATTTTGCCTCCGACGTTGAACAGGAGTGGCTGGCTGTTGATGGTCCGTTCGCTCGTCGTGCTGTGCCCACGGATACACGCTTCGTTGACCACCTTAAGCCGCGTCCGCAACACTGATTGTGAGCCAGAGACAGAAAGGAGGGAGCGAGCCAGGAAATCATTGGTTTGCTCGCGTTAACTCTCTACAAATGGCATTTGATTTGTCTATGAGAATAAAGGCGATAATTGATTACGATTATTCGATTTATTTCGATTTAATTTGAAAATTGCGAATCGATAATTGCAATAATCGCACGTACTATATTCTTGATCGATGGCTGTTGAAAACTAAAGAATCGGAAGTGACAGTTTGTAAAATAAGAAAATGAAGATCGAAAGTAGTGACGGAAATAAGTGTGATCGATCGTTTTGTTCCGCCGACTATTTTAACATTTCTAGAAATTTCCTAGAAACTTCGTGAATGTCGGTTGGAGAGCGTTAACGGCTGTTATTCTAGACTAGACGGCTTTAAGTCTTGGCTGCGAAACGGGCCGGAAAATTCCGCTGCATCCTTCGGGTTCGATGCGATCGACGAGACGCGATATCGTTGTCGACTAATTACCATCCTTCCGCTAATTGCGCATATAACGAATCGCATTTTCGAGCTGCTGAATCGTCCGTCTTTCTTCCTTATTCTTGCTGTACTCGCCGTTCTTTCTGCTTCTCGGGTCATAGACGAGTTTAAAATGTTTCACCGATGGACGTAACGAGGTGGTAGATCGGAAACGGCCGGAAATTGCACGGTCTAAATCTTACGCCGCAGGATTTACCGTTTATAGAATTAGAGACGATCATTTTGCGCCGCCGCGATTTAACGACCGTTCCACTCGATGCTTCCTGGAATTTTTGAAAAATTTGGTTCTTCTCTGTACTATTATACGACAGAAATAATCGAACCACGATAGATTACTTAACTTATTAGATCATGTACCCGGAAATTCAACTTTAACACAGACAATTGTTTATCGCGATGTAACTAATCGTTGAAAAATATCAAATTTACACGAGCCAAGGGAACGGCAACGTATATGTCGCCACGTATGAATTTCACGACAGTCATCTATAAAAGATGAAAGCATTTGCCTCTGTTCACACTTGCACCGATCGGCAGAGAATTTTCGCGTGTGTAGCCCCGAGTCTCGTCCGATGGTAACGCACGACCAATTAATCAAATGATGCGAAATATAAAAGGGTCGATTGAATTTCGAGGGAAAACGTCGACGCGACCGCATAAACGTGGCGAAACGTGACATTCACCGAACCATCGTGTCCACTTGAGTCGCATAATTGAATGGAGTAAACTCATCCTGTGTGTTTCGACTCTCGTTCCTCTCCCTTCGCGCCATACCTCTTTCCTTCTCTATCCTCTTTACGCCCCCGTTCCCACACCCTCTTTCCTATTCCCTTCGTGAGTTCTCGTTTAACGTCAATTTCAATCGGGTGCAGTTAATTGACGTCTACCGTCGAAAGAAATGTATTCGATGGCGGTTAAACGAATTCCGTTTTTCCCCTCTTTCACGGAACACGTCGTGAGAACGAAAGAAACGAGAGAAACGGGCGGAGAGAGGATTAAAAAAAGCAGGAAAGCAAAAAGAAATGGAGGAAAGGGGGAGAGAGAGCGAGATTGGGTATCAGTATTTTATTCCATCGCGAGAGACATTTAAAGACGAGAACCGACAGTGCTGTATGCATATAAACGGCAAGCCGTTGCTTTGAATACGCTTTGTTTCCCCCACTGCGGAAAGGGAATTTCGTTAACGATAGGTAACGAAACGAGAATCGAGACAGGCAAGAAGCGCCGTGATTACTGTGTGCTCGTAGGAAATTAGCGATACCGTTGCCTTTGACGATCGAACCATTCTATGCTTGATTATATTTTATCGTTTCCTCTTTCCTTCTCACGTCCCTCCTCTTTTTACTTTTATTTCTCTTTTTCCTTGGTTTGTTGTTGAACATTCAGATACCACCCTGCATTTGCCAACTCGCGAATATCGCAGCTGCGATCAGATAAAAAGAAAGAAGAGAAATGGTACGGTACTAAAAAATTTTCTTCAATTTTCCTATGATGTTTGAAAACCACCCGATACTGTTTGCGACTGAATTATGGAACGATCGTTCAAGCTTCGCACATCGGCAGGATCGATGAGAAAAACAGCAGTAACGTGGCGTTCTATTGCGCGAACGAAATTTCGACAAGTTACGAAACCGCATGGAAATCCCATTTCCTAAACTTTTTACCCCCTCGCTATGTACGTCCGTTGACGAAAATAAATTTCGTTAGCCCTCGACCGCGATGAAATCAAAACAGGCTACGGGGGTAGAGGTCGAGAAAGGAGAACGGAGAACGAAGAAAGCAGAGACAATCAGAGTGTTTTATGCCACATCGTGAGACACTCGAGGCGAAGGGTGTAGCGGTATGCATATAGACGAAAGCTCGTTCGGCGGTTGAATACGCTTTGTTTTTCGTCGGAAGACAATTCAGACGTCTATGCGAGTGTAGAAGAGGCGGAACGATGAATTTAAACGGACCAGAGGAGCCAGAGACCGACAGAGAGGAAGAGAGGGAGAGAGAGAGGAATGGAGAAAATCGAGCTGGCACGAGTGGAGAGAAGGAACGAGCGTTATAGACGAAAGCCATAGAAGAGCACGCGAGAAAGAAAGAGTAGTGCAACCAGGGGGTTGCACAAAGAGAAGAGCGAGGAAGAGAGAAAGGGGGGATGGAAGGGATAAAGAAGAGGAGGAGATTCAAGGCGAAGGGAAAGCATAAGAACACGTTGCCGTCGGATAGAACGACGATATTCTCAGGCGCATCCTCGAAGGGTGCCTGTGCTACTGGATGGAATCCGGGTTCCCTTAATTACAACGACCCTCTTCTCTCCCATTAATAAGCGGCCTAAACAAACTGCTGTCATATAAATACTTGGATTTCTACCTCGTCCAGTCTACTCTCGTGCACGAGTACACGGGTGTACGGGGGTACAGCAGCGTAGCCGGCAGAAGCAGAAGCAGAAGCACATCCAGCACAGAGGCGGCAACCAGGATCGGCATCGTTTTCTCTCCCTCTCTCTCTCTCTCTCTTTCTCTCGTTGTGTCGTACCTTCCCCTCTGCCCTCTCTAGCCTGCCCTTTTCCCTATAATTAAATTTGCACTGCGCTTCGTGAGTTTGGCTCTTCCGTTCATTTAATCGGACACCGGGCGTTAGTATAATTAAAAGCACATCTCTTTTGGAATTCGCCTCATCCAGATCTCTCTTCCTCTCCCTTTCTCTCTTTCTGTTGGCCCTCGTGCCGTGAGCTTGTCTTTCGAGCATGCACCGACTCTGTTTCTCCGTCTCTTTCCATACGCCTTGTTCGATAGACAAGTCGAGACTGTCTCTCTCTCTCTCTCTCTCTCTCTCTCTCTCTCTCTCTCTCTCTCTCTCTCTCTCTCTCTCTCTCTCTCTCTCTCTCTCTCTCTGTCTTTGGACTTCAGCTCTGTGCCACCCTCTTTTTGGTTCGCAGTCGTGCTCTCTCTTTTCTAGATGAGCATCCTCTTGTTCCCTAATTGCGAGCCACTCCGCTGTCTGTACGTGTTTTTGGCGTCTCTATGCGTCGTGTAAAACGATCCGCCAGCCAAAGCAGGCTGGTTCGTTCGCGAGCCAGGTTATAGCGCGAGGAACTCTCTATGCCCGCCATTTTACCTGTCGCCGCGTGGAAACTTGCAAATTATTCGCACCCCATCGACCATGCTAGGAGACTAATGTGTGCGCAAATACGTATACATCGACATTCTTGTTCCTTTTAGATGTGCTCTGAGAGGTGGGCGGAAACGTTTGCTCTTCTATTATTTTGTGGTTTAGTCTGATATCTTTTAACCTTTTTATATCTTTATCTCCGTTGCTTACCATAATACGTACGTTACACGTCCGGAAATATTGCGCATCATATGGAATCATGCGCATTTCTTATAAAGTTAGAGTTTCATGTTTTATGGATATCGGAAACCAATTTACTCGTGTATTTAGTTTATTTGATTCGATTTTAATATATACAGAAGAAGATACAAGAAGATACACCTTTATTTTACCTTTATTTTATCGTTGTTAGTTTTTAAGCTGATGGCACGAACGTCGAGAAAGGTAAAAATAGGAAAATATAAAGACATTGTTGTATAAGGAACAAGCGAAGAATATGAAAAGTCAAACACGTGACGCCGTAACAGCTGTAAACTTAAATCTTATTTCGAGGTGGCGAAGTTTTCCGTTATGAAACACGTAAATCTTGTTATTAACCGAGTCCATTTGACCGAGGCTGTTTAAGCCTGTTTAAGCCTGTTTTACTTCTTTTCATCCTTGCGAGACACGTACTTACCTCGAGTTCTTATGTAAAACCGTACGAGTCACGTTTAAAATAAAATGCTGTCGTACGCAAGTATTATATTAATAGAAACTCCGTAAGTTAAGCAAAGTATAATTATCATGGGCATAACGATCATCGCAGCAAGCCAAGGAATATATATAAAACATTATGAATCTTAACATTATGTCGTTAATTACGATTACGATTACGAGAAATTATTCAATTTATTTCCATTTGTCGAATGCTCCTAAATCAAAATCAGAATATTCCAAATATTCTTAATACGAATGTTTCTCTAACATATCAGGAAACATAAACTATATTTTAAGAATTCTGTTGAATCCGGAATAATTCAAAAGCAGATTCTTTATCTCGTTATAACTTTGAAATTCCTGCATTTCCGCTAGAAATTAGAAGCTCGACTCATAATAGACTCGAGCTAGACAGCCGTCGATTAATTTCCAAAACGAACTTCTCCGGTTGGTGCTCAAGTACCCGTACAATTTCCCTTTGAATGCACACAGCGCGCAACGAGCGTTTACGCTATTATTTTTGGCATCTGCCTCTCCCCCGCTCAATAATTCACCCCTATTTATATTTCACGCGGCGACGTTCCATTCGTTCGCGTTCATCCCTTAATACTCCTGATTCGTAGCACTCAGTGTCGTACGGTCCGCGCGATTTAATGATCGCGGAAGGACGATGTTTCCGTCTGAATATTTCATCGAACCTCGTCGTTTGATCTTTAATTCCTTTATCCTCTCAAGACTGCTTAACCGAGACGCGAGCCTAGCGAGAGCTCGGACAACGATGAAATTCCCTACTCCTTTTGTCTATTTACCGTTCTTGCTCGCTAGCGATGGGATCAACGTCGGTATAACTCGAACTATGAGAAATACAAATTTACACGTACTTATGCTTCAAAGTATCACCTGCGTTTCGCAAAATGTTTACGGCGAGCTTGAATATATATGTATTTCGTCCAGCTACTAATCTGCTTAAGAGCATAAGTTTCTTTCTTTTCTTTTCTTTTTTTTTTTTTCTTTTTTTTTCAAATATTCAAACCGTGCAGTTAGATCGAAACCTACTTGCACTGTACTCGATCCCATTACTACCGCTCACGCTTTCTCGCGTTTACGCTACCTCAACCTACCGCATGGATTCTCGCCTTGCAATTTCACGAGTATCGAGACAGTACTCGTATCCAGACGCTATTAAATATTGATACACGCTAGCAGCTTCGAAGCTCTGTCGCTCAGACCTTCCTCTGGCCCTGGACGAGAACTGATCGACCGCGTTTCGTGAAAAGAAGAAACCGACGTCGTAACCTTCTATGGTAAGAAAGAAAAAGAGGAGGAACGAGTCTGGATGGAGAGATCCTGGACGGAAACTTCCTGACAGAAGTTGTACGGCGAGGAAGCTTGGTAGAAATAAAAAGAGCGGCTAGATAAAGCAGACACTTGTAACAAGTGGAATACGTGTCACACAGAAGGCAAGGCTAAAGTCTTCGCGATGTTCGTGCAGAGCATCCGGATTTTCTGACACGTAATTACCGCGTGATGTACTTAGGCGAGTGTGTAAAAGTGTCGCGTTGCGTTAGAATTAGTTGTAAGCAATAGGTGGTTGCGCGTGAAATATTCTTTTTTTCCAGATAAATTTTGTTTCTCCGAAGCACCTCGTATATTTGAAATTTTTATACTTCTATCGTATATTTCCCGAGTATCTATAGCTAATTCTATTATATATAGAGAATTTAACTTTCGTCTAGAATCTTTCGCAAATACGCAGCTTGGGAAAATTATGAGAACTTGAGGTTTAAAATGCTCTTTTTCCTTCGGAAGCGTTTCAAAGCTCGATGAGCGAACTTTCTCAACTACCTTGAACTTTGACTTTATTAAAGCCCTATAAACCAGAAGACCTAAAAACCCTCCAACTTATAATCCTATAACGAACCTATTTTCGACTTTTTCTAAATTTTGGCCTCGTTTTATTTTCACGAGTATAGTAAATCTATTTCCAATCGTATATAACTAAAAATTCACTTGGAGTAATTAACCGACTTATTCTTTAGCATAATTAATTTTTGCATTTATTAAACATTCCTTCGTTTCTAACTTTACCATCGACCGAATTAACCGGTTAACCTCTAGCCATTCTACGATTAGATCGCGAAACCGTTTGCACCTCCTTGACTCTCGGTCGATAAGACTCGATAGATCGACGATACCTTCCTTCCGAAACGACGTTGGTTGTGAAAAAGCGAGGATGTCGCGCGTATCTAAAGGGAAAGGAGAGAAACGCCGTCGCAGAGTGTCGCGGCGACTTGGCAGTAGAAGAGAAGAAAGAAAACGAGAAAAGAAGCAAAGAGGAATGGAAGCAAGGTGAAGGAAATGTAGGGAGATTGGAATACCTATCTACGAAGAAGACAGAGAGACGGGAAAGGGAGAGGAAGGATAACGATCGAAAGGAGAACAGACGGAGCGAAGAGAGGGAGAGAATGGAAAGGGCCATGGCGGAGACACTTTCGCGAGATTGAGCTCGAATTCAATAAGGGATGAATAAAATATAAACCGAGCGGCATTGCGATCCTGTGTCGGGTCTAAGGGTGGCCGACCCTTGTGTAAATAAATAAAAACTATATCCGACCTGAATCGCGAGCGGAGTCAGACGCTATTGTTTCTCTCGTTCTCGTGTCTTTTATTTTTTCATTGCTTGGATTTCTCTACAGAGCTGAAAGTCCAGCAATTAAACACGCTTGCTTTCTCTATTTGATTTGTTAGAAAAATAAGGAGATAATTGAGCTCGGTGGTTCGTGGATTGTTCGAGCGCGTTGCAGATTTTCTGCAGTTGTCCGAGACATTAAGACTACCGTCGAAATTATCGTACAGCGGAAAGGGTTAAATCGAAACACTGTTTTCCAACTTGATTTTTCAAAAAAACTTTCTACATATTTTGAAGCAAGGAGCATTCTTTCGTTTCCAATTATATCAAAATTTTACCTCTGCTTCCTGTGCTGCGACGAAGATGTATAGTACGTCTTAATCAAAAAAGGAAAAGAAAACGCAAGGAGAGTATTTTGTAATTTATTTCGACGGTTACCCTGAAACGTGACGCATCGTCACGATGGATATATCTGCTTCAGATATCGCAACGAAAGGGAAACAGGTTCCAAAGCGGCTGAAAAAGAGAAATAATCGAGGTTCGGATCAGGGATCTAACGATAAGTGAACGGGCCAAAGACAGATAAATTTTCGTACTCTTAATTGTCGGGACGATCGCAACGAGCGTCGCAAGTAATTGGATCGCGTAGTCAAAGGGTGTGTATCGTTTGAATGTAATCGAATCAGTTGCAGAAGTTTTCTCAAAGAAAATTGTATCTCGCGCGGAAACTCTCGATGCTCTTCGTCGTGGCCTGCTTTGATCTTCGTCCGGCGTTAAACATTATTCTCCCGCCGAATTGCTTCTTAATTAAGACGAAAGGACTGTGCCAAGGAACGGGTCAAGCTCGAGAGTGAAAAGTTGTTAGGTAACGTTTCGTGAAAATAAAAAGTTTTACTGCGAGATAGACGGATCTTGATATTTATTTAATCGTTGTTGACGAAGACCCGAATCGAGCATTCTCTCTGTTAAAACTTGTTTAAAGCAAGAATTGTTTATAATTGAAGTTTCTACGAGTGAATTTAGTTTCTTTAAAACATCGTGCTATTTAATCGAAATAATTTCCACGCGATCCGGTACACCTTCAAGTTACCTACGTGTTTATTAAGCGGATTACGCAACTGTACTTTCCAGTTGAATCAAAGAATTAAGTTCCAAAGACGTTAAAGGCGAGAAGAGATCGTTAAAAAGATGTATCTCTTGTTGGATTGCTTATATCTTGAGAAAAGTACAGAAACTATGGCTCACAGTTTGCCAGCTTTTTAACGGAAAATTTGTCCAAAATTTGGTCCGAAACGAAGGTTTCCTAGACGTCTGATTCTCGTGCACACTCGTACTACGACACTGTTTTCCTCGAAGAAGATTGGCTAATAATTATTCTCAAGAGCGAAGAAGGCATCGCGAGGATATTATACGGATAAGTACAGAAATCGATTATCGAAATGTCGAAGTTGCAGAGCATCGTGTAGCAGTATTTCAGCATTAAGCGTTCGTGAACACAGACAGGCGCACAGGTTACGGGCTGGTTGGGTCATCGGGGAAAGAGCCAGAGATAGAGAGAAGATGGAAGGAGGAGCGCGCCAGCTAGCAATATTTCGCGTTCATAGCGTTACTAAGCCGCAACTAACCGCCTTGTTAGGAAGTTACTCCTCCTCTCGACCTCTCACATCCTCTTCCTTCTGTTTGCTCTGTCTCTTCCGGTTTCTCTTCTCGTCCCTCCGTTTCCGTGTCTTCTCTTGCTTCTTCTCTCCCTTTCTCCCTCCCTCCAGCCATTGTTTCCTTCTTCCGTGTTCTCACACCGTCTGCTTCGCTCCGACTATTTCGCGAGCGTGCACGTTCCACCATCGCGCGTACGTATTCTCTTTCTAGCGGCATATATTAGATTTTTTCATTACCTTTGTCGCCCAATCTGCACTCTTTCTTCCGGTCGCCATTCTTGGCTCCGTTTCCTCCCGGGTTTATTATTTTTCAAGGCCGTTTCCTCTGCCTATCTGCCTCGGTTTCCTTTCGTTGGAACGGAATAGTCGCGTGTCCACTTTCGCCTTCGTCCGTAGTTTTCTCTGATATTTCCGACCGGCTTCCTCTCGTTTTTCTTCTTCCCGTTTCTGTCTTCATTGTCTAACGTATTTTCACGCCGCGCACACGATCTCCTGTTGCTTCTCAGTCTATCGTCTGCCTCTGGAGTTTCGTTAAAAAATTGCGAGTACACCGTGTGTGGATTTAATTTTACGCAAGCTTTGCCTAAATCGAAGTAATCCCGATTCGAATTTGATAAATCATATTCTCTTGTACGAATATCGAATCGCCGACAGGCTTTTAGTTTTATTAAATTATCATTTACGTTTCTCCATGCGTCTGCGATCAATCGCTTTCACCCGTTCGATTCGCCTTGCTTTTCCATCTCATACGTGCGTTCTCGTCTATCTTCGTGTGCGAGGCCTTCCAGTGGTTCTACGTTCTATGTTGATTCGACTGGTTAGAACATTCGGTATCTCCCGAGATAGTTTCCTCTTTCGGTTCGAGCCAGCGAGTACTATATCATAACTTGAGAAATTCAGGTGGTGCGCGCGAGGCCACCCTTAAGGTCTTAGAGAAAGCTCGAGGAGGATACTGCTGCCCTTGCAAACCTTTGATAACTAAGTACGTGCTGCCTGGCAGCTCGCTATCCCTAGCGATGCGAGCTACCTTCTCCTACCTTCTCCAAATAGCTATCGTTCTATCCTGTATCTTGGTTGTATCTACGCGTTGTTCTTGAATGTACGTGCCAAGTTTATCCGCTGTTTCGAGATATTCTTCGGAGATTTCGATTTCTGCGGGTATTTTTAAGAAAGACTTTCGATTGGCAGAGAGTGGTTTGTAAGATTTCGTTGAGAATCGAGCAGTATTTTTATGTTTCTGTAGGATTGGATCTCGAGGATTTCATATTTTGAAGGCTTTACAGGATTCGACGAATTGATTTTTCATCCGTTCTAGTCGATACCTATGAATCCCGGCATGTAAAATAGTAAAAAGATTAAGTTTGAACATAAAGGAGCTAATTTGTCTATACAAAAGTTTACCAACGGATGATTAACTGGCAACGAATCTCGAATTTTCATAGAACGAATTCCATAGCCAGCACCAATGATCAAGACAGCGTAAATCATATTCGATTCATGATCGTTTCACACTTGTCGGTTTCTCAAAGTGAGACGCAACGAATCACCGCGAATTGTCAGGCTCGACTTCGAAAGAAATTACTATCGCAAGAAATCGAGCGTATTTCGTCACGTTACGCAGCTCTAGTCGCCTCGATCGAACCGCCTGCGCGGTTTCATAATAAGATCGTATACTGCAAAGATAGCTACCGCTTGCAATATCGTTTTACGTCAGGCGTGGTTCGAAATGTCACGGGTTAACGTCGAACCTCGAGCAACAGAAAGAAAGGAAAAGAACGCGGAGAAAAAGAAAGAAAAAGGAGGGAAAAGAAGTAGAAAAATCTGTCGCAGGAGCAACGCACGCATGGTCAACGAGGCCGTGGAACAATACGTATCGATTCGAATATCGAAAAGATAGAAAGTGAGCTGGTTCTATCGGATTTCTTGGCTGTGTGTTCGAGTGCCGTATTAGAAGGAAAGTTTTCAACGGGCGGCGCATTGTCTCGTCAAGGATGAATGTTCTCCGTCTACTCGTAGTATCACGGCTGAGCGCATTAATCTTGATACGTGTCTTATCCAATTTATCTCAACCGATATACGGCGTTATTAAATACGTGACCTTAGTCGGTCTCGCGCTTTATGCCGCCATCATGTTGTAATTCCGGCTCCATTTTCTTCTTACTGCTGCGCGCTATGTTCGTGTGATAAGTTACCCCGAAAATGCAATTGCTGGAATGGAATAAAAAGGCGTAAGAGTGTCGAAGGTACGGCTACCACCGCAGGATTATCTTACAAAGCGAAAGAAGAAAGAGAGATACACGCGCCTTGCGCGCTGGTGCTGTTGCTCCGATAACGAACCCTAATTTCGCCGCTGTTATGCACTCTGTCTTTTTCCAGTTAACAACGTTATTGTCGAGACAGGACCGCGTCCTCCTGTACTGTGTGTTATGCGCGTATTACGGGATCGTAATTCTGCGGTTCTTCGATACAATCGTGAACAATTTCATTCGATATTTGAGGCGATTCGCGTAATAAACTTTATTAATTAGAGTTACACGAATAATTAGGCTAGACATATTCGTTTCTGTGTACAGATATAATTCATTTAAAGTAACGTTATTACGCTTGTCTCGAGTACACAGCTGGCCACAAATTGTAACGAAGCGCGCTAGTAATTTGTATCGAAATAAGGACGTAAGCATGTACTTGGTTGTTGGAATTACACGAACAAAGTTTTTACGATGCCCTACCTGTCTACGTGCCTTAAAAGCGATGCTCGTTTTTCCCACTTCCATCGTACAAATTAGATCACCGACGACCGTGCTAATCGCTTATAAATCAGCCATCTTCTAACGTTGGAAAAAAGCAACCAACCCTATTAACTGTTGCTCCAGTTAACTGTTGCTCGAAAATATATTTTTTCTCCTACTCGCGAAATATGTTCCGAATAAAAGACGGGATCGATAGCATGCATTTTACGAGCAATTTCACAGATGATTAACGGTGCGTCGTTCTTTTATATTTCAGGTACGTAATTCAAATGGAGTTTCTATATCGTCGCCCCTTAGCCGCTTGCTTATCCATCGGTCTGTGAGTAAATGGAACTTGTTGATTAATTAAGATCGCACGAGTGTACCACGCGTTCCAAGAAAGGATCTCCAACGAGACCTAAATAAGAGTCTAAAAGGGGAAACAATCTGAAAAAAAAGAAAGAAAAGAGAAGCTTGATTCTATTTTGTACGATGATTCGGTTACTGGGTGGTTAATAAGCGAGTGAAGAGGCCCGTGGCTATTATCTCTGACATGAGACGCGCTACGAACAGACGAAACGATCGATTGGTTTCAATTACAAAAATATCTATTCTACGCGCTGGTTACACTGTGCACGTTATGGACGATAGGTCGCGTGCACCGGAGCCACTAGACACGACGTCGCCACGTATTTCTAAATTTGCATCTGCCGAGTCGATAAGGCATGCAACGCTGGGCAAAGGGGTTATACTGAATTCGCGAGCTCCGGCTCGCACGGCACAGACTAATCGGCGACACATCGGCACAGAAAATTTTTCCACGCGATACAGTTGGCCCCTGGCTGCTCGTTATTAACCATACCCACTCTGTTCTTGTCGGACCGTGACTTCTTTCCATACGTTCGTTTCTATCCCGGCAATTTTCGATAGTTGTATAACGAGTTCTAGATGTCGTGTAAACGAAGGATACGATGCCGATATGATTTTGCATTAGCGAAATTGTACGATTCTGCAGATTACTAGAATATATCGTATACGAATGGTATAAAATTAGCGAGAAATATTAGATTAGGTGCGTGTAGCGATATCGTAACAACGTACCGTTGCTCGTCCGTATCGAACGTTCTAGCGCGTACGAAGGATAATATAATATGATAAAATTACATTTTAATCAGAGTGTGTCAGTAGCCATTGTACGTTACACGAGCCTGCAGCTAGTATACATTTTACAAACAGTTCGCTGATATATTCGGATACAGGCACGTAACGTTTTTAACGACAGAAAAGCACGATCAGTTGAAAAATGTTTCAAAGGACGCATAAGGCTTAACGTTATTCTCAGTGGAGTTATAAAAAACCTGAAAAATATACGAGTATTAAATGGTTCGATTCTCGACGCAATGGAATTTAGCATAGGTTGGTTTATCGAAACAAGAAACTACCTGAAACGTAGGTGGATCGTGAATCGGCATCCTAATTACGAGCGCGGTTTGAGACGCGCTCGCGGGCTCGGTCAGTGAAATTTGATAGTCGGTCGAACGCAAACCTGGAGTCCTGCCTTTGGCCCTCAGCCTCTTTTGCATGCACTACTACCGTTCTCCTGCGAGCAAACAAAAGAATGTCTATACGCGGCGTTGTACACGCCCTCGGCAAGCAAAGGGCTGCCTCGTTCCGTAGGGACCCTCGACTATAATCCAACAACGGTAGTAGGGTTAGGTCCTCGTCTCGGTTCGTCGCTACACCGATGCAAGAACAGCTTCGTGTGTACGTTCGCCAGCTATATACGAGTATACGATTGTTAATCGGGAGCATACAAAGGAGTGGCCACCGATGACGTCACGGTGAACAATGACGACGGTTACCTGCCTGGCAACACCAAGGTTCCTCGATATTATCGTCCGTTGGCGCTTAATGATCGCGAGTATATCGAGTGTGCACGCGCGCGCACCACCACCCCTTGCTCCCTATATAGTCTGTACACATCGTTCAATTATTTTCTTATCGCCACCCTGTCGTACCCTCCACTCGTACTTTTTTCCTCTGGTAATGATGATTTTTAAAGCCGTTTTCGTGGAATCGTTTTGATACCAACGGTGCGGAACTGCGCGTGTACATTCCCTCCATTCTCTAGTGGGTTCTTAATGTCAGCTAATATTTCGTTTTCTCTCTCATGTTCCCCCGCAGTATCTAATAATAACGTTTGTTCGGTACCGTGATTATAACTTATATGTACGTTACTATAAAAAGAAGTATATGTTTTCTCTATCTCGATTGAAGTTACAATTAATTTTGCCCATCTATCTGTATCCTTGATCAAGCGGAAAGCTAGTCCGTTTGTTATAATCGTTTCAAAGATGCTTCTCTTCTACGATATTTTTTTATCTTTACTCGTAAGATACACTAGCGTCGTTTCTTGAAAAAAGCTAGAATACAGAAGATTCCTTTTATCGCTGTTGACTCTATGTTTACCGAAATGTCGAAGGCCATTACCGCGGATTTACCTCGAATTGTAAAATATTAACCAGCCCTTCTCGGTCATTGATCGATTCCACTTACGTTTGGAGGAACGGGAGACCGACGAAACACCGAAAAACGAACCAATTTCGAAGGCGAACAAAAATTTGAGCACATCGTTAAAGCTGTCGGTAGAGCAGCGACGCGATACCGCCGTCGTTAGATTCCAGTTGCGGTTCTTTAAGTGCTAATTAGTTTGACCTGCTAGTTGGTAGCAAAAGAAGGAGAATGTTCAAAACGCGGAGTGCCGTGAATTGCGAAACCTTGAAGTCTAATGGAAACCCGAACGTATCGCTAAAAATACTGCGTCGTTGAGATATTCTTGCTTCAAATATGTTTATCTAATAATCGGTCTGGCGTTCGTTGGAAGACTGGGGAAAGATATGTGGCGTTCTAGGAAATTTGTAGACTGTAAATTAAAGAATGCGAGGAGAATAAGATCGGAAAATGATAATGGGACGATTCCAAATTACGCATAAGCAAAGTTTCCGAATGAAAGTAGTAAACCTTCAAAAATGATTGTGTCTAGGTAAGCGCAACATCGAAATGACGTAGCAACCGTGCCATTATTTCAAGGAACAGAGATTCGAGTAATCAAATAATATTCATTGCGATAGTTGAAAAACTTTTAGCTTCCTCCCTAACGGTTCGTTTCAATGATCGTCGATTCCACGACGAGTGCACCGTGAACTATGGAAAGATTCGTATCGATTCTGCCCAGTAATACCGTTCTCCCGTTCTCTGTTCGATCTCGCGTTTCAGCTCCGGCTGAAATTGCCGGCCGGAGCATTTTAATACATCCTTTACGTACTGCTACCGGTAAATGGTGATCGTCTGTTGATGATAAAGTAGTCCACAAATGTCCCTGTACGCGAATGTTTCCGCGCTTGTATTCGCCGGCATGGCAAGGCCGAGGGAAACGTCTACGCCGTGCAAATATGACACGCCAATATCAATATCTGTTTACGACATTGGCCGAAGCCGATGTTCGGGGGTTAACGTCCCCCTATACGCCGCCATTATTTTATATGGATACACCGTGTGTACGTATCGCCTTTTTTTCCACGTATAGAGTATGTTTGTCAAGAACAGAGGCCCTCGGTTTTGTATTTTTCATGGAGAACAACCCTCTCTCCGGTTCGTTGCAGTCATCCCTCGTAATATCAGCGACAGAATTCCACCACCGACTTCTCCGCCTCCGTCTTTATCGTTCTTCCGCAGCTCGTGGAATTTGTTTTCATCGTTCGCGCTCCTGTTTCGAGTCGATTGTTTCGCGCTCTAGACGCTACGACGATCGAAGTGATCTTGTTCTTAATAAGGATATTCCTTTCGTGCAATATCTCCGATAGATATTAATCAGTTAGATAAATTTGTATGAATTTTGTTTTGCGACAAAGACCATGGAAATCTATTCGGACGGACGGTAAGAAATTAGATATTTAGATCGGAATTGGGATTAATGGAAATTTCGTAGTAAATTAAATCTAGATGATCAAAAATTAATGCAGGAACGTCAGTTTGAGGTTTACAACTTCAAAGTTCTCGAGTCCGCAACTTCCCAATTTGACTTTACCTCCACTTATATCTTAAAGAATTCTTCGTTAAACTCGAGTCTCGTAATCTACCCAATCTCTCCTGAGACAAAATCCCAGTAAGCCTCATCACGAGTCATCGCAAATCTAAATTATTCTAACTGTGAAACGTCACAAATACCCGAAACGAAAACTCTCCAAAGCGAGTCTCATCTCCACGAAGATTACAAGATTTCCCATTAACGGAATCCAGCTTTCTTAATCTGACTTTGGTTGAACGCGTTTAACCCTTTCTCTCTCGCCATCTCAACGAATATGCACGTAGAAATCCAACTAGATAAAGAAGGAACCCAAGTAGTAACCATAGAGGAGGACGAAGAACGTAGAAACTGAAGGCGCCGATTTTCTCAAGAAATCTCGTTCGAGATGTAAGAAGGTTTCATGAAATTTTCGTGAGCGGAGGAAACAAGGACAGAGATCTAGACGCGAGGAATGCCGATAGGAAAAGTAAGAAACGAAGGGAAGAAGGAGCTTGGTGAAGAGAGGGGATGGATGGATGGAAAGAAAGGGACAGGTGAAGCAAACAGGTGAAGAAGAAGCGAGCGAGTGGAGCTAGCATCGGATGGTAGGCTGGATTCAATTACTCGGAGAACAATACTGGCCTCGCCGTCATTGTTTGCTCGAGCACTCGGTCGAGTTTTCCTACTTCGGGACCCTGAGCACAGTATTCCATGTCCCGTTACGCCACGATATTTTGTTTGCCCTCCATAATACCGCGTCGACGATGTTGATTCTATACATAGCTGGTCGACCTTGCCATCATCGATGCCCCTTTCCCGGTCGGTCCGGCTTCCTCGCGTCTCCATAGTTTTCCACCCCCGACAGCTATCGCTTTAGCGTTAATGGATGCAGGTTGTTAGCCTGGCGAACAAACGATCGACAGTCCGCGACGTAACTTCGATTAGCTTGATGTTGCGATAGATCGGACCGGAAGGACTCGCACGGCTCGTTGCCTCTCTATTCCCGTTCCTTCTTATTGGATTGTTCCTTCTGATGTTACTAATTGATGGAGCTCTTCGTTTAGAAATTAGTAGACCGTGCCGAGACCTTAACAGAGGCATTGGGTAATGGGTTTCGATACGATGACTGTTTAGCCGATTAATTAAGCAGATTTATCGAGATGATAGGCCAAATAGATACTACACTAAGCTGGAAAATTGGCCAATGGAATCGCGCAGGATCGAGAGAATCTCCTCAGATCCGTACAAGTAGATAACTGATTTGCAGATGTAACCGGTTCGATTAGCGAAGAAAATGTATGTGCCGTGTCTTTAAGGTATAGTCGTGGAAGGTATAGCAGTTATATCGTTGCTTTATCTCTGATTTCTATAGATAATTGATCATCTCTGAGAACAACATCGATTTGCATTGAATAACAATCGACGCGCAATAGACGATAAAAAACGGAGTAAGAAGAGAAGGAAAGAGGATCGAGAATCGTTGTAATTCCACTGTTTTTCTAATGTTTGCGTTTCAGTTAATCGTTTGCGTTCTTAATAAAAAAGAACGAGTTACGAGCGATTCGAGCTATAATGATAACAAAGCGTGTACATTATTGGTGTAGTAACTTTGTACTCTAATGGTCAATCGAGCGTGATATACGCTTGTAATGCACTTTCAATTTTCAAAGCTTTTGATTTTGATACGAACGGATTACAATGGCTTCAAATGGTTTCAAAATGCCGAACAATGTTGAAGCACGTTAGCTCCCTGCGCACAAATTGTTAGTTGAATCCGAACGGCCTGCTCACAATGTTGCTTCTGTTTGTATTTCAATTGTTTATGCGGTGTATTTAGCTGATGGAGTACTTCGTTTCGGTAGTCTATCGTTTTCGCTTTAATCGTTCTACCCTTGAATCGACAATCGAACAAGCGATTTATTAGATCTCATAATTTGGAAGTATTTCATAGCGAAATGAATAGGGTTAACTAGTGATCAAGATAATTTCATTGACGCGTATTTACGTAATTTTACGTCGACGATAATATCCAGGAAGATTTTACGTCAGCGATGCTGTAGTCACAAAAGTCAGTTGTCAACATTTTCGTTGTCAGCAGAAATCAACAGGATCCTCTGCAATTCCCTGGCGGAACGTCACCACTCGTCGTAATTTCTGCTCGTTTATCGCGGTCCTCTGTTTGTTATTCAGAGATATTCGATTCGTGGTTGGTTTCCCGTGATTCGGGAAAACGGAGAAACTACAAGCGGAGAAAATAGGAAAAACGAGAAAAAGGAAGACGAAACGGTAGAGCTGTAAGTTCCTACGAAGTTCGTGACCGGATTTTTAAATAAATTTTCAACTATTCAATTTTTGCCAGGAAACCAACCTCTTGCAAGTCGATCGATGTAACTTTCAGCAGCCGCGGCGGGTTTACGGATGAAGTTGAAAAGTGAGCGTCGCGAAATGGGCAAAAGGGAAACGACGATGGGGACGAAAAGTACCGCGAACGAAGCGGGGGCTACGAGAACGAGGGGCGAGGAGCGTAATGAATAATTCCAGGAGAGACTCGTCTTACAGCCTCCGACTACTTGGGCGATACAGAAACGAAATTTCCCTCTGGCTGGCTGTGGATGTTTCCACCAGGAGAAGAGGTTGAAAGCGTATCTGCATTTGCGTCCGTTCGTCGAAGAACGTCAGTTTTAATCTTTGGGAATCTCGGGTGAAATTGCGGCGAATCCGTGCCGATAACTCGCCGTTCGTCTCTCGCTTCCAATTAAAAAGTTGCCCGGAATATTCGATTCTCGACGAAAGGATTTTGGTCAAGTTGGTTCTCAGTCTTTTCCATTCGTCGTGCGCTCGCGATTCACCATCGAAGTTGGCAATGAAACGTAGAACGTACGAGTTTTTTTTAAATACAGTCACGTCGAAAGAAAACTTTTGATATGCGTACGTACTCGTGTTTGAATACATCGATGAATTTTAGCGGAATGTACCAAATGATGGCAGATTGATGCTACATAAACGAATGGCCCGAATGATCAATTTGTAATTTTTCGTAAGAATTTCATAGATTCGCAATCTTATATTTTTGAAGATTTCTTGTGATTTTTTGTAAAGTACATGGATAAAGGTTTGTTTTTTCTCTGCATTATGTATCTCGTTACACGCCTTTCAGGTAATACGCGCAATCGCATCCCGTTATGTCTTTAGGGCACGCTCCCAATTTGCGCAAATACTTTACGTTTAATTAAATCTTTTAACTAAGTTGTTCTACGTTTTTACTTGAAATCTTTGTTACTTCTTTTTTAGCTTGCAATTATCATTGGTTAGAAGTTATCGAGCGTAAACGAACGGAATCTTAATTACATAAATAATCAAACGATCCCGGTATTTCACGGCACGGTAGTCGAGAGAATCGCGAAATCCTAGTTGAGAATCTCTGGGTTAACTCGATGATTCTCGCGTTACTTCGCTTCAAAACTTCCCCGTTGCTCCTGGGAAATTTCCAAGCACGATTAAAGTCACCCGCAAAATTTTCTTATATCTGTGGGTGCCGACCATTTTCGAATGCCAGGCTTAAGAGGAAGGAATTTCCAAGCAAATTATTTACATTAATTAAATAGAACGGCGAATAAGTAAATTCGAACTGGGATTTCGCTAGTTCGCTAATTTAGCTGGTTCTCGAGACTTCTTCTTGAGCTATAGTTATTAGTTGTTTTTAATAAGTTAGCTATAGCTATTTGTATATCGCGTGACAAATTTCTTTTCGAAATTCTTTTACAAAAGTATTAAACGTGACGTCTTTGATAATAAGGATGATCAAAATCGACGATCAAACTTACGATGCTTTCCTCTAACTTCGTATCAAACTTTTGGACGAAAGAGAACGACGAGACGTACGAAAGAAGAAACCTATATTTTATTTAAAGAAAGGGCAAGAGAATATTTCGCGCCATCGTTAATTCCTGTCGCGTGGCCAAATATTAGATCACAGGACGCGGAGTTCCTTTTTTTTTCGGCAAATTTTCCATTTCGAACGTGCCGTGGCGAACGAGGACGCGGATGACGGTGAACCGAGGGGACGCCGGCTGACGATAGATAAGGGATGGCAAAAAGCAGAAATGAGAAATGCTAATGGCATTCCGTTCTCACCGCTATCATCTTTCACGGTTGAGCCAGACGTAGTACGAGAGAAAGACGAAGAAGGTGGTCCAGTGTTTGCACAGTCGTAAGAACGGCACGGTAGCATGATATTGGGGGTTATTTTATGCAAGAACTCGCGGTTGCGTTACTGCTGCTCATCTTGAATATTTTATATGACGCGCCTGGAATAAGTTCGTGGTTTGTCGTTCTTTCTCCGCACCACACCGGTGAAATTGTACGCTTTTTACGAAAATCAACGATCGTCGTGATAAATGCTTTTCTATCGAAATTGAAAATTTGACCCTTACGGAATCGCGACAATTGATATATGCATAGGGTACGCACGATATTATTCGCTAGTATTTTTCTTTCTTTTTTTTTTGTAACTGCCGTGGAAAAGACGGAGAGAAAATTACACCTTTGTCGCGTATCTGGCATTGCACAAAGTCGTATTATAAAGACTTTCAACGTTTCTCTTACACGCTTGACCAATACGAGTTTGATAACTTTTTGGTCGTCGTTGGCGATAATGCCGCGAGACACATATATCCAATAGGTTCCGCTCTAAAAAGCCGGCTATATGATACAGGAACACAGCCAACTGCAGCCAACAATAGGGAGCTACCTGTTAATTACATACAGTTAATAGGACGTTATCTTTTGCGTTACATAGAGTCACGAGATTTCGACCGGAAGAGGCTGTATGAAGTATTAGAAGGGATACGAGTGGAAAAGAGAGAGAACGTGAGAGGTGGAGAGGAGAAAGGGAGAAGGAGAGAACACGAGGCAAGACAATGCACTGGATACGAACTAATTGCCGGATTCTCCTACCGTCTAGTGGACCGGGAAGATTAACTGCACACCCAACCCTCTCTTTCTCTACGCCCACACCCCTATTTTCTCTTCGTTTCGCCCCGCGCAGCCACTGAACGCGGTCTCGGCCCTGAATGAGACGGTATATATAAATTAGCCGAGTTTACCTGCTTTACCGCGCGTTATTTTCTCATGATGGCGCCGATAGATTTGTTGCTCCATCCTCTAAATTCGTTCCACAAGCGCGAAAATGGACGAAGGGCGATCGTGTTTCGCTTTATCTTTTCTTTACGTTTCTTTATTTCTTTATTTATGGGTGTGTATCAACGCCAAACAAATGGACATATTTTTTTACACATTGGTCATATTTTTGTGAAATTCTTAGTTATTTTAAGCGAATGGCAAATCAAAGCAACGATAGAGTATTTTGTGATCCTAAAGCGACCGAAGCAAAGATCCTTTTGAAAATATTACGCGTTTATTACGCGATCTGCTAGTCCCGTTCCTTTCTTATCATTATCTCGCTAAAAATGAAGTTTCACGCAACACCCTCGGGAACTCGAAGAAGGCGGCTCGGGTGACGTACGTAAATATGGAAAGAAGAAACGGCTAACGTTCGCAACACCATGGCCGGCAACGGCGCGGCGCCACGGCGGCGGCCCGACACCGCAAAGGGCCAGCTTGTTAAATGCTGCAGGCTAGAACGAGTTACGCCCGTTTAATCTTGAACGCGAATTTTGCGGTATCTCGCAAGGGGTTGTAATTCAGCTTGGCTCGTTCTCCATTCCCGCTAGCCAGCCAACAGCGTAGCGTAGCTTCTTCCCCGACATAAAGTATGAAACGAAGCCGAAATGCCGCGTCTCTCCATTTTCCTCTTCTATATTCACCAGGTATCTCTGCGCATGTATACGTATTTTTTCGGAGAAAGCAACGCATCTTTGTCTTATCACTGTCATCGACTTTCATTTTAACCCTCGAATTCTTGTGGCCACCTACGGACGCCATCTTTTATTTATTTTGTAACATACGCGGTCGCGCTATGCAACGATTACAAGCTACACGCTGCAATAGATAAAACAGAGGACTACAAGGAAATTTTACAACCAGCTATTTACGAGACTTTTAGAGTTGCACGCGGTCGAATTGTCCAGAAGCGAAGATGATTAATTGGCTCTATTTCACGGTTCGTCGTCCAGCGTGGGTGACGGTTAAAAATGATTCTCTCGGCTCGTAGTCGAGCACGTCACGTTCCACTCTAGAAGCGAAGATTTAGAAACATCCTGCAGAGAAGACAAACAACTCGAATGCAGTTCGAAAGTGGAACGCTTGAGAAAAGAGTTACATAGGAATGCTCTGACGAAGTGTTTCTAGTACTGCTAACGATTTCACCGATGCTTAAACACGGTAATCGATAGAAGCGTCCCGTGATACCAAAGAGATTTCCTTTAATTGATCCTAAGAGTCTTCTTCCTGGTTCAGCTTGGGGCTGAAGCGGAAGCGTAGCGAGACTGCCACTCCATTAAATCCATCTGCATTCGAAAGACTATACGAAAGCCGAGTTTCCGTAACGAGGACGATCCATCCCCGTTCAACCACCCTCTCTCGCAGCCTTCTTTTCCGTGCTTTCGCCTAACCGCGTCGCGTCCCTCGCTTTTTCCCACTTCCTCTCTCGCGTCCAATATTTACACACGGATCGATAGCTCGACGAGTAGACAATACTTTTCAGCGGCGTCATATCGAGAACTCCGTTGGACAGGCGACGCAAACGGAGAAAGCGAGCGCAAACAAGAGTGGAGCGAGAGAAAAGGGAGAAGAAAGCAGGGTGGACGGAAGAAAGACAAAAAGGGAGAACGAAAGGATGGATGATAGATAAAAAAAAAAAGAGAAAAATAGAGAGAAGTAGGTGGTGGTGGTACTGATAGGTTTGCACAATATTGATTCTATAACGGTTGAATTCTTCGCCGCTTTACGGAGGTCAACCTGCCAACTGTCTTTGCTGTTCTTACGTAGGTGAAAAGAAAAGTGGACGAGGGTGGTAAAATTCGCAGTGTTCGATATTAATCTTGAAATTCCCATAGCCTTATACAGCTTAGACTTTATCGATGCTATTAATTGTAATGACTATCGAATCTTCTGTTCCGACACTTCAATCCGAAGAATCGACCATTTAATTTTCAAAAATTAAGTCACGGGACACGGCGATTTTAAACGCGGCTAGATAGCACGCGCCACGTGTTTGCATAACGTATAGGGGGCGGAGGAGCAGGCGACGCAACAATTGGAAAAAAATCGTGCGTGAACGATTCGAGTCTGGCTCGTTCGATACGGAAAAGTTGATTTTTCGCTCGACCCACGAACATACAACCTCTCCCACTACCAATTGCATCGCCGTTTTTCCTCTCTGTTTCTCTTCTTTCGCTCCATCCTCCGCTTTTCGTCTTCCCACTTCCTCGGTTTGTTGATTCTTTTTTTTTTTTTTTTTTTTTTAAACCAGCACAATTTGCTAGCGTTCAAACCGCACGCACGCCACCAACGCCGTCATTATAAAACGCGCTTCCGTTTACGCTTCACGCATTTTGTATCGATATTTTTCATAGCCCGACGTTTATTTGTTGCCTCTTGATTAGTTCCGCCCGTACCACCATCGCAAACTCCATTCCCCCACTGCTGGTCGTCGATTCTTTCTTGTCGCGCGTGTTTCTCCTCTATACATGTGTATATATATACATATATTTCTGTAGGTAGAGTAATACGAGCAAACGTTTGTTTTTTCCCCTTCTGTTGTGCGTTGGAAAGTCTTTTGTTCGAATTCTTTTCTTTTTTGTCACGTCGCTTGGCTGCGGATTCATATCGCAATCGATCTTGAATTTATAGGCCGCGATGCATTGACGCGCGTAATTTGGCGAATCGCTTGCGATTGATTTATGTTCACTGCTGGCGTTGAATCGAACGCTGGTTTAAACGTGGTAATTTTTGGCCGACAGACGAGATCGCGTCTATGCCTGTGTTTGGTAATTTGCTTCTTCCGATGCTAAGTTTAGTGAGATTTGCGCGTGTAACTGATAGAGATAGCGGTACTCTCATAGTTATTTATCGTGACATCGCTAGTCATCGTTTATCCTTAAATCAGCGTGTCGGTATCTTTAATCATTAAATAATTCATCCACGAGTATGCTCGCTCACAAACAGCGATTAATCTACGCTTCGATTAAAAATTGCTAAAAGAAAGTCAGCTGTGCTCGACTATTCGTCGCTCCATTTATAAAATTATCGTATTCCATTTACAAAAGTCAAATATTCCTCGGTCGAATACGAAGGAGGTCGAAAGTAAGAAAAACTACAGTGTCCCGCGAAACACCAGGTTCTCTGATGCGTCTATCGATCCCACCGACCCCTTTCGATGCGAAAAAGCACTCTTTTTTCCGCTGCATTGTTCGCGGTTCGCGTTTTGTTCCCGTTCTCTTCCATTAGACTCGCTGTTGCGACCACAGCCGTGAACGATATCTCGATGAGCGATGATCTCTGTTTCCCGTATTCTCTACCCTCGCAATCAGGTACAGTTTTTTCTCCTCTCGCTCTCTTCTTTTCATCCACACCGTTGTTGCACGCGGTATCACGGCTGATCGGTTACTGTTTGATCAATTGGCCATGTTATTTCTATTAAAAGTAGGTGCGAGCGACGGGAAGCCGTGGTACATCGATTCGAGTGGCTCGCGTGAACGATCGCCCTCCAATTGAAATTATTTTTCTCTCTTTTCCACCTCTCTGTTTCGTCTTTTTTTTTTTTTTACTTCTTTTCGCTCGTCTGTTTTTCATAGCCCACTCTGTACGCCTCCGATCCCGGTGAATTTATATTTTTCCATTCCGTCGATCGTATTATAGTCGGAATATAGGGCGTGACGTCGCGTCGTCGGTCGGGTAGACGGGAATTACTGTAATGGCATTTTGCTCGGTGATCCATTACAATTATCGTGGAAAAACGGTTCTCACCGATCCAGCGAAATTTTCGCGATACTTCTACCGAAGGTGCGCGCCGATCATGCCGTTAATTGCCAGAAAATTCTCGTTTCGTCTCGCTTGAAATACGTGGCCAGAGATAAAAAGCAACACCGATGATCGCGGGACGAATATCGAGTGATTAAATTCGGCTTTTTGTCTCTTGTTTGTTTAATTCGATAAATTATCAACGCTCGAGGAGAGATCAGATGGATTTTGCGACTAAACGAAACGATTTAGAAAAGAGAGCGTTATTAAAATTAGACTTTTCTATCTTTCGTTAAAAGAGGAAATTCTTGTCCGATATAAAAAAATCGCTACACCGACGAAAAACATAAACAATTCTGGCGAATGAACACTCGATTTCCTGCGAAGCAAAAGCTACGTCCGCGAAACGGAAGAAAAGCGAAGTTGAAGCGAGCAGCAGCGCATATCGCGAAAGCAACGGCTCGCAAATAACTTTATTTTTCATCGGTGTCGTACAGCGTTTAAGGAACTACTCTTGACGCTCGTGGAGGGTAAAGAAAGGCCTCTTAATGCAGTTGGAAAAAGGACAAGGTGGCGCGGCCGAGCAACTTTCAAAGTGGGAAGCGTACTTGAGAATTCTCTCTTCCGTTGTTCTGTCGAGAATCGAAGCACGCGTGTTCTACGTGACTCTTCTCGTCCCTCCGAAGGAGAAAGAAAAAAAGGGGGACGAAGAAAAAGAAAAGTTCGTCCCTCTTTTCTCCTGGCGTCGTCAGACGGGTTCGTCTTTGTCCTCGCGAACGAGTAATTAAATTTTTGCAATTCAAATTTCCCGCGCTCGTTCGTCCATGGCGTCGAGGTTTCGATCTGTCGTGTTTCGATGGTCGTGGAAATTGCTCGTTATGATTTGATCGTAAGTAGACAGGGAATTCGGGATATGCTCCAGTTCGATGTTTTTATTTTCTATGAAAACTTTGCGCGATAGTCGGTAGTTGTTAAAATTCTCCGGGAACTTTGAACGAAACGGCAATGCGTACTTCTGTCGAAGATTGAAGCACGTTCTGGCTGCAATACTACGTGACTCCCTGTTCCTCTAAGCGCAGAAAGCTTCTGGCTTCTCTTTCTTCGCTTTCTTCTCTGTTTTTACTTTTTCTTATATTTCCTTTAATACGTCTTAAGTACGGTGTTTTCTTTTCTTCTTCTCTCTCTTTTTTTTTTTTTTTTTTTTATTTAATGCGGTTACTATATAGAAAAGAATTCTGATTTAGGCTTTAGCATCAAAGGAAACTTATTGTAAATACGTCTGATAGCGTAAACAGCCTATCGATGAATTTCTTAGGGATAAAAATGCTCTTGTTCTTGAAAATATTCTACCGCTGAGTTAAACGAAAATGATCTGACTACTTAGCCTCTTTGTTACGTAGATCGTGCATTATTTGCTAACAGCGTGTGTATATGGTTTTTATAATAACTCAGAGATACTTCGAAGAATAACTAAAGAAACGAAGGACACGCGTGAAAGCGGTTTTATTTCCATGCACCGCAGCCGCCGATTGTTAAACGTTCCCCGGCAAGTTTGGAAGAAGAAGCGTAGCAGCGAGCCATGGAGACCGGCGTCGTCGTCGTCATCGGCGTCGCCGGCGTTGCTTGCGCGACGCGTTGTTCGTGAGTCGTGAGTGAGAATTGAGGCACGTTTCGGCTGCAACGGTACGTGACGAGTTCCCGCCGCCTCCGCTCGAATACACGACAAAATACGAGACGCGAGGTACAAATCAACCGAAACGTATTCATATTTCACGTGTCTCGGCTCCTTCGTTCCATTCGAAGCAACTTTTTCGTTCTGCCTAGCTGTTCGAGCGCCCCTCCTTTCTCTCGTCGGCCGTGAATCTAATAAACCAGCCTGTAAAACTCCTTATACTGTCGCACGTGTGCATGGAACGTTGCACGTTTCGCGAGAATATTTTTTACGCGTCAACGCGGAACGATTCCTCAAGAAATTTCCCGCTGCTTTCACGTCCCTCTGCTTTGTTGGTAATGGGTTACTTTTCAGCGTTGCTCTGGCTTCGAACCACGTTTGCCACAGTCTCCAGCAACTCCGATGTCTGGCTTGGTACAGAATTTGGTCAGGATTAGGTTGCTATAGGAATCGTGGTCGGATCTTACGATCGTACTGCCAGTTTGAAAGTTTAGTATCTTGGTAGTACAAGTCGTTTAAATTAAAATTATATAATGTTCCACTTTCGTTGGAATTTTTATGACAAAAGTTAGTTCGTTACAACATGAATATATAAGATAAGAGAAATAAGTAAAAAATGGGAAAAAAGAAGAAAATAATAATCTTTTCAGCAACCAGTAGTGAATTTTCCCACACAGAAACGCTTCAACGTTTTGCAAAAGCGACATTAGTATTAACACGTAGTATATTTAATATTTACGTAAATCGCACGTGTTTCCTTTATCATTCTTCTAAAGCACTTTCTGAGATATTTAACAAATTTGCGACGAACGTGTATTTCAGAGAGACCATCTCTTCGTAAGTCATGCACGTTCCGTCCCATTTAAGTAGGTACAGTTTAAATAAGATGGTAAATATCGTCTTACTTTTACGACTCCGTTAACGAAAAGTTTATCTAGGAGAAAAAAGAGAAGTTGAAAATAATTGGGGGAAAGACAGTTGAAATATGGCCGCGTTTCATGCGTCTGAAGCAAACTTCAAAGGCATGTGGCCGAATTCACCGTGAATTTAATAAACAAATTCGAAACTCTTTTATATCGTCCCACACGCATACTTGACCTCACTCTATGCGGTAAATTTTGCACGTTCGGAGTGAACACGCGACGTCACGTTGTCGTTTCGTTCACTCTAACTCTTATAATTGCGATTTCGAAACAACTAGGGACTAATTTTATTCGCGTGTCGATGCACTCTATCGACCCGATCGTAGAAACGTTGCGTTTCTGCGTCGAAAAATTACTTCATAGCACAAGGCCATATTCTTTGCTGCACAAGACGTCACAAGTGACCCCTTTTTCTACGATAGCCATACGAGTTTCTTGGTAGCGTTGTAAAGAATATACGACGATTCTTGACGATATACGACGACTTAGAATGTCGTAATTGTAATCTACATTCTAAAGAAATATTTAATAATAGATAATATTTAACTGTACGATCCACGTACGGTTTCTTCGATTCTAAAACATGGTGTCGTCTATTTGTTCGTATTAGTTTTTTATTTTATGCGTGTGAGAACATGCTCTATATCTAATTTCGTTTATTAAATTCGAATAGAATATCGAAGTCGTTGGAAATTGTCAATATTACAGCGGTCGCAAAAACTATAACGAAACCCGCGAAATGTACACAGAAGCGCCGATTCTACTTAGCAACGTTTGAAAGTGAAGGACATTATTGAGACGAAGCAAACAAGAAGTAGTTTGATTCGAACCTTCGACATCGTATGTACATCCCGGCATCGTTATGCGGCGAATACGGTTATAATTATAATATACGTAGAAAACTAACAATTTATTTCGTTCGTACGTTCTTACCACACTCACACGCACGCACACACATAACAGGTATTGCAGATTACTTAGATTATCGTACAATTTTAATTAGATATACTTAAAGTTTTCTTCTTTAAAATATCGAAGAATTTATTTCAAAGTTTATATTACGTATTCGATTCTTTTATTCTGTATACTTTGCGTTATTATATGTACTTACGTATGTATATGAAGTTACTCGAAACTAATTCTCATTTTATTATTTTTGTTGTTTCAGGTAAGTGATTTCTGATGAAACTTGATCTTAGAATATACTTGGTAACTTCGAATAGTTGGTAAGTCGAACAATAAATTCATTCGTTCGTTCAATTATTAAGATTTGTATATCAGGATGAAAAAAATTATTTGTAAACTAATCTTAAACTGTCATAGCGAATAGGTCGAATCGCGGTTTTGAAATTTAAATTATACAAGACGATTTCGAATTTGTATCTATTATAAAAATACAAAATCTCGTATCTCTACCGAATGATCAGAGAAGAAGATCGACGAGCAATTTTGTTTCCGCGGAGTATATTTCCGTATAATCAAATTTACATGCGCAGAAAATCGTTTAATCTCCGACGTGCTGTTATCTTTCCGTCTTCGTCTAATATTCATCTACGCGGTGGAAATTAATAGGTCGAATCGATTCATCACTTAGTATTTAGTTCTACTTTTAAAACTTGGTCGAGTAGAATGCAATCCCAGATTGTCGAGAAAGATTACTTTGGCGATTTGTTACAGAAAATTAGGTCAGGTTCTTAGATTAGAGTGTTTGAAAAAGATTGAATTTAAAAAGATCTTCGTTGTTCTACTTACTATTATGGTTCCTTTAAAAATCAAACGATGTATAAATTCCTCCTGCTTCCAGTTTTACTTTCTTCTAAAATTGTAACAAGTGACACTCTAAGTTGACTATTACGTCCTAACGAACTAAGCAGTAATTATCGTTCTCTTCGTACATCGGATGTTTCCAAGTTGTGCGCACGTTAATCGTTAATCACGGAAGATTAAGTCGCTACGTTACAACACGTGGCTTGTTACAGCAGTGTCCAAGGGACATTTACTTAGTTCAATTTATCAAATTCGGTGTATCGCGTAATAACTTGTATTCAAAGCGTTTGAAGTACTTAAAACGAATCGTTTAAATTCTATTTGGACTCGATATCTGTTCGCGATATGAATTCAGTGTCAAGTATCAATCGAATGGAGAAAAACATTCGTTTCGCTGTAATTCGGATAATCCAGCGTAGATCCAGGAGAGATCGTAGGGGACTCATTTTTTATCGAGTTAGCGCGTTTCCTCGGTCCTTACGGAAGCGTGGATAAGGTTCGAGAGGATGTACTAAGAGGCTACACAGGAAGAGAGAGACTTACAAACCGCGTTCGAGCCACTTAATCTTCTTTAGTTACTGATCGACGGCTTCATAATCCTCTCTCGGCGCGGAGTTTTTTGGACTTAGCGGCCGACCGAATGACTGGTCGATTTATCGCGCGCCTAATAGAAAGGTGATCGGGAAGAAGAGCGGTAAGAGTGAAAAAGAGCCCTAGATCCTCGTCGTCAGGGCTTTATTTTTAAAAAATGAACCGAGCCCTTCACGGTGAAAGCCCCAACGACTGAAACGGCAACGATAATGTCGATGATGAATCGACTACGGATCTCTCTCGTTAAATGAACGCTTAGCGGAGCTTGTCATAGAGTTCGTGAAATTGATCGTTCGCCAACTGAAGTGGACACTTTATTTGCAAGCTCAAACGCTTGCTAGATATAGTTGCGTATTCCAACTGAACGATGATATCGAAAGATTCGATCAGTACCTACGCGTATATGTAGCTGCAGTACGCGTGAAAAGTGATCACGAAAACAATTGAAAATTTGATCGTGGAATACGACGTTTGAATTTAATGTCTCATCTCCATTCGTTGTTATAATTATCGCTATTCTGCTTTTTACAACATCGTATTAAAGAGGAGAACTTGTTTTTGCCACAGTAAATTACGATTTCTCCGTTTATATTTTCTCTGTAAGATATTACAGACGCGATTCGCCTTCGATTTAATTTATGAACGATAGATTTACAAGTTTTAAAACCTTGTACCATTCGCAATCGTATCGTTGAATACAGTAAAATTGGTAAATTTGTTTCTCTAGTTGTTGTTGGTGCGCTTGATCGACCGTCGTCACGATGAAAAAGAACTTTTTCGCAGTTCGCTGCTAATCACTCTTTTATCTATTAGAGCAGCATATAACGTGTCTAATTATTATACATCACAGCTGCGATGATTCTAATTTGATTTTTCATCTTGAAAACCTATATTATCGGAAATCCATAATGCATAACGAATTAACGCGATAACTTCGAAGCTTCTCCGAGCTATCGATAATTGTAAATTCCATCGTATCATCCCGTACCGTTCCATACGTACGAATAATAATATAGACAGGCAGTATTTCGCGATTGCGCCAATATTTAATCAACAATATTTTCATTCGGTTGTGTATACTTTTTACTTGGATGGAGAAACAAGCTGTGTTTGCGTTGCGTGTTCCGTCCACGGTATTCCCCTTTTAATCTTTAAATCGTTTTCAATATGGAAATTGTTCACAAACGTGAACAGTGGTACGATCCACGAAATCGTGTCTCGTTCAGGGAAACGATACTCGAGCAGATCGAAACATTTGCCGCTCGTGTATCTTATTGCACTCTGTAAATAAAATCGGCTCTAAGTTGTTACAACGTGTAATTAGATACATTAAGTTTTTGACGTTACAAATTAGATACTTGGCGTTAAGAAGATTTATGGGGGAAACGTTGAAATTTAGTTATCGATTGTTTCGAATTATCAGATTATTCCCAAGATTTTTGTATAGAAGTTTAAATTCGGAACAGGTGACAAAAGTTTCTGGAAGCATAAATTTGGCATCCGAGGAATGTCGGAACATCCTTCATTAACGATGATACCGTATCTGGATTAATACGATAAATTTATTGCGTATAACCACGTACTTTGTACGAGATGTAAAGTCTGACCTAGCTGTAAGGGATTAAATACATTCACGACGATGCTCGTGAACAGAGAAAGTTGATATGAAACATAATTAAGTTCAACGCAATTACTGCTTTTCTTCGATCAAACGTTCCAGTGCTGATTTTCACGGATTTAAAGTTCCAACTGAACGTTCTTACTTTTATCTCTGGCGCATAGCTTGATTTTAGGATTATAACTGGAAAGAAAGAGAATTTTCAAGAAGCCGGTATTTATCTACATATATGCCCACCACAAAATATTTTACATCGGGTTCAATCATAAATTTGCATACATTTTCGAAAGCATAATAGGAAGAGAGGAGAGAGAATAATGTTTTCTGTTTGTTTGACCCATATTTGGCCAACCCATAGTTGATTAACCCATAGTTGACTTAGAAATCGTATAGTAATAAGAAAGTAAAGTATGCAAAAAAAAAAAAAAAAAAAAAAATAGATTAAGTCGTAAGAAAGCAGTAAGAGAGACGAAGAAGAAAAATAGCTAGATGGATAACAGAAAAAAATGTTTCGATGTAAGGTTTTTATCTTTAATAAAACATTATAACTAACTACACATAATAAGAAGGAGTAGTAGAAAATTAATTAAACGTGTTTCTCGAACGCGTACCTAATCTATTTTGTAAAGTTTCGGGGCGAATATTACATTACGTCACTTATACAAAAACAAAAGCTACACTTGTTTCCTAACACAGAAAAGAAACCACTAAGTTTCATGCGTAGAATTTTTCGAGCGCGACGGCCATTAAATTTCCATGAAACGGGCCACAGCTTTCGTTGGCCGGACGTTCCGAAATTGGTTGTCGATAACCCTTATTTATCTCTGTCTTGCTGTTCGAAACAATTTTTATCGAATCACGGGGCCGGAAGTTACGCGTCCGTAATTTCGAGTTACCGTTTAGGGAAGTTTAGGTAGCGGCGAAAAACTGGGAGAACTTTATCAATTCCATGGTGTTGGAGGGATGCGGAGAGCACGTTTGTATCAGTTTTCTTCCTCGATGTCCCGACGTCCCAGCGGTAATGACGTATCCTCCTGCCGTGTACCATATGGTGTCTGCCGATCTAAGAGAATATAACCGTCCCTTAAGATTTCAATATAACGTCGATCGAGGCGTCGTTTGTCACAAATCCTTCGAGAACTGTCTTCGCGAGACTCGTTTTTTTTTTCTAACTATCCTCCAGGGCAGCATAGCATCCTATGCATTAGCGTGTGCGTGAATACGACAAGCAAAGGGTATTGGTTTATGACGAGACAGTCTAGATTTATAATGGTCAATTAACGATGAAAGCAGTGGAATAATTTTACATACAATATTTCGAACACGACGAAATGAAATTTCATATTTGTTTTTAAGCAGTGTAAAATGTATAAAGGTATAAAGATGGGTATAAAAACGGCTATTTATTTAAATACAACCCCTATAAATGAGTCTTAGAATCGTTTATTCCAACTGTTTACACCCCTAAATCGCGTCCCGTATAATCGCCTTTTACCGTAACCGGATCGTTGTTGTGTGTTCGCTGGTTCGACGTCGATCGTGAAACGGGACTAGAAAAGAAAAATAGCTCGTAACGGAAGGACACGGTCGATTTGTCGGATTCTAGGAAGATCCAGCAGCGAACAGTACGGCGATTCCTCTTGGTTCGCCTCTGCTGCTAGCTCTCCTTGCTCGCAATTTCCATGAACGTCTGCGGGGATATTCGCGGTGAATTACGTCGTGGACCGTTGAAAAGTCTCCGAGGCAGCCTCGTCGGAGAGCAGCCGCGAACTTTTGCGATAGGAAAACCGAAGAAGGAAAAAAGAAGCGATGGTGGCCTGGAGAGAAGGTGGAACAGATAGAACGCGGCTTGTAAGGATGGAAAGAAGATAGGAGGGGAGGAAAGCGAAGGAAGAGACGGTACGCCGGCTATTAGACGGCACTAGCTGCCGCAAAACTTGGGAAAACTTATGAAAGTGGGATTGGGTTCGAGTACCATGGCGGACGAACCACCCTCTACGTCTCTTCCCTCCGCTCCTGTCGCTCCTTCTTTCTCTACTTGCTCTTGTTGTCTTTCTCCTTCGCCATTTGACGCAAAAGAAAGAAGGAAAAAGAGAAGGGACTTTGGGGAGAGACAGCAAGTGGTAAAGTGGGATACACGAAACATATTAGAGTCTACAGCACGTTCGTGAATCGCTGGCAATTTTTTCTTCCACCTCGGTGACATTAACCCGGATTCGGATCTTCTGCCCTCGCAGAGACGGAAACTTCACCCACGAGGAAAAGAAGAGGAAAGCGAACCAACGAGGGGGCGAGTCGTTTTTTTGTCGGCGTTGACGAAATTGAGCCATCGAAGAACTTTCGAAATCGTGCGTCGAATTCTACCGACGTCACCTCGTTCGACACACCGTCCACGTGGCGTTAATTTACGGCCAACGTAGGAGCGAGGGGTGGGGGGGGGGGGAGGCAGGCAGAATTATTCGAGAGATCGTTAAGATTGCCTTCGAGATCGCCTTCGCCTTATGTCCTTTCTGCTCCACTTTTTTTTTCCCTCGAATCGCAGCGAGTTCGGCCCTGTTGCTGCTCGATGAATGCAAATTCTCTTCTCTTTCCTTTTCTTTTCTGTCTTGGGACAGAACTCGTCCTTCGGACGATTTCCGCCGTAGGGACTTGATCGAACAAGGTACTATGGCAGAGGATTTTTCAGAAGTTTTAGAATTTAGTTAGGTGTTTTATGGCCAATGTCGAATTTGTGTTTATCTATGTGGGTAGCAATCAGAAATTCCTCCGAAATTCGACAAATCCACCACGTCGATTCCACCTTTATCTCCATCAAGAACGTTTGACCATTCACCTTTACGATTCAAAAACAAATTTAACGAAAAACTGATCCAAGGAATATATTTCTCGATGGACGCGATACACGAACGATACTCTTCGTGCAAACCGTGTTACACATGGACTCTCTGTCACGACCGCGAGTAAATTTTATTCTCTGGCTCCGTATCTCTCATCTTTTATTTTCGCATGGTGTTTGTGGTGGCGGCAGGAGAGGTAACGAGGTACGAACGCGGCGTTGGAATATCTTCGACCGACGATAGCGATACCGAGAATTGGAACTATCCGCCCTTGGCCTGGCAAAAGGCACGCGAGTGACAATCCTATTAGCGAGTAGGCAGCCGGCGAAATAGCTTTCGAGATAATAAAGCGATGCAGAGGGGGTTGTCACGGGGTTGGTTGGCTGCTACGGAACTTCGGTACCGCATTGCCGGTTGGTCTCTCCCTTCCCGTGTGTCTGTCTGTCTGTCTGTCCCTCTCTCTCTCTCTCTCTCCCTCTCCCCCTCTCTCTCTCTCTATCTCTATCTCCTTCTCCCCTTCTCTTACACGCTCTCTATTTCTCTTTCTCCCTTCGTACTTGCTCCTAGAGAAATGGAAATGAATTTACTTTATTACTCGCCTCCGCTCCTGGTGCACGGGCGTACGCTGTCTCCACGAAATTAATATTAACGAAAAAGTAAGACGGTCCGACGATATTCGCCAACTTCTGTAACCGTTCCATGGAAATTAGTCCAAGTCTTTCCACGTCCTGTTAGCTGGATCTGTGGAGAAACGAATCGCAAGGATGTTACCCGAAATTTTGCTCTAATTGATTGGTAATTAGAAATGTGAGCGGTTTTCAGCGGATAAGGTAGATTTTTGGGTAAGGCGGTGTGGTTCACGTAGGATCGCTTTATGTTTTACACGCGTACGCGCACACGTAATAGCTAATGTATCGCGAAAGGTCCCGAGTTTGGATGACTGATCGTATTTGTTAATATAAATATATTTTGCATCTTTTAATACCACGCAACGTTGACCACTGTCGCAAAAATTTCCAACTGGAAGTTTTACCTTATCCATTTGTAAATGGATACTTATAAATGGAAACTCCGATACTGCTGCTAGAAATTCACAACAATTCGCCATTAACCTGTGCGATTAAGAATAAGCTCTGCAAATTTTTCGATACGGCCATCGACCGATACTCTTCTATTCCCGAGGACGAAAGCAACCTTGGATCGTAGCTTCTATTCAGCTTGGTCCGATTTTACATAATCTGGCTCGTAAATACGGAACGGTATAAAATTTTAATAAATCCTTAGGTTCACGAGGACCTGGAGCGTATTTCGGGTGTAGCGCGCGAGACGAGCAATAAAATCTGAAAATATATATCTTTCGAAATAAAATAAAATGGTAAACGTAGCGTGAAACGGCCTGGCCGCCATATAGCCACGGCGCGATGCAACGGCAGCAGTAACGGAGAAACCAGAGTCTCTCTGTCTTTCGCGAAAAACATACATTTTCCGTACCGCTTCGACCCCTGTTTCTTGTTCGGTTCTCGTAGGTGGTCGAATTTAGCATCCATCACTCTCCTTCTGCTCCGATTCTCTATTCTCCGTCCTCTCTACGTTCCACGTGCTCTTTTCATATATCCGATCCAACAAGCCTGTATCTATCATTTCCCGTCGAACTTTGTCTTCTATTTGACTTCGATATTTGACTGTTGCAGTGGCAGCGCTTCTCTCGCGTTTATTTCTTTTTCGTTCTCTTTTTTCTCTTTACATTTTCTCCGAAAATTGCCAAAGACGAAAGAGATTTATTACGTTACGAATATATTACATTTTGACCGGTATCGGTTCCAATTACATACGCATGGTATATACATAGAAATTGTACGTCGGACAAGCATGAAAGGATAGTTTCATCCCGTAAACTGTGGTGTAAACTACGTGTCGTTTGCAGCGTAAATTTACAGCGCAAGATTATCATCGTGTTTTTGATATATTGTACATATTATAAAACGATGAACGTTCGCGATGGATATCCACGTATATGTACGTGCTTGAAGACCAGCACCTGCAACAAACTCGATTTCATTTGTTTCGAGAAATGTATCTTCATTATTCAGGAAGTCGTTTCGTTCGTGTCGAGTTAGTTACAATTTAGTTTGCTGTAGCGAGGCCGGTGTCGCAGAATGTTAAACTTAGAACTGCTCCGTCTGCCAAGTTAAAACGAAGAAGATTATCTGCATTATTTAACGGATGTGAAAAGTACTCGTATCCGAATATTACTCGTGCCTGAAACGTTTTTATCGAATTTAGAGAAAGTAACTTTTGTCAACGAGAAACCGTACAACTAGTTGGTGTAAAAAAGTTGGCGTAAGCAGCTGGACGTTAGGGCAGGTCTTACCGTAAACAGAGTGCTTTCGATTTTAATGAAAAACTTTCAGGGTATACTAAAGCCACCGAGACGACAAAAAAGTTTCTGTAAACAGCGGTTCGCGTGTGCTCCACTCCTCTGCTATACCGCAAACGAAAAGAAATATAACGGAAACGATAAAAAATTAGTCAGGAACTAGTATTTAGAACGGAAAGATACTTATATTTTGTTAAAATTTATATTTTCTAAAACTAAGGGTGAAAAGAATTTCCGTGCAACTGACTGATGCAACAGATATCTTTTTGATATCGAATATTTTTCTCGAAAATCATTCTATCCCTACTTGTACGACATTATTTTCACTTCGGTTATTTAAAAGAGAAAAAAGTCTGCCCTGCACGCCAGTACATCCTCATTATCCTTTTCTCCTTCTCGGCAGGGGTTTAGAACGAATAATCGTGAGTTAATTCTCCTCCTTGAAAGCTATCTCGTCGACGTCTTCTGCTGCTTCACGCCCATTTCTTCTTTTCACGCCTTTATTCCAGCAACGATTCGCTTTTCCCCTTTGTCTTGTCACGAGATTCTTTCCTTCGTTATTTCGTTCTGTTCGTTTCGGCAAAATGTCGCCAGTTGGCCAGGGAAAGGAGTCGGCAAACAGACTGGTCGTGTTCGTTCATGCACAAATCCTCGGTCGAACAATATTCGACCAAGTTCTCCGTAAATTTGATATTCCGTCTTGTCCAGGAGCTTGTTGTCCGCAGGAATTTTCGATGTTTCCGAGAAACATCGACCTACGCTACTGGCCATTCTCTTTCGAATACATAATTGATATGTAGGATTATCGATATATGGGAAAGAGCGTGTTATCAAATTTTCATGGTGCAAAGACGGTTGGGTATTGGAAAAGATTTCTAATGTATAGGATCGAAGCTGAAGCGCGCGCAATTATGAGATTAATTATTGATTGCTTGATCACAACTCATCGTACTTATTCCAGTTCTAGATACATTTTAACAACGTTTTATCAATCTTTTCGCTCGCCATCGTTTGCTGACTATATTGCTTCGAATCTTAGTCGCGCGTTTATAAAAATTTTCTCGTTTGTTTTTATATTTCTTTCTCCACTTACTCGAGTTGTTCGAAATACTGCCGATTTGGTCGATACGTAGACTCTGACGATCGAATCATCGAAACAAAGCGAATGATACAGCAACGAAGAAACCGAGAAAGAATTTCGTTTCGAAGGCCCTTTCACCCTTCGCGAAGCAACGGAGGCGGTAATTGCGTTAAAGTGGACGTGGGTTACACAAGAATCACCCTTTTCCGTACCTGGAATAATAAATTCTCAACAACACGCGGTAACGAAAGTTTGGGTCCTCGGCTTGTTTCCCGGTCCGTTAACGGCGTGCCAGACCTAACTTCCCTTCTCGTGCCACCTACCCCCGTTCTCAACCTACTCTTCCTCGTTTTACTTCCTTTTCTCTTCATTACTGAAAAATCTACGGCTCCGAGCGGGGACATAAATTTCAAAATAATTTGAATATTGTTTGTTACCTTGGGGCGCGCTAGGAAACACGCTCTCTTCTTCGCAACGCGAAGATCCACCTTAACGAGAGTGAAGTCTAAAATTATGGTGGATGCTCGAATTATTATAATCGGATGAAAAAAATTACGAATTTTACGTTGGCGATTCTAATGCATGTTGTTGTTTTTTGCTCCGAACACGATAGAAGATTTGACTGGTGTTTTGATACGTGGAGAATATTATTTGTCATTATACACGGTAAGACTTACCACAGGCTGTCGGTTTTCGCTTCTGTTGCTCATTTACGACAGTGTCACTCGATATCGGTGATTTATGAGAATCACCAAAGATATATCGATATCTTCGTGATCGTGAAAAGATTTGACATCATTCTGCTGCATGTTATCGTAGATCGGTTTCGTTAAATTTCATAATACGGTAGTATCTATAAGAATTTTAATTTTAAATCAGGTAATAACAGGGAATACCTAGCGACTAGATCGACCTAGAAACACCACTGTGTATATAAGTTTCCCGAGAAACAGGACAACAATAATATATCATATTATTACTACATATTCCAAGAGCATAATGCATTAACTACGTGTCTTCAACGATAGGGAGCGACAAAGACGGCAACGACGTGGCGCTTTGCATTTTATAATGGGTTTCCCGGTCGTTTGTCGTTGCATTATGGAAACATTGAAAGACGGAACTTATTGCGTGTCATCCGACCCAACGTAAAAATTTCCTCTTTTGTTCTCCAGGGATCCAAAAAATCTTGTTTCTCTGATCTTGTTCAAATTCCAGTCAGGCGTGACTGGGATGAGAGGGAAAACACGAGAAACGAAGAAAAATCAAGTTTCAGACCCCCGCGAAGAAAAAACTAGAAGGAAAAAAGACAAAAACAGGTGGAAAGAACGAGTTTGTTAGAAAAAGGGAGTAGGAGATAGAGAAGGGAAGGAAGACGCAGGAGAAGGTCCGTTCGATGGTCAGCCAAGAAGAAAATTCAAACAAGATTTTATAAGAGAAAGAAGATGCCTTAAGGAAATAAGGTAGAGAAAAAAAAAGGACACGTCAGAGGAATCGAAAGATAGGATCGGACTGTGGAGAGAAATTGGAAGGGTGGCGTGGGACGATGAGAGCAAAAAGTCAACCAGGCGTCGCGCCGCGTCGCGTCGTAGCCATAGCCATAGCCATGCTCGTCGTCGACGAAGACGTCGCGTCGTCGGCGCTGCTACTTGCGACTGCATTGCGCCGTCACGTCTCACGGGACTTCGGGGGTCCGTTCCAAGACGGTTCATTAGTTGTCGCAATGCAGGACCTTTCCTGTGTCTTCCCTTCTTTCTCGGTCACCGTGAGAGTCCTCCTCCGTCTATCCTCTTTCCCCTTCGATTCTCGCGACGAGGACATCGCGAACACGTCTGTTTCATCCTTCTCGTAGCAGCCGAGAATCCGTCGCCGTGCAGGATTTGTCCTTCTCTATGGAGACTGTCGAGTCCTCGAAACCCTGGGAATAGCAATGAAGGATATTTTACTCAGTCAACCGTGTCCGAGGATTTCGCCGAAATCCCTGTTTTGGATGCGTTCGCCCTCTTTCCCTTTGCTTCTGTGCCACGGGGGCTGTCGCTCCTACTCTCCTACAGTATCGTGCAAAAGTTTTCCAAGCTCTAACTAATCGTATTTTTCAGAAATACACGTTTTCATCTGTCGTTATATGGAACCGAATCCTTAGATATTTCCTTCGTGGTGTTGCTCGTTTCTGTATAACTTGCCTTTGTCGTATCTTTAAAGATACTTCGATAAATAGAGTATAATTGTCTTTTAATCGATATTTTTGAGCAGATTATCAATAATTCTTATATTATACATTTTTTAGCAAATAATAACGATTATTTGTAAAAATGGAATATTTCCGATCGCTAGGTAGCTTAAGACTTTTGCACGTTACTGTATATCCCCATCCAAATTTCGATTCTCTCACTTTCGTTACTACGTGTGCTTCGCACAGTGTAAACTCGTAAAACCCTGTGGACTAGCTCGCGTCCCGTTTCTCTTTTTCCTATTCTCTCTTCCCCGCCCCCAGCCTTTCTCTCTTTTTGCCTGTGACAACATACGCGAATATTCGAGGGGCTTCTTCTTATCCGAAGAGAGAAAGAGAAAGAGAGAGAGAGAGAGAGAGAGACGATGCATCGTGCATGGAACGTTTTCTTGGTCGTCCCCGCGCTTCAGGGGATTACGAATTGGCGTAGAGTCGCGGTCGGCGCGCTCCGTCGAACTCTCTCGCAGACACGATGCTGAAACAATTGCGCGCTCTAGCGAGCCAGTCGCGCGGAAGCTCGCGCTCAAAGAGCCCTGTGATCGAGGGTAAACCGGGAAGTAGCCTGCCGGAGGAGTTTTCTTGCGCGATGTACGCCGCGCGACGAGAACACGCCCCCGGCACCTTTCACAGGATATCCCTGTAATATGAATTGTAGTAAAAGACACGCGAACCGTGAAACGATCGTTGCTTTGACGCTATGGTTTCTTGAGACCGATTTTTCTTTGGCTACTTCGACTTGTCGATCGATCGCTCGGGGAACGATCGAGGAACAAAGTTATCGCCTCGGCACGTAAGACGCCCGAGTTATTTCCGTTCAAATTTATTTTTTACCATTTCGGCTTATCCAAAAGTCTGAAAAGATTCGTCAACGTTTATCGAGGTCGCTCTTATATAATCATTGGTTAATGTGTACTTAAATATTGAAATTCCTTTTCCAACGAAGAGAAGAAATTAAGCGGTAAAAGGTTGTGTCATTAAAAATATAAACATCCGTAATTAAAGGCTGAGAGAATTTCTTGCAGTGCCAAGTACAGGAGTTTTACGAATTACGGTCTTATCGATTGACCAATTTGTTCCTTTCTTCTGAAATTAGAAAGCTAATCTCGCGCAATAATACGAACACGAGTGAATAATTAACCGATCAATAGCAATTTAGAAAAGAAACCGCTCTACTCGAGATTATCGCGAGAAGAAAAGAGTCGCTTGCAGGATCTTTTCTCTTATTATTTCTTATCGTGCAATTTCCGACAAACTCGCTGCAAACTCGAAACAAATATCCGTTTCCTTTCTCCCCGCTTATCTCGTTCCACGGTCGGCGAGCTCGCCTCCTAACATTCTTTTCAGCTCGACTCTTCTAGCCGTTCGAGCAATACGCTGTCGAACTTTAAAGCCTAGCCCTCGGCTCTTTCTTTCGTTATCCTTAATCTTTTCTTCGTTGGTGAAAGATCGTATAATTGTTCTCGATTGTCCGAGGGGAAATGCAAACCTTTCTCTTTTCGAGTAAATTCGAAAAGGTCTCTAACGATTCGAAAATGAAATTAGAGGAATTGATCGAGGAATCGAAATGATAAACCGGAATCAAAGATCTCTCGTAGAAACGAAAAATACATTTCCGTTAATTCTGTCATATTAATTCTGCCGAAAGTGCTCGCAATTTCCTTAATAATTATAAAACAAATAGTCGTTACGTTTTCGCAACGAACGATGTCGTCCTTATGCTACATCGAGTATCAAAGTCGTAATGTTCTTCTCTCTTTCGAGGAGAAGCTTATTGCCGTGCATGCAGCTCGATTTTTCAGACACTTCGCCAGATCCTGTTTCGCTGACCTATCTTCGCGTTTACTACCGGCGAATCCATCGATCTGGAAAACAGTTGGCAGGCTTGATCCCTGGTCGAATGCATTAGAAGCCCAGTTTCCCCGTTTCGTGTGCACAAACGAGATATCGTGGTCTGAGAATCGTGGAGGAAAATGTTTAGGGAAACGTTAGGTTGCAGTGTGCTTCGCCGCTCGCTCGTCCAATGGAAAATAAGGATATCGTGTACTTGACGCGATGAACATTGTTCGAGGAGTAGAAGGTGAAACCGTTCGAAATAGAGTAGCTACCGAAGCGTATTTAACACTTTATAAGCAAAATATTATTTTGGGAAGGAACTATAATCGATCAGAGTCTTTAATCTTGTTTCTATATACGTGTATTTAAGTTATTTTACTCGAAATCTAAGAGTTAATTTCCCTTTCACGTGAAGCAATATTTGGAACAGTTATATTAAGATATTAATATTCAGATATTCGATTAACTTTTGATTAATAGAAAAATTATATAGTTGTCGAAGGTGCAAAGTGGATCTGATATTTTCTGTTCCTTAAAATTATTCTCCATCTTGGGGACACTTTGGAAATTTCCTCTCTTTATTCCGAAACGACGAGGTTCTTTATACCGGCAAAGTTTTAAAAAGCTATATGTTTGCATTGTAAATATACACATAAAAATTCCTTTTTTCTCTAAAGCGAAGACGGTAAAATCCATCCTGGTGAATTTTATTTTACGAGCAGGATGTCTTTTTGTTTTTTGTTTTTAATTTACCAAAGCACGGCACTTTTGCGGCGAATCGGTAATGTAAACGAACGGTTATTTCCATTATCGGCAGAAAATAATCTCGGCATTAAAGTACCGGATTCACGTGTCGTTTCGCTCCTCTTCCTCCTTCTCCATTCCTCCTCATTTTTTCGTAATTACGTTACATAATGGTGCGTCTAAAACAAGTTAAATCATATATTCGATGGATGATTTATTGAATTTTTTTTTTTTTTTTTTTTTTTAGAATTTCGGACGATTTCGATCGATAGGAGAAAGGAAGGAAAAAAGGAGAGAGGAAAAGAATGTCTAGTGGATCGCTAATTAACGATACGAGATAATATTGCGAAAAAGATAGCGGTCGGTACCATTAGCACTGTCTATTAAAGATCGTGTCGTTAACGATCTTACTTTCTATTGCGTCGGTAATTAGCCGGTCGATTAACGATAATTATCTCTTCTGTACGATCGAAAAAAAATTCTATCTGCCGATCGATAAGAAGCTCGACTTATTGAATTTCAACGTTTATAGGGTCCTTCGGTTTTTATTACAACGAGTGCCTGATTAATTTTATTACAATTATTACAACTTCGTTGTGCTTTCTTCTTTTTCTTATATAAGTGTATCCTTTTTACGTCGTACAAAGAATGACTAGAAAATGGTTGTGCTCGTTAGCGACAATAGCAATTTGCTGATTCGATATTTGTTTAAAACGACAGGATCGTTTCTGTCCTAACATTAACTTATCGTCTAAATTCAAAAGCACTCGCTTCGCATGGTCGAAAGGAAATCCGACAAGACCTACTATACCTCGAATAACCTACATTTACGCGAGAATAATGGATATCGTACGATTAAAAAATTTACATTCGTCTTGTGAAAGGATGCTCGTGGCATGTCGCGGACGACGAGCAATTTTCATCTCGTTTGATCGCGATTTGATCGCGCGCTAACACTCGGATTTTCGCGATTCGTCGTCCGATAATAACATATATTCGGTAGAATCGTGTACTCAGAGACGAACGAGGTACCTCGACAAACACGTAACTACCTGTCACGTCACTGTATCCAAATCAACCAGAGACTACTACGGAACGTGATAAGTCCCGTCTCTTTCTCACCCTTCTAGTTCTCCAGCTTCTACACCTTCTCTGGCTGCCGTTATACGCGCGGGAACGACGAGTTTTCAGTCGGAACTCGATCTCGAATTCAAGTCGACCTTCGAGTTAATCAAAACTCAAACCCTGAGCGAGCGTACGACTCGACAAGTTCGCGTCTCCTTGTCGCTCTTCTCCCTCAACAGGAGGCACTAGTTATAGAGACCGACGGAAATGGAAGCGATTCCCTGCCGTTCCTCGAAAGAGACCAGTTGCCTGCCTTGTCTTTGTCCAACTTTTTCTTGCGGTTTCCTTCCCTTGTCCATTGTACGAAAGGAATTCTTCCTCGCTTTTCCGTCGTTCGTTTCCTCTTCTTTTAAGGGATGATTACCTCTTTGGTTCCTTCCTGCTCGCTGCAAGGTGAACTCGGCTGATGGGACCGAATTCGATATGAATTTGTTAATGCGAGTAAATCTTTCGTTCGTGAAAGCCTATAAAATCAGCACTAAAGGAACATCATTATCGATCATTGTCAGATTGATGGTGAAATTCATAGCGTTTTTAACGGTCGAAACAGCATCGATAGAATTTTATTAGCTGACGAGGAAGAATCGAATAATGTAAAAATCTTGCAAAACTCGGGTTAGACCGGAACCCACTTGCGCCATACTTGACCCTATCGCTAGTGAATTCCATATCCATTTGTTTTAGCCCATTTATCTACTGCTGTCCAGGCTATGCGTGCTCGATGGTCACGCGCCTTCGCGACCCTTCCTCTCTGACTCTTCTCCTTTTTTAACGTCGAGTGGATTTTCCATGTTCCTCCGGTACTCTCCTCGTCTCCATCGGTGTTTCTTTATTTCTTTCTCCGACCGTGAATCGTAGTCGAGTTAAACCGAGCGCAACAACCGGTGCCTGCAGACGAAAAAGGGATTTGGTCGTTGTTCCTTTTCGTTCCCTCCCTCCTCCCCCTCTGCCGCTGTTCCCGTTTCTCTTCCTCGTCTTTCCTCGTCCGAGCAAAGACGATTGCGCGTAGTTACTTGTTCGAAGAAGAAACGCCTGTGTGGCGCCCGCCGGCAGCTGAGAGGACTCCTTTCTTAATCTTTCCTGAGACAATCGTCTCGGCGTGATAATTTAATCCGGGAGTTACGGAATTAAAAGTTTCCTGCTGAGCGCGGCGCACGACCAACGACGTTTCTCTCTTTCTCTTTCTCTTCCCTTTCTTCTCCACCCTCCTCACACCATCTTTCTTTCATTTCCCTCTTTATTTCGTTTCCTCTCCTCGCTCATCCCCTTCCGCTTTCCTCCTCCTTTTTTTCACCTCCGTTGGCCCACCGGTTTTTAAGTCTAACTATCTATTTCTGCATCCCTTTGAATGTTTTCCTTTTCTCCTTCGTTACGCCACCCTCGCTGTAACTGAATCTCGTTGCTCATGTACTTCTTCTACTTTTTACCGAGCTTTCTTCCCCTTTATCCCGTCTTGCGTTCCGCGACCAACGATTCGCTAATCAGTCCGTTCCACCGCTCGCAGGAATCGTGGAATTCCGAATGCGATTCGCGGCCGGGAGCAAATACTTCATCCGGCAAGTTTTCCTCGCCCGTTGTTTCGATTCTAGTTTTATTCTCCGTCTTCGATCTTAGCTGTCGGTGTAACGTAATAACGAGCACGTGTGCTAAGCGATAAATGAAAATAAGTATAGTTTTTGTTCTTTGAACGAACCGAAGGAAAAAGTTAAACTTTCTTCGCGGTTAGAAGCCGGAGTATAAACATTACTGTAATGAATTCGTGAAAAGAAGATGATGCTGGTAGGAGGTACTAATTACGCGACGTCCGCCTTCGCTTCTGTCGACTCGGCTTATTAATATTTACGACAATTCGTGGTATTCTAGCCGGTGTGGCGCCTAACTGCGCGATATACCAGAAACTCGACGATTCTCATTTTTCCGAGTATTTACTGCCGGCCGGTTAGCTCGTTTTCGACCTCTCGCGATACGGCGTAAAAATATAAAAATACAAAAGAGCAAACGATAAAAAAGCGAGAAAAGGACAACGAGGAAGAAAGAGAGGGGAAGAATGGAGGAAAAGCGTAGAAGGAGTGGAAGATATGATAAATAAGGCTGAAGCGCGGTTATTAAAATAACAAATGCGTTCGCGTGCGGAGAAAAGGGCGAACCGGCATTTTTATGCCCTAACACGGCTTTGCCCAAACATAATAGCCATGGTGTAAAGGGTGTCCATATGTCGACGAGGGACGCCGTTTCGTAGAACGCGAACTTCGCTGGTCCGTTTATGATCTCTTACTCGTACGATGCGATGAACGGAAACAGACTTCTCGTTTTTTCTCGTTGCAATTTTACGCAAAAATTTCCCTTAAAACGTTGATTGAAGGTCGTTTCGTTTATTGAAACGAAGGGAAGATCGAATTATAAAAATTCGGAGGCTGTAATTAATAAAATTGTTTGTACACAAGGTGTAATAAGACGATTTGCTATAAGCTTGGGGATATATGTATGTCGTATTTGTAGAATGCATCGTTATTTCTCTTTATCTGGGGAGTGTAAATGGCAAATTATACTTCAACCGGGAAATTTCAACAACCGCCGGATGTACTTCTTAAAAGGGAATTCTTTTATGACTAATTAATTTTAAACATTCGTCCGGCATACGTGCGAATGAAATGAAATGCGTATAATTAATTCTTCGCTCAAAGACATTGTTGACAACTGCAAATTACGTCCTGGCCAACTAATGATTCTTCGGGGAAATTAATTTTAAGCATTCGTTGGATACACAGACGCGTATGTAGTATCCGCATGATAATTAATTCTTTCCTGAAACATACGTAAAAATTCTAGAATAAATTTTCTGGTACAAAACTTGTTTTTCGAAGGAATTAATTCCATGCTGTTATTCGTTTTTTCTCCACTTGCTTCTACGTTTTGAAGCTAACCGTGTAATGTACAAACACGGAATATCATTTTTTCAAATATTGAAATATTGCGTGGGAGAAAAATTTCAGTTAATAATTTTAGTAATAATTTTTAACGAGTTGATTTGATAATTCGCGCAGCTGCACGGAAATTTACTCGATGTTCCGCTATGTCCCGAACAAAGAAAGAGAGAGAAAGGAACGAAGAAATGGAAGGAAAAAATGGAAAAGCAAGACGAGATAGCAAAAGAAAGAAGGTAAGATAAATCAATTAGAACTCAATTAGAAATCAATTAGATCATATTATTCTCTTCTCTCCCGCAGCTGGAATCGTTTCCCATGTATATCCTGTTTCTATCTTGGTCGCAACGATAATTGAAGAGCAATAGCTTCGAACTGTTTTGAGCGCCCCTTTGAAATCGAAACTATCGACTAGCCGCGAATAAGCCATGCGTTAATTACGGATAATTAGCGTTCTCATGTCCACCGGAGGTCGGCAAAGTTTTCGCCAAAGGAATACCCTCGTCATAAGATCAACCTAGAGCGATGCTATGTTAATTAATGAGCTCTGCGAGCCTCTAATCAGACGTACCTTCTGATTGGTGGTGACGCGAAGCTCTCCGCTGTCGCGAGCCGTCTGTAAACATGAATCTAATTTGAACGTGTCGAGGGTAATTCATACAACGTGCTAATTATCGTGGAAAGAGAAAGCGAGAGGCAGATGGATACAGTCAGTCGTAAAAGTCCACGCACTATTCGTCAAATTTTCTATCGACCGATTAATTAATTCTTATCTTTAGAAATTCATTGCTAAAAGGACAAATTCTTCGAAAATTGATCACGGATGTTATTCAATCGTATAAATCGCGATATTATTCGACGATATAATTCTAGAAATGTACAAGAATTGTTCGATAGAATTCAGAGCGACAAGAACGTTGGTCGGAGATGATGGGAATCGATGGAATCCTACCATTTTCTCCTGGCCGTTGCAACGTTAAAATGGCATTAAAAAAAAAAAAAAAGAAAATTTGTCACTCGGTGTAATCCTGCCACGGGAAAGAAAGAGAAATATGCCGACGAGCAAACGTTCATTCGGATTAATATTGTTACACGTGGCTGTTTGCTCTGTCGGGCGTAAACTCACTACTTCGTCGTGTTTACCGGTGCGAAATAAAATACGATTCTCTACCCGGCAATTTCCGGTTTCTCCGATGTGGCTGGAGCTCGCGAATTCTCCCGCAAAGATTCTGCCGAGATCCGAATGATCGTACTGATTTCGGAAAAAGAAGGGGAAACGAGCAAGTATCTCCTCTATTTCGAAATTGAATTATCGAATTTTTAAGATTTTTTTTAATACTTTTATTAATTCAACATGCGAGTAACTTTATATTTCTATCTATTTAATCCCCCTGTAGAAGTTAAATCGATGCAAGCATTTAAACAAGAGGCATCCTAAAATTTTAATTATAAATTAATTGTTTGATTTAATATGATTTGATAATAATGATTTGATAATAACGCAATAAATTAGCAATGATAAAATAGCAATTAATCCGTAACTAGGAGAGCGGTATATTAAATTAATTCGTTTATCATAAGTATCAGTTAATTTTTAATGCGGATGGTAAAGGAGATAGAATAATGAACCTTATAAAAGAGAGATAATTGAGTGTAAATGTTATTTTATAATATTATTACATCTAAGTGCTACAAATTACAATTTATTCGTATATTTGGAAACGCTGTATCTATATTTTGATATTCCGAAGTATCAAGCAAGATCAAAGCTTCTTCGAATAGTATAATCGTTTCGAGAAAATAAATATTCACAAAGGAATATTGCGAAGAACGTAAACTAAAGTGGTGCGATGAAATGAAAATTCGAGGGGCTAGCTAATTTTTTTCAAGCGACGAAAGTAAGTATCGCGTTTAACTTGGGCTCTAGTCGTTGGCTACAACTTCTTTTGGAACGTGTTCAAGCGTTGATGGAGAATACCGGCCGAAGCTTGTACTCTTTCTCTCGGTTTCGCGAAACCGACGAGTTTCGTGGATGGATCGAGCGCGCACACGCTATGCTGTCCACTTCTCAAACTCTAAATTCGTTGCTATAATCCAACTGCAGAAAGCGATGGGAAGAAAAGGAGGTCATAAAAAGTGGCATTTGTTAAAGATGTTAGCTTGGCTGGATTTTTAACACCGAGCGAAGATAACGAAATTTACGGGAAGGAAAAATCGAAACGCATCCGGGTAAAAAAAGATCGAGCGAACGAGTTATAACGAGCGCGTTTAACGCGTTTCAAATCCATGGACGAGTTTTTCATTATGCGCGACGGAATTTCAATAGCGCACTGAAATAATGGTGCAATTATGCGCGCTTTGCTTGCCCCCGTTATTTCACGCGCAACATTAATTCTCGTTCAAACTTTCATTCAAACCTTAATGACATTTTTATTTCGTTCGAAAGCCGTGATCTCGCCAGCTTTTTCGCGATTCATTGAATTGTTACGCAGGCGTTGAGATGATTCACTGATTTAAATACAGTTTAGGATACAGTTGTTGTCATTTGTTTAAGTAATATCGAATATTTCATTGTAATATCGCGTGGAAGAAATGCTAAATACAAAATTTTGTAAGTTAATTATTATTATTTCTTTTATATCGAATTGCAATTACCTAAGTAATACGTAGTTAGATAAGTTGATCAGCGAAAGAACAGCGCTGTTAAAAGAAAAATGAAATATTATTTACCGGGGATTGATAATTGTTGAATTTAATTTCATTGAGACTATGATTAAACATAAATTTCGTGTAAAGCCAGCGAAGAAACAGCGCGAACGAGAGAAAAGGACGGATGGTCCGGAGGAAAGTTGTCCGACGTATTCTGGTGAACCATAGACGAGGGGTGCGCTTTGCTAGGTGTTTGCGAATGCAGCACGCGCGTAATAATCGCTCTGCAACGGAATCGCGTGCGAACCATAAAGGGAGCGTTACGACGTGAGTCACCAAACCTAGCAGCGTGTATGACTCACGCTTGCAATTTGCCAATTAGCAAACTTGGGCTAATCAGATATAGAGTTGCCGGGAACCGAGCGTGCTTCCGTTAACTACCAACTTGTCTCAGGACCAACGTTTGCGATCTCGTTCCCTCGAATTCGCATGTTTCCCGCGTGACTCGTTCGATCGAATAAGTTTACCTTTCGATTTTTCGACATTTTGTTTGCTCGCTTGAGTCATTAATATGTGTTTCTTTCGTTCGTAATTGAACGGCAAGCTGATATAACAAATATGAAAAGCAAAAATTAAGAGAATTTAGTCTTTCTTAGTCATTAACTTCCTTAACACACGGCAATCGTCGTGTTTCTTCCAAAGAAACTGAAAACCTTTCTTTCACTTTGCTCGCATCAACATATTCGAATATCATTCGAAATGCGATATAGTTCAGTGGATACTGAATATTCTAGCGATCGATTAAACGTGCTTTAAAGTTGCACGAGATCGATGCAACGGAATTTACATATTCATACAAATCTCCCTTTTAGAATAGATTAAGAAATTATCGGTATCGTGGTTAGAAGTGAAAATAATGTCGTGACACGTGCACGACAATTGTTAGACAATTATCAGACGTAATCAGACGAATACGATTTAATGGAAGCGTCTATTATCTTCCGTTGTTTCTGCTCTGTGCTGCCTTTATTATATCTTCATAATTCAGTTATTAGATCGCGCTACTAGGTGTTCCCTTCCTCTCTTGTGGCCTGTTTAAGAGGACACGGCACTTCTCTAGATCGGGATACAGCTTTTAGGTGGAAGTTGGAAAGTTTGGATGGTTGAAAATTGATCGGCGAGAGGGTATACTCGCGTATGCCTCAAAACGTGCTCCGTAATTTCTGTCGGGGCTTACCTTAGATGTAAATTGACCCAATTATATTCACGGAAAAACCATTTGCGCCGTATCTGTAATTTCATGAAATATTCGATACTGTGCCGTGACGTTGATTTGTGAAAAGTATCGCATTTGAAGTCACGCAGATAGAATCTTCAAATAATAAATAGATGGACTAATGGTGTATAAACGGACTCATTGCACGAGAACGTAAAATAAGGTGACGGAAGAGGACTATTAACGGGGAACGATAATAAAAAAATAATCACACCAGTTAATAATAAATACTGCAACGTTATTTTATTATCGGCTACGGTATCATAAAATTTATTAAATTATATTCCTCGTTTTTCGATATTTGTTTGCTTTTGATATATTCGTCAAATATGTATACACAACGTTAAGAAAAATGAATTTTTCTTCGTCTCGTTGTTCTCACATACATTCGAGATAGAAATGAATCACACCGGAAGTATAGTCTGCCGTTGCTACGCTTTTATATCATGTTTGAACGTCGATTAATTCGCCGCACAAAAAGGTAATTATAGCCCGGCAAATAAGGTCGTATCTTTATTACAATGCCGCATTCATAATCCCACGATAAATGCCTATTCCACATAATCTGCCCGCTGTGTTTCTGCGCCAATTTGAATACAAAGAACCATGATAACTAACTCCGGTTTCATTGTCGGAGATATAATGTAACGACTGGCTCGTCGGCCGTGATGTATGCGTCCGATGCCCGGAATCAAGTTGAAAAATTTGAACGAGCTTTCCGCAACTTTGAATGACATCTATCTTTCTTTCTACTCTTTTTTTTCCAACACCTCTACTATTGTGAATCGTCGAACGTTCGCAAAAGAGAATACAGTTTCGATTTTTAAAACAAATTTATCTTTCTTGCCTTTTGTAACGATATAGTAACCTAATATCAAAGAGCATTCTATAGAATACACAGTACGCAGTAGCGAAAAGTTTTCACGTTCGTAGTATCGGTCACGCTTTGCATTAGAGTCGTTCGCGAGCAAAGGGTCGATCGTAACTCGCAACGGCAATTGTCACAAAATCTGTTCGGACATTTCGCATCTATCACGAGGAGCGAAATGTTGCGCGTTCCGCGCATCTCGCAAGCAACAGCTCGTAACAGAGCGATGTCTCGCGCTTTGTTAACCACGCGGCTAGACAGCCGGCTCTTTCCGTCAGGACACGGGCCGTGGATATGGCCAGGTCGAGGAAACTTATGCCAGCAGGTAACTTTTGATCTGAAAAGTGGTGGCAGGTTGGCGGGGGTAGCCGTGGACTTGAATGGTGAAGTGCCTGGAGGGCCGTTAGATGCATTTTTCATGTCTCGTCCAAGATATACACAGCGAGAGAACGATCTAGCTAGCCGCCTAGCTCTCTTTCTCTCTCTCTCTCTCTCTCTCTCTCGACCTATCGCTCTTTCGGTCGGTTCGTTCGGTCCGTTTCCCTTTCTCCGACGATGCGATTCTTCGACAACACGAAAGTGGACTACACGTCCGCCGTTTCTGCTTCGTTGCGTCGTACGAAAAGTCGTCTTCGCGAGATAGAGACCCAGTATATTCGAACGGCATAATTTCTTGGATCGTTCTTTATCGCTTCTCAGTTGCTTTATTCTAGCCTCCCTTCTTTCGAACGACCGGCACGACCAAGTATAGCGAAGAACTTGCGAGATCGATGGATCGTCCAGACTTTTGTCTCTCGATCCGTCCTCCCTTCGAATTTATTATTCTCGATAACTTTTCCTCGACACGGATTGCGCCGCTAGTCCGCTGCTACGCGAGACTATACCCGCTTCTTCGCGACTCCATAGTTCGAGTACGTGACGCCAGTCTCGCTTTCTTACCTTGTTCCTTATTCTATTTCTATGTATATGTATATACGCTATTATACTATGTACAGTGCAAGAGATTTACACCGTCCAATCTACCGAGTGGAAATTTTTATTCTTTATTCTTTTATGTTTAAGGACGAGCGAAAGGATAGTAGTGCGATACTATTAATATTTTATAGAATATTTGACGATAATACACTGGATGATCATGATCAAATGAAAACACTACGAACAAATAATTTGGCTACATTTTGATGCGTCAACGATACTCTTCTATTTCATCGTTCTATAGCAGGAGACTTATGACACGTTGTCATTTTTTACTGCCATTGTTCATTTGCAACAGTGTCGCTTGATATTGGTGATTTATGAGTTTGTTTTTATTCTCCTGTATTTTTCTAGTTTCACTCGTAAGAATTATTAAAATAAATGGAAACGAAAGAAAATTCTTTCTCTCTCTTGACACGTTTGAATTCGCTCCATACATATTTTATAACTCTTGGATCAGCGTTCTATTTTCGAAAAATTTGTCGATTGGAAGAAACGAACGACACATACATAGATAGTCTAAGCTAGGACTTTTGCACATGTCCGTATATGCGCGTACAGAGAACGTAAAGAGCGGTGTACGCGTTTCCCGAATGGATATAGGCAGGGGGGTTGATCGATCGTCGTGCTTATCTTAAATTCAATGGGGTATCGGGCGATTGAATAAAATCGAAACCCGCTGGCAAATCGACGTTAATAACGTTTAAAGTTCGCAGACCGAGATGAAGGAATCTCTTGCCCGATAATGCTGACTGCAACCGACCGCTGCTTCGATAACTTTTTATTGCACTCTGAATTCTATTCTTGCCGTAACTCTGATTTCTCATATTTTCTTTTGACGTCCACTTGGGATCTCGTTAATGCGATACTCGAGCGCAATGGAAATAACTTAGTTTCCGGGAGAAATCGAGCGTTAGGTGCGACTTGTTGTTTGCATCTACGAAGATGAGGATTTGGAGAACGCTGTTATTTCTGTCAAATATTCTTAATCGAATTGACATCGTTCGCTTATAAGTAATTAAGTTTTTAAATTAGATTATTTAACTTTAATTTGTACTTTCCATTTACACGAACATTTTTACAACCATAAGTCGTACATTTCTCGTTGTGTAAATGCTTTCTTTTTTCTGTTGCAGGTAAGCGTTCACAGTGTGTTTCTCCGCGTAATTCCTACGAGTTGAAGATTGATTCTGGATGCAGCTAAATAAGTACCAATTTCAGTCATATATACGTATATTATACATTGCTCGAGATAATTAGGAAATCTTGTATTCCCAGAGCGAATCAAATATCAGAGCTAAAGGGAACGTTATACTATATTATGATATATGAAATACTTGAAACGGCGTGATCGTATGCGAGCAAATCAAGGACATAAACCGAATTTGCTACGAATTGAATATAAAAAGGTTATCTGGAATAATTCGTCTCGACACATAGCTATTCATTTACATTACGTGAATTTCCTAATTGTTTCTGGCAGTCTAAGGAATTACAATACTCAACGAGTCGTATCTGTACGTATAGACGTATGTATTTGAATCGGTATCTTACGTACGCCTAAAACTACGATAATCCCTCAGTTATTAACCAGCCGGTTCGGACAATACCGATACCACGATGATTAGATAATCCGCGAGTTACAACCGTTCACAATATAAAACTGTGTCGTCCGTTTATCGTGGCGTCGTTCGTCGATAAGCAAAACCGTTTAATCCGATGATGCATTTCTATCCTATAACTCGAACTATAACTGACTATCTATGAGTGCTTCTAGTCGTTTCACGACTATCAACGTACGACTAACGTGTCGCTCACAAATCCCTGTCATTTCATCGACCACCGCGCTGAATATAAAACGTTACCTAAAAGCGCTAAACGAAACGACTAGTCGAAATTCACACGAACGAGCTTAAGATTGGTGTCGAACCGTGATAAGGGTAGGTATATCTAGGAATCGAAGAAGTTAAGCGAGAACTCGGGGTGGAGGGCAAAGGATCGGTAAAGTGGAAAGCGAAGAAAGAAGGCGGAGAAATTGGGAGTGAAAGAAAGCGGAGAAAAGTAGCTCTACGGTCGACGATAGAGGCTGCTTAAGATTTCGGACGCGTGCTGGCTCTTCTTAACCTTTGCCTCGTCCGCGTTTTTTAACGCGAAATCTCCTTTTCCCCACCCACTCCCACTGTCACGAATCTCCCCCTCCCCTGGTTCGTGCATAGAGGGTCGTCCCGAGTTCTTTCAAGTTCTCTCTGGGGTCGCATCGAGCTACATCGTGGACCGCTCGGTTGCAAATCCAATTGAACCGGGTCTCATCCTCGTGTCACGCCGTGATTTTTTTACTTTTCATCGTCGCTTACCCTTCCCTCGTTCCCCTCTATAATAGTTGCTCTTCCCGAAAAGGGGAGACGACCAAACGAGCTTCTATCCGAGGATTTCTACGTTTTTTTAGCGTCGCTTAGAGCAGACTAGAACGTCGTTTAAAGGCTCGATCGTTCTTGAATGAGAATGCCGAGTGGTGGTTTTGGATTTGCGTTACGCCTTACCGTTAGCGTACCGTGAGCGGATAAGTGACATAGTCGCCACAATGACGTTGGGATTGTATCGGCGAAGAAGAGATTATATCGACCAATCAAATTAAACCAATTTCTTGGGATCTCTTTTTATACGACAAAGTCCCTTTGCTCACCGATATCCTGAATAATACGATTTGCAAAAGTAATTTACTCGCGCGTGACGCGTATTGGTTTACAGGGATGATAAGCTAAATTTATGTGTTTCGTTCGCAAGGGCCATTAATGTAAAATTGAATACAAGTCTGAAACGACCGGATAACGTGATTACGACGTTAAACTACGAGTATCGATGGTAATCATTTGTTATACACATAATATTCATTAGGTGGCCGACGATGTGTAATCGATCCGATCGTACGCGCCAAAGCAATGTTTTAATTCTATTAGCAATTGCGTGGAAGAGTGTTTATAGCTTATTACGAAATAAATCTTATCTCATGGTTAAAAGCATCGTGTCGTAATATCAAAATATCTACGATCAGCGGATTTACGTTTTTTTCAAATGTTCTATTCAGGTCGTCCAATTTCATCGATCCGAAGCACAGAATGAAATTGATACCATCGACTTTATCCTTCCTTCGACTTCCGTTTACCCCGCATTCCACCTTCGTTCCTCTAGCAATTTACATACACGCTTTATCTCGTTCTCTCGGCGATATTCGTCTTCATCTCTCGATCCCTTTGTCCGAATAGATGGAACGTTGAATCAAAGGCGCGGCCTTTCGTCTTTCTTGATACATAGACCGACTTCTTATCGCCATCGAGTCGAACAGGCAACTTTTCTCTCACCTCCTTCGACCCTGACCGAAACGAGAGGGCGAGCGAGAGAATCTTTGAAGATGAAGTGCTCGAACATCGGCATTAAGAATCTAACTTCTTCTCGGATGTTCTCTCGGACACGTAGCATATAAGATCTGCGCGCACTCTTTCTCGTCGTTTTTCTCCCAGTGAGAAACTTTTCGAAGCTTCTTCGAACCTGGTCTGCCCACCCCATTCGACAACCTACACTTGTATACTCAAGGACCTCGAGCAGTCTACCTACGTGTGCAGATACCTATGTAGATGAGTTGGTTCCACGTTACCCCTTGGATGATGAACAGCGACCGACGCGCAGCAATGAAAGTTTTACCGAATGTTCGACGATCGAGAGCAATTTCTCGTACCAACGGCCATGGAAAAGTATCCGTGACACGTGGAACGTGATATAGTGGAAGAGGAAATTTTCGGAAATATTTCTTTCGTAGAACGGGAGAGAATATTTGTCTTGCTCATTCGGGTTAAAACGCGTGCGATGCTTTCCGGGAGAGTCGTAGGTCGTTACGACGAAAAATTGGGAGAGCTTCTGGTAAACAACGCGATAAATATCGCGCAAAACGGTAGGCGTGTAGAGTTTGTTATTCGCGAGTGAAATTAGGTCGCTGGCAAGGGTGGAAATGGAATCGATCTTCCTTTTATTCCGATCGCTTCTTTTTTGATCGCCAACCATTGTCGCCATTGTTTTAATCAGAACTATAATCACCGATTTCGTATTTTATGTTAACTCATTAAGAGGAAATTTCATTTACGGATTTTTAGTCAATTCTTTTTTTAACGTTGTAAGTATTAAGAGGAATACTCCCTCTCTCTCTCTCTTTCTCTCTCTTTCGATCATGTTGGCTTATTTTAACGAGCACTTAAAGAATCAATTTGCAAAAGAACATAATATTACCATTTTCAATTTGAGAAAGGATTTACTACTTATAGTTAGTCGTAAAAATATTAAATGATCCACATCGCTTGAAGATAACCAATCGACGATTCGAACGGAGGCAGCCAGGTGTAATGGCAAACTTAAGTGGATTTTGTTTTATTGCCAAGCTGGCATAATACGCCATTATTAACCGTGTAACGTTAGCTCGCTCAAATATTCGCGCGTATAACTAGGTAATTCTATTACTCGTGGAATAAGTGCCGCGTAAATTGCTTCTATTGCGTTTTATTTTTCGCGTGGCGTGCAAAGTAGGAGGATAAGGCTGCGTTCTTAAAAAAGAAAAGAGGAAAAGAAAAGAGACGGAGAAAATGGGACGTAAATTCTTGGCCTTATTGAAAGCAGGTCGGATGGTTATAATGAAATTTACGACTTGCCTCTGAATGGTCAGTTTCGCAAAGTGTATGGAAAAGTTTCTCCGTGGTTTTCTTTCCGTGAGTTTAAATCCGATCTCTTCTCTTAACCCCGCGCGTTCGTAATAAAGAAATTTTCGCCCTCCACCGCGGCAATATTTAAATTGAAGTTACGCAACTGCGATATTACTTTTTTATCGGGTTGGATTCCAGTTCAGGTACAGTATGTAAGCGTTTCGATGAAAACGAAGTGGCAGGTCTTTCTCCGCGAGTTTATTTTCCCTCTGTGAACAGTCGAAGGTGATACAATCGTATAGTTGAACCGTAGACTGTACGATATTCGCGAAGATGATGAATGGACACCGAACCGAGGAATTGTGAAATACGAGACTGTCGAATTTCTGCTTTTTGAGTCTATCATCGTCCGTTTTAGAATACTATTTCTCGCAAATATTTCTCGAAACCAACGCTTATCGTCGCTTTCTCGAGTATTTACTTTTTTGACACGGAAAGTTTTGAAACATCCCGTATTACAAAAATTCCAGGTCGAACGAGGTGAACAATAGCTCGCGCTCCATTTTATTTCTATCTAAACAGCGTAAAACACTTTTCGCCTTAAGAAAACCCGTTCTTATCTTCGAACGTAATCTTCCTCCTTTCCGAGGGAATCCTCGCAAAGAGACAAAAGAGGATACGAAGAGAACGGCACGCTCGGTTTCCCTGCATCGTTGCCTCCCCGTGTTCATCGAAAAGATCGCTCCGCGTTTCGCTTTCTTTCTCTCCGTTCGCTCTTGGAGACGATGTTTTTACATGTGTTCGGGCAACCAGCACGGATTTATAGGTCGCCGTGCCAGGGAAAGAAACGAGAGTTCCCAGAATTACTTTTTGGTCCGTTCGAAGAAGACCGGAGGATGCGCGATTTCGAGGTTTAGATGTCACGGTTCGCGATAAGAAGCAGAAAAAGGGTGTAGAAGGAGAAGAAAAGATGGAGGTTGAAGGTTCGAAGGTAGCGGAGGAAGATCGTGCAGGAAATGGGAGGGGCGGAGGGAAAGAGGTTGCCGAGACTTTCGTTTGGCGAGGACGGGGCACCGGTTTCTATCTATGTTAATTACCGAGGCGAACGTAAATCACGATCGCCCAGGTGCTCGGTCGGCAAAGTAGGTAGCGCAGTCTGGGCTTCCACGAACCGACACGAGCCGCGGGATAAAAGCTGTAATTAATTACGCAATTATCCAACCTGCCTCTCCCCTTCTAACCCCGGTTTTCAAGATAAAAACCGTATTTTTCGCTTCGATGCGGATTACGACCGGCTACAGCGTTCTCCGTCTTTTCCCTCTTCCCTTTTTCCTTCCTCCGCAACGTCTTCGTCCAATTGTTCCCCTCCTTTTTTCTCGCTTCTTTACGTTCGTCTAAGATCTTGCTTTTCCCCAAAGATTCTCATACGTATTCTACTTTACGAGTTCGAACGATACATTATTTAAGCAATCATTGTTCAAACATTTTATAAGAATAACGCCAAGGTATATGTTCGCTACTCGAAGGAAAAGGAAACGATGTTTTCATCGAATCGAAAAAGGATTTCTCGATAGACAGCTTCTTTGGGATTTTGTTGGCTCCGAAAGCCTGCCGTCTTATACTTTGTTCGCATCATTCTCAGCTTCCACTTCTATCTTCTTTTTCTCGCATCGTTCCTGTCGTGTGATTCTACTTTCTTGGTTCTACGGATTCTCGTCCCATCTACTATCTGTCGGGCGGTACGGTTCGCGCAGCTCTTTTTGTTACACCCGCTTTCCCAGGTATTCCTGATTTAGAGCTCATTTTCGTCGGCCGAAAGCTGTGCCGTTCTCACCCCTGAATCAACTTTGCGCCCTTCACAAATCACCGTCGGCCCATTATGTCGCTCTCTTTCCTGCTTTCTCCTTCTTTCCGTCTGTCGCTGTTTCTTGGTAGGGGACGCGCTCTAGCTCTCTCGGTCGGGAGTTTGTTTGAGCCAACGGCCGGCGGGGTGTAACAGCCCGCTTCAGCGACGCGGCAAATTTTTGGGGATGGAACGCGCGTCGCGCGTCATTTAAGTCATCTCGTGTCCTTAGCGATCTCGCGTCGCTTTGAAAATTTGCGAGAAGAACGAGACCTGTTCCTATCGACCGACGAGATATCTTCGAAAATAGTATCTGCAGTCGAATTTCGTTTGAAAACAATCGATACCCGGTTGAGTTTATCTTAAACCAATTCTATGGAATTACGGCTTGCTGGACGTTATTGCTCTTCCTCGTTGCTCTCTCCCAATCCGCCTTCCTGTTCCGACGTAATAAATCGTCGTCTTGGGATCACCATCGTAATTATCCTTTAATACCAATTCATAAGAGCGCCGACCATTTTCAAACCCCCGCACGTAACTCTAGGAGAAGTACAAGGATGTACTTACTTACTTAGATTCTAGCGCAACCAGCCGTAGCTGTGTGCGAGTTTGTCCTAACAAACACATATACACATATACGCCAACTCTTCTCTCCAGAGACCGATATACGTGTATCGTTTTTCACGATAAGAGGCTACCAAGTATCACGTCGAAAGAACGTCTTGATTCTCGCCAAATTTTCTTTTTCCCACCCTTTGCCACCTTTTGTCCCTTCGCCTCCTATCTTTCCTTCCTTTGTTGTTTTCTGCTTTGTCCGTCTTCGTTTGTTCTCGTCATTTCGTTCATTTTTTCCATTCCTTTCCAGAGACATTTTTTTAGTACATTTTCAATGGTTAGTTGAAAAAAATATATTATTTATATCTATATAATTTGTTTAAAACCTCGTTAACTCTGGAATCCAACTTTCTCCAGATCTCTATTTGCGATACGTAACATTTTTTCTTATCTATATAAAAAATAACTTTTATCTAGATAAAAGATAACAACGATATTTGGTTGGATGGAAGTGGAGCATCGTATTTCCTTTTTTCATTTTTCTTCGGTTCTCCCTTCGAGTCTAGCTCCTTCGCGGCGATTTTTGTTTCCGGCCAACTAATCAGCCAAGAAGAACGCGGCCTGATTACCGAAGCGGACTTAACGGGCCTGGAAACGCCGGATTCGAGACAGCAACAACTGGCTGAAGCAGCAATCGGGGAGCCCGGTAATTCCAGCTACCTTTCGGAACACGAAGAAAAGGAGAATCGAATCGGGGCTCGCCCCGTGGCATTTCTGATGTGGCCATCGGGTGCAGGCCATGAATCTTTCATGTGTCAATCGCTATCCATCCTCCTCCTTCCTCTTCTTCTTACTCCTTTATTGGACCGATTGTTCGTCTCGTCTTTTTTCGTGAAATCCCAGGGAGTCGATGCTGCTGCGAGTTATCGGTCAGCAGAATCTGTCAATCGACGGGTTAACGTATTCTGGTTGATTGTACCACCATTGCCACCAAACAACGCTGATAGCATCATACGGACCATCTTCCTCCGCTATTTCTCACTCTCGTTTCGTAAATCAGAATTCTGGCGATGTATGACATCGAGAACAAGGATTGCTTTCCAGTGAACTGGAAATCATGCCGGTTATTAGGGTGAATCTTTTCCATGAATTTGTAGATTCGTTACTTTTTGCTACTGTGAGGATTGTCGAAAAGATTAGAAGAAAGGAAGCATTGAATTTTGAAGGATTGGAAAAATCGATAGCGTGATACATTCGCGATATCGGGTTCTTAGAATTCCTAGTATCCAAAGAGAGAAATAATTCAAAATCGAAGCTGTGAAAGTTTGAAAAAGTTTGTCCAATCGACGAATCTTTGAGAAACTCGAAACTTTATACGGTTAATAAAAATTTATTTAAAAATGTACAAAGAGAAAGACAACAGCAGTTATAAAAGTATTCAAACGGTTATCAACGGGTGAGACACGGTAGAAACAGTGAAAACATTTTTAATCGTTGTAATTCGTTTAATTACATCGAATGTTATATATGAGCCATGTTTTCGAGCTTCGATCACTAAAAATCGATAAAAGTGAATCTTGCAATTTGATAGAAATCGGACCCGTGTGAAATCAAAAGCCGAAAATCAATGGAATTCTAGTGAAAAACAATCGAACGCTTCAAGCATTTTCAAAAGAACTCGCCTTTTCACTTTTTTCACTAATCTACAATTTTTTTGTCTGTTTATTTTGAAATTATATATAAATTTATTTTGTCTGTTTGTTCTTTTTTACAAAGAATTGAAAACTAAAGCGGATAAATTAAAAAGAAAAAGTTAGTAAACAATCGATTGAGTAAACGATCGATTGTTCAAGAAAAGTGTTAAAACTTTAATTCGATTGGCGTGTTATAGGATAGTTTTCTTTACGATATTTACTTTACTTCAAATCAACGTAAGTCTTATCAATTGCACTTTTCTAATTTACGACATTAAGAGAATGGATTTTTAATTGCCGTCGTTCGTTCAATGTCATTGTGGCCCATTCTTGCGCGCTGAGGTAACTCGTAGCTGTTCGCAAAACGGCATTAAACCGTATTAACTTTCGTCGAGGTCGAGGGAATTCAGTTAACGTAATCGCGTTCATTATCCCTGGCATTCATAGGATACTTGTCGCGATCTGGGTCGGCCGGTTACAGACGGTGAACCGGCAGTTGCGCAGGAATTTCACATAGTATATCGCCGGTATATTAAGTTTGCATCGTTTACGTTCAAAAATGACGAAGCAGGTGTTAATAAATCCGTTTAATCCGACTGGATCGTAAGATAGTAAATTATCATCGCGTTTCTGATGTACGATCGGTCAGTCGAATCGAAAGAGACACGGAGAACGGACAGAGACAGAGAGAAAGGGAGGGGAGGGTTAGTGGAACAGAAAGCAGGCTCGATTATCGGAAAACGGTCCATCACGCTTGCTGTTGGTGACCCACGCGAATCGTCTGGCCTTCGTCTCGACGCTGAGTTTCCTTTCTCTTGTGCAAGTGTTCCCCTTCCTTTTCCTGTCTTCGGTGTTACTTTTCAAAGTCGACAAAAACTTCGTGTTATTGGTCGTTTGATCTGGTTCCGGAGATCGTAGAGCCACGCGCTCCACAAAAGCGAATCGTCTGTATTACTCGTTACCTATCTCTATCTCGACCAAAGATATCCTAAAACCAGATCCCTCTTTGCGTTATCACGCACCAACTCCTTTTGCTCTCATCAGGGCCATAATTATCCTTCAAATTCACACATCCACTCCAGGATCCGCTATCGTTGCCGAGGCGAGAAGGTAATAAGGATCCGTATCCATCGACAACACAGTCTAATCGTAATTCCAGGGAGGCCACGGGACCGGGGTCGACTCTAAATCCGATTCGAATTCGCAGGAAGGGCGCGCTCGGCCGGTTAACCCGGTAGAAGGAGGCAGAAATGAAGCAGGCGGTGGATCCTCGGCCCCAGGGCTCATCGTTCATTCATGGGGCATTTACTCGGTATCCCCGTAAAGCCAAGCTCGAGCAGACTCGCTTTCCTCCTTCGGGCAACCCCTTGTGCCTCCTTACATCATTCTCTTGTCCTCCGGAATGGATCGGGATCAGGCGGATATAATATCTTCCTGAAGGATTCATTTTCGAGCACAGCTGACCACCGGCAGTTCGTGTCCTCGGCATTTTCGAGTCGCAATTCGTCTTTCGTGAAACATTGTTCCCGGCCTTGCTCCGCCTGGCTACTTCGGCAACTATTCATTCCGCCCGATGCGGACCTCGTAATTGCTTCGTCGTTTGTCTTTATCACTGCAACGTGTCTCGCGTGTGCATCGCTTCAGGCTCACTGCACACCAGCGATGCGTCGCTATTGCAATTTTATACCTGGTGGCGCTGCCCGATTTCGATTTGCTCGACTTTTACCGCGCTCTCTCGAAAGGCTTAGCTTAGCTCTAGGTCGACGGTATTTTTAGGTTTTACGATGCCGACAAGAATGTTTGCTACTTTTAACTTTTGCACTCGAACATTTAATTTATTTTGGACACATATGGATAGCTTTAGTAGAAAACTTAAACGAAGATAACGAAATTTTCTTTATCACCGTGTATACGTTTTATCTACCATTTGCACTTTTCATTTGCGTTTCAGAATGCGTCGTTTCTTAATATTCGTGTTCGTCGAAGCCTCGTTAAAGTACTCGAGGTGAGTGGGTTGCTTGAAAGAATCGCAATGGTTCTGGAAGTTTCGAAGAAAAATTAAATTAGCATCGTAGCTAGCTGGCTCTTCGCAGGAAACTCTGTTCTTCGCGCAAACCTCCGAGTTATCGTGCTTCGTGTTACTCTGTTCGCGGTGAAAATGTCAAATTGATGTTATATCTGCATGCAGAATTTCGAATCGGCGTAGCAACGTCGCGATTTTAGAGTGCGTACCGAGTGCATAACGTTGGATTAATTGGTCGATTAGATATTTGCAAATGTAATTAAACGTCATGAACGAAGTCAGTCGGATCTTTCTGGAATTATTAGTATCACTAGCAAGGAAGACAAAATCGATTTCAAACATAGATTTAATTATCCGTTCCGTCAGTCTTCGTACGAAGGAATCTGGCTCCGACGTTCAATTCGAAAAGAAAAAGATTTATTCGTAGCTTAAGTTGCTCAATTACCACGGTAATTGGCAAGATCCAAGTTCGCGTTTAGGTTCAGTAATTCGATCAACCGACTTTCACCGAGTCTTACAGTTTCATCCGAGCAATCTACACTAATCTTTCCTGAATATCCGACTCGGTCAGGCAAATTTGTCTAGCCGGTCTAACGAGTCGAGTAATTGGCCGAACATTCTAATCTCCAGATGCTTAATTAACCTACCGACTTTGTTTCCCTGAAATACGAAAAAAGAGCAAGATACTATTGTTATGAATTCTAAATACTTTCTAAATTGCCACATGACCATAAAGTCTACAATTTCACAGTTTACATTAAACTTCCAATAGTGATTCTTCGGCGCTTTTACGAATAACAATTCGCGCGCTACTTCTATTTCAGCGATAACATCCAAATTCCACTACATTAACACGTTAACTGCAAGATATCGAAATGACGCGAAGAAATAGAAGCAAAGAATCGATCTTTAGCGGTATTAGTTTCAATCGAGAACGACAGAAGGCTTTGCAGTCAACGTCATTTATCACTGCTGTCATACGTGAGAAGGTCTGAAGGAAACGCTGGTAGGAAGAGACACCGTTCGGTAATTGGCCACTCTTTCTATCGCGGGCACCGTTGCTATCGAGCGAAACGCTCAAAGACCATCGAAGTAGCAACTAAATCTTTGTGACTCCATTATTGGATCCTCATACCTCGAAAGTGGGATGGTGGCGATGGAGATGGCGGCGGTGCGGCGGCGGTGCGGCGGCAGTGCGGCGACGGAGGTGCAGTGGCGGGTAGCACCGCGATATGAAATCCGGGGGAGTAGAACCCCCTCTTGTGCTTGTGAAGGCACGCGCGTTCACGAGCACGAGCACGAGCACGAGCACGAGCACCGTCGTGCGGTGAAACGGCACCCGGATCGAAAGTTATTACAAATTCCAATCATAAAGGCCAATCGATAAGCCACGAAGCTTCAAAGAAAATTATAAGTTGAGCATCATGGATCCACGGGATAGGGGTGGGTTGGTTTGGATAGGGGATGAGGGTAGTTGGAGGCTAGGGTGAGTCGATCGAGGAGAGAGGCAAAGGGGGCAGCCAGGTCGTAAAGCCATGAAAGCGCCTCCAACAAGGCGGCATTGCAGCCAGCTTTTAAAGTTAATAAATTCGTCGGCTTGCTCTACTCTTCCAACGGTTTTCCCTTCCGCTCTAGCTGCGTCTCTTTTCTTCTTCGTCGCTTCGCCATTCTTCCGTTTCGTTCTAGCTCGCCCCCTCCCCCTCTGTCCTTCGTTTTGTTGGCCTCGCTTTCTTTCTGCTTTTTTCCTTTCTTTTATCAATGATGGAGATTTAAACTTAGTTTGAGCGGGAGAACGAGGTAAACGGATTTAATAATATCCTGTATCAATAATAAATCGGATTTATATTTAGGTGTATCGCGGGGAGTTCCTCGGTCCTTTATGGCGCGTGCCACTGGCCAATGGATCGTGGAATGTTAGCCTCGGGTACGACGTCGATAATTTCTTGCGATTTAGAACCTGATCGAATATATTCATAAGACGGCGATAAAAATTTCGTATGCAGCGAAGGAACAAAACTGCACCGACACGGATCAGCTTCTCCTGCAAAATCCTGTGTGCAAATTTCTAAAAAATTGTCCGGAATATTTATATTTTGAAAATCGTTTTTAATTAACCGATAAGAAAATTTGATAGATAGGTTGCTTTATTTTAACGCGATTAATATTACGAAAGATACATCGATATTTATTTAATCGATTACCGCAGTACACATTTTTAATATTCACTGAAATCGGATGCGTGAACATTGAATTGATTAAAAAGGATTATTTTAAATGAAATGCAAATACCAGGCCTTAACACGATGGTTTTAATTTCGATAAAATTCATATTATGTTTGTTAGAAATCTTTTGTAAAAGTAGTACTTTGTTTAAACGAATTTCCTATAAATATTAATCATGCGTGTACGAGTATAAATAATATCATGACTCGTTGGTTTTGTTCATTCTCGCTTCAAACGTTTTATGCATGATTTAAATCACACTAAAAAACTTTTAAACAGAAAAGACACGTAAGATGTTAACTCGCAATAATTCGATTTAACAATCAGAAATCTAGCGATTATAGAATTTTCTACAGCACTCGTGGTCGTTTCATCGAACGCGCGAGAAACAAAGGATCCGCAACGAATTCGGTGGCCCAAATTTCGCACAAAGCACGGCTGGCCTGTCGACGGTTCTTCCTGTTTCTTTGACTATTCGTCGTCCATTTGTCACGTAGTGTCCATTTGTGCGCTAAGGCGGGCCGGATGTAACAATTTGCGTCGCGACTTTGATCTTCTCGCGTCATTTTCACGGATCCACCCGCATAGTCCAACAAATTCTCGGCTAACAAAGCGCATCCATATTCCACCCGGAAGGACCATCGGGTGACCGGGCTTTGTTATACGATTATTGCTCTAATACCCAGGTGGATCTACCCTTGGTAATCGTGTCGAGCCTTGGTTCACCCCTTCTCGCTTGTACTAGCTTCTACTAAATCGTAGAACGCGCTTCGCGTTTGTGAATGTGTTTCTAATGAAATATTTTAATCCTCGAGTCAAAGCCCAATATGTAATAGGTATGCGTTACAACAAAGTTGAGGAATATTTCTATCGAGCAATCGTAAATACGTTTCCGCTGTAAATCCGATAATTTTTATTAATACGTTGGACCGTTCCTTGAGAACAAGAGATGTTCTTGTTATCAGCAGATGAACTGTACCTTTGCTTATGGATTTCCTTTTATTCTATCCGTTCTTCTTTCTTCTTTTTCCTTATTCTTCTATACATATCGTCGCTTGAAATCACCGTAATAAATTTGTCGTGGCAGAGATTAAAGCGCAATTTGGCCTGCAGCCGTTAGAGATCAGAAAATTTATTTTTCGTTTGTCGGGGAAGTATTTGCATTTTCCGTGATGTAGAATTAACAAACTACGGGCTTTGTATGTGGTTGGTTCGTTTGCTGCCGGAAAATTGCATTTTGTTGCGTATTGCACAGTGCACAGCGCGAATTGTCGAATTTGGCTGTAGAAACCGCTCTGTTCTGTTGGGTTAATAAGTATGTATAATGTTACGTGCAAGACAGTGAGCAAGTGGGACGTTTGGCACAAAGATGGGAAAATCGGATGTTCATTGAGGTATGAAGTAGCTTTCGGCGTTAATTCCCCGAAATAGCACGAAAGGCGGAAATCAGAGGTCTTTGCACGATCGAATTGCAACTATTTGCAACTATTTATTAAGTAAACTTGAAGCTTTTACACGAGCTAAAATTATTTAAAATAATATATATTTATTTGTATAACAATTTTACGATAGTTCGAGGAACATTCAGTTTTGATGCTATAATTGTCAGAGTAGATCTTCGTGTGACTACGTTCATGTACACACCGTAGAATGATTGATATTTCGAAATTTCAACGTGTCGATAACTAATGGATGACTCCGAAATGGATATGTCTTGTTACAGATTAGCTGTGTTCGCGTTTCACTCGGAATAGTGCCATGTGATTTACAATGCAACGTCCTCTAATAATTTATATGCCAAAAACTGAGCAACTCCGAACCTAGAAAGAGACATTTTCAATATAATATAACATCAATAACTCATTTATATTTTATACCTATCCCATGCTCTTCAATACTAAGAACAATATCATAATTCCATGCTACAAGTATCGAGAAAAATTCCACTTGCACGCAATTTTTCATCGCCATAAAAATAACAAATTACAGAATTCCACTAAAGAAATGGACGATAAGGGAAGATATTCCCTAATTTTGAAACATGTAGAGAAAAATCCAACCTTTGGTAAACTGTTCCCGTTGGTTTCGGTTCCATCGACTGTATCACGAGGCATATTTTTTAATAATTCGAAAAGAAGATCAGCAAGGAGCGATCGCGACCGTATTACATCAAACGTATCCGACGGGAAGCGAGCACGAATGTCAAAGTTTAATCGTAAGGAAGCACCGTGCGTCGTATAACGTGTGTAGGCGTTGGACAGCGACGCAAAGAAATACGTATCATCCGGGTTATATTTCAATCAGACATAGTGGCGCTTTATACGGCCGCTTCTTATCCGTCGAGAGACCACGGATGGATAACTGATAGGGGAACGAAACGCTGCGGACGATATTTTATGGAGTTCCCTCGGTTTTTATTGCGGCAGACTTTTAGGACATCTCTTAAGGGAGTCCGGTTTGTAGTTACGCGGAATATCCCGGAGGCACGGGGTGTTCCTTCTTCGAGACATATCGAGCACCGAATGTGCCAGCGGTTGCACGCGATCCGTTGAAAAATTCAATGGGTACTGCTCCGAGAAAAGTTACCTTTAAACGTGTCGCTGCGCTACTCGGAAAATAATTATCCTTGCTGGGTTTTATGGTGGCGGGAATTTTATGGCATTGATTTTTCCTGGAACTGCGGTCGAAATTCGCCAGAGAGATAGACCAGGCTCGGAAAAATTTTATTCGAAATACGGATAAAAAGTAATCGTTTGAAATAGCGAGCCATACTTCAAATACTTTATTATCTTTTATTGCAGAGATATAACATAGGAAAAGTAACGTTATTTCGCGTTAGCATCGAATGTCCGTACATTCAACAAAAATAGTATAAGCTACCATCCACCGTGAACACGAAAGATCCAATTACGAAGGAAACGTAACTCGCGAAAAACAGATCTTGCAGAGACCAGAAACCTTTCCTGCCAAGAAAATCCTCGAAACTACATGAATACCATAAATCGACTCAAAATCTACTTTCTACGAAGCAAAACCTAATTCCGATCGAGCACAGAGAAACGAAAAAGTTGAAGAAGAGAGACAAGAGCGTTCGTAAGAAAAGCAACAACTGCGAATAAAACGAACGAAATAAACTAGAAAAGAAGGAAGAGAAGAGAAAAGGAGAGGAATCTGCGAAGAAGTAAATGGAGATAACGGGAGGAAGTGCTGGAAGGAACGAAACGACGCTGCGGAGGGGGTGAAGAAGTTGAACAGTTCCGCTGATGCATTAACCGCAGCCGGCGTAACGAGTATTATCCGAGACGGCCGGTCGTTCGCGAACTTTGAATCAGATTTTAATTAAACGAAATTGCGGAATGATATTTCACGGTCAGTTACGCGGTCTAAGGTTCGCTAGCGCGCGCGCGCACGGTAGCAGAGGACGATGAGAGTACGAGCTAGCATCGCGGCCTACGGCGAGACCCAGCCACAGTCAGGTGTGTCTGAGGAACGAAATTAAGTTTGATTCCGTTTTCTTCGTTGGCAGCTGCTAGCAACGAAATCGTTCGACCGCCATAACTTTGGAGGTAACCGTAGAGCCGCCACCGAAAACGCCGGGAAACTTCCGAGGCGATTTCAAACGCGAGATTACGTGATATTTCATTGGCCGGCTGCTCCGAGGTAATTGAATCTCCAACTACGCTGGGTAACGCTGCGCTGAATAAATACCGGCAAAATACGCGAAACGATACTGTAATAATAATACACGATACCGTACTTGCAAGAAGATTTCCCACATTTATATTAGATCAACTCATAAATTTATATCGATTATTACGTAGGGATCGAAAGTAAACATTTTTCTTCGCATCTTTTTGATTTTTATTTGGTAATTGACGATCGATCTCGCTGACGATGCAACGCTTCTTACTTAGTGCTTCTTCTTCTTGCCTAGTTTTTGAAACTAGTAAAATGAAACGTACGAGCAGGAGGTAAAATATCTTTTCTGGAAATTCGTTGAGTTGCCTCGATTTCGGAATTGGTCGTTGGGGTGGAGAAAGCATACATATATGCATGTGTTTTGCTGGCTAGTATCGCAAGTCGAGCGAGTCGGCATGGTAGGTGGAATTTTAATAACTTTCCGGGAAAGCTGCTCTAGTTTCTTTCTGGTTATCCCGAGCTGCCAATTTACATATGTTCTTTTCTTCGGACTGGGTTTCCCTGTTTTCGTGCTTCGTAGCACTTTAAAATACGTTCCGCGAGATACGTTTGGATAATTGAATGATTACATCTCGTAGCGTAGAACGGTCGCATTTGTTAAGTAACACCGTTGATAAATCAAGCACGGTGCTTGTTATTTGAATAATCCCCCTAAACCTATTTCTTTTGTTCTTTATCTCTCGAGGTGTTAACTTGCCTATCTGTTTTACGACATCTTTTCGCCCTCACGTTCTATATAATGTCTCGAAAATGTCTTTAGATAACTAGTCGTGACAATACGTTCTTGCCAATTTCTTTATCATATATATCGTTTTGTCAAACATAACGTAAGAAATTTTAATTTAGCTTCCTTTCTCGTAACGTAACGAAACTTATACCGACGAACGATTGATAACCGAGGATAAGACAGCGAAATAAAAACGAAAGAAGTAAAGGTACTTTCTGATAAGTTGATGCTACGCGATTATTCGATTTTAATAGAACGAAGTCAATAATGTTTTACGAGAAATCCCGTTGCGTCGAGGCAGACGAAAGCGCAGGGAAGCGTAGAGCGGGCAAACAGGTGTTTCGGCGGCATTATTAAGTTTGATTCACTGTGTTTCCCTTGCAGCTGCGGCGTTGAGGCGTGCTCTGGCCATAATTTCCATTGTAACTTCTCGCTTCGAGTTTCCTCGAAAACTTTGAATCGCATCCGTGAAATGATATTATGGAATATTACTCGAACGATTGGACCGTTGAATCGTTATCTCCTTTGCCAGTGGATGTTCGATTCGTTCCACCATCTTTGTATATCTCGTCGATACATCGTCACGGTATTTCCTTCTCGTTTCAAGTACTAACTCTATCGCGAAGACGACAGGGATATCTCTTTACCTTTAGCTATCGTATCTTTGTCTTGCTGTAATCTGTCCGCTATAACTTTGTATACGACGCTATAATTTTGTATAATTAATCAAAGAAAATCGTAGAATATAAATCATCGGCAGCGATGTGTAATTATCGACAAGTGGACACGGAACGGGAAACAACTGTTCGATAAGGGAGAAGAAAAGCGAAGGAAGAAAGAAAAAGAAAAGCAAAGTAAAGAAAGAGGTTGAAAGAGAAGGAGACGTAAGAGGAAGAAAGGAGAAGGATACGGTTTTACGAGACTGAGTATGTTTTATTCATGCCGCGTACCGAGTCCCACCCGTTTCACTAAACGCGCACACCGTCAACGTCGTATCAAACTTCAACTATAAGCCCGGCTGAACTCGAGTTTTCCGAAATGCGCCGGGCATGTGAAACTAAGGGGTTCCAGACCCCTTAGCGGGTGGCCTCTGACCTCTTGGCGCGTATCTTTCTCACGTTTTGCCTGCTTCGAGTGTCTTACTAGGTTGCAGTCGCGCTTCGTTCGACTTGTCCCTCGTCCCAACCATTTCTTTCGTATTTCGTCTTTATTTGCATTATCCGTGTTACCCGGACTCACGGGGGATCCCGCGTCATTTTGTCTCGTAACCGAATTTAACGCCTACCCGGCAACTCGTTTCACTGCTTCGGTTTTCCTCCTTCGATTTTATGACGGACCTGGAAGGTTGGCTCGTCGGACGAGCGATTCCTTGTCGGTCCTCGCTAGTTCTTTATGCGTCTCCTAGGGACTAGGGTAACGTCTCCACAATGAGAAAAGATATTTGGTAGGTTTTTCGAGGATTTAGACGCGAGGCCACCTATATACTCGGCCGATACGACTGCTACCTTACATATTTCTTGTTTATGGTGTGTTTCGTTTTGTAGGGTTTCAAGTTTTACGGTATGGGCTGTAGGATTTTAACGTTAGTTCGGTAGAATAATTTATTCAGACGGTTGAACGATTTACAGTTCGATAATTTATGGAAAAGTAAACGGAATATTGGAAAATTATTGATACGATCTTTTATAATCGTCTGAAATTCCTAATCATCGGTTTCGCGTTAAGTTTCTATTTCCATTTATAAGATATTTTGACACTCGGCATATGGAAAGTATATTCGCGTCGCGAATCCCGAATGAATTCTAACGCGAGCAATTCCCTAAATGGAATTACGCGTCTAAATGACCGGACACGAGATCTAGAGAACACGCTCATGTACCAGGAGCTATGGTATTTCCAGGAGCGAACGACGTCGATGTTATCTGCAAATAGTCGCGTCTTTATCTAACATTTATGGCACGAGCACGGAAACGAGGCTTTAGCGTTTCCATCTCGACGCTCGATAAAGGAAAGATTGGTTGTTTTTCATTTAACATCGCGGGTTGTTAGTTGGTGCGCCAAGCTTCCTCGTCGATCATTGTTTTTTCATCGAAATATTTCATGCAACCTTGTTTGTAGCCTAAGTTTGCACATCGAGGAAAGTTGCGCGATAAAGTTCGCGACGAGGGTTTTTATTTTTCATTATTTTCTGTCCATGGGTATTGCCATAAGTAAGTTTTAAGTGAAAAGGAACGAAGAGAAATGTCGTAATATTCGTTGATATAGATTTAGAAAGTCGAGAAGTTTAAGAATGTGAAGACTTTCTTTGTTGAAAACTTTGAACTTTGTTCGGCGTAACTTGAGCGTAAAGACATTCTCGACTTTCGTCTTGTAAATGGACTAGATCAAATATGGGTACGTCGTTCCAAAAAGTGTTAGAAAAAGAATCGAGCACGTCTTAAATAATTTAGAAGAAAAGGAATACAAGTTTTAATGGAAACGAACCGTTCTTCTCGATTCCTTTGCGAATTCAAGATCTAAGAAACGCAGATTCGTCTTTTTGGAGGATGTATCCTGGCCGTTTATCAGCGCAGCTTTCCTTACTTTCCTAACGAGCGAGACGAGGTAACGATGATTTATACCTGCTGGACGTTACGAAGTGCGCTGGAGCTTAATATAATGTGCCGTTTGGGGATTTAAATAATTAGTATAATGAGGTGAGCGAGGGTACCTAAACCGACGACACCTCGCGCGTCTCGTTCGAAGACGCAACGTGCTCGGGGAACGACAGGGATGAAAGAGAAAGAGCCGGAGAGCGTGGGATAGAGTTAGAGGGGCTGAGGAGAGAAAGGGTGTTCCAATTTCAAACTCCGATGTCAAGGAGTAGAGAAAGGACCAAGGTAACCGTTACCGTACCTTTCTCGTATTACTAATTAATTATTTGCAGGCTTATGCCGTGCTTGTAACCAAATTTACATTACCCCATCTAAGACTTTCGTGCTTGCTTCTACAACTACTCATATACGTATAACTTCTTAATGAACGTAGGCGGTGATGGTAAAAAACCGTTCGAGATACGATATCTCGATATATAATATTGTTACGAATATTTGACAGACGCAACGTACAAGGCTAACGAAGGCGAATTGCGACAGAAAATTAAGAAAGTGTCATTCGTTACGAAAAATGAATATCCCAAGAATATTTTATATCGTATAAAATTTCGGTCGTATAGAGATCGGTTCCCTGAGAAAATGTTATTTCGTAATATCTAAATTTCAGATTCTAGTCGACCTGATTATAGGATCAACGTTTCATACAACGGTATCAAACATTCCCGTGCGAATTACGGTACGTTTGCCAAGGTGTTCGAAGCAAAGAACAGGAATAGAGCGGAGTCATCCCCCTTTCCTGTCAGAATATTCGGACTGTGTTCGTTAATTACTACGAAGTAACGTGGCGTGAGTAATAATAGTTTTGCGACTACGTGGATAGACTCGAAGGCTGGGAAGGGTAACAATAGCGGAGTTAATTAGCTAGCCTGTCATTCCGGGGTGAAATAGCTAAAAACTCGCCGACTATAAATCATTTCGAGCCGGCCTCGGCAAAAAAGTTACCAATTCGTGCGTTTCTCTGACTAACAAGCCACGGCGACCCCAGTTTAATTGACTGCCCGTTATTTCGCTCGCGTATCTTGCGTTAATAAAGCAAACGCACACGAGATTTCATTCCTTTCGAGTGATAACGATGATAGAAGAAAAAAGAAAATGCTGCGAGGAACCGTTGAACGAGTATCGGCGAAAGTCGACAATGAAAACGAATGAAAGGGAAAATATCGTATGACGCGTGGCTTCGAGAAATATTTTCCACCAAGACTTTATACGATTTTTTTAAGTCGTGGATCGATGTATACGCTATTAGGCAAAATAAAAGCGTGGATAGTCTTCGCTAGTTTTCTCGCGGTAGATGAGAATGAAGTTTGCGGTAATTAACATTTTGGTAGATTTATTTCGGGTCTAATTAACTATTTTACGTTTACCGTATTAATATCTCACTGCTAATTGACCAATCTAGTAGCTTGAGATTGGATAAGTAAATTTGTTATATGTATTTTATTTTGCTTCAAAGTATTTTTATTATAAGTATTTAATAGGTTCTTTATCGTTTCTCTACAAAAACGTATCTCTAGAGTATTTCATTATCATTTTGTTGATGCAAATTCATAATTTTGAAAATATATAATTTAGAAACTAGATCTTGGTAGAAAATTATTTTACCTACTAAATGTTGCAGAAAGCACTTCATATATTTTGCCATAATACGAGCGTTCTATGTAATTTTGCGCTTCCAAATTTTCTATAAACGCACAAAAATTCGCAGTCTAATTATCGAGTTTAATGCATCCTCGCGCAACGTTTATTCGCGCTCCTGCGTTTTTAGCCTCCATATTACAATAATTCCAATAATACTCAATAACTTCGTAGTTCCATCGATCATTCACTGACCGTGATACACCGGACCGTGCTTTTTACGCGCGGATAATCGAGTTTTCTAGTTCGTTTCACTCGAACAATCGTCATCGCGTACGCCACTTTCATCCGGCCAATTTGCATAATATCAACGTTTCGATAGTTGAATTTTACCGCAACTACGTACTAGGTAAAAACGAATATATCTCTCGAATCTTCGTTTCTTCCGATAGTCAGCTGTCGTATCGTTCACGTGGCGTTCCTTATCGAGCTTGTCTTGATACACATATGCCGAATGCGTGACTGCAGTCTATTTAATCGTATCCAGGACTGGGCTTACCGTAAATTAGATAAAATTGCCCATAAACTTATGCCTATCTACCTGCTTACGTTCAAGACACTCCTTCGTATCGTTTCGTGACGGTGAACGTAAAGCGGTAGATCGAATAAAAATATTTCAATTATGACAACGATTTTCGATTTTCTTCTCTGGTGCGTTTCCGTTTCACTTGGTTCTTTGCTGAACGTCGTTTAACTATTTGAACGCGTCAAATATACACAAAACAAAAAGAAAATTCATTTTGTTATGTCAAATTGATAGGTTATGTCGTAGCTCTTTTATAGCTTAAGGTTTTCAATTTTTTGATACTTTGTTGATCATTTTTCGGAGTTACTTAAGTTTTCATAGGTGTTTCAATGCTTATTAACAGGGATGTACCTACATGTGTTTGTTTTCTAGTACGCAACGTTTTATAGTATTGCAACCAATAAATTAATCAATACTTCTGCAGTTGTGTCGCCATTTCAAGTTTTCACCTCGACATAACTCTTTCACCCCGAGTTCTCACAGCTTTGTTATCTTTCTAGTCTACCGAATTTTGTCCCGAAAGTTGCTCTCTCTCTCTCTCTCTCTCTCTCTCTCTCTCTCTCTGTTTTAGTTCACAGTTTAGTTCATTTTATGATTAGTATTTTCACGCCAACATGTATTGTTTAGGTTTGCTTAGATTTAACGAAGAAATCGAATTTCTGGGGTTGAGAAGAAATGACATGAGAAAAATAACGATTGGTATTTGGTTTTTAATTTAATTATGGGTTTGCGTGAGAAAAATAAAGGAACCCAACCCTGGTTACGAGTGAAACAATACCGGAAGAATGTTGAAAAGTCAACTACACGTACGCTTCTCTTGAACAAAAGGGCAACATAAGCAGCTAACGAGACTGCAGAGCAAGCAGACTAAACCAGGCAGTCGGTTATATCGCGTGAGTCGGAAGTTCACCGGTCGACAAGCATGGTAAACGTGATTATTCGACGGTCCACGAGCCGAGATTTCAAATGAAGCCATTCACAGCCTAAAGTGGCTCATTCTCGGATTAATAACGTTTGCATATTACGCGATGATCTTAACGCTTGGCAGTTTCTCGCACGCGCCGCTACCGCTGCGCTCTGTCCAGAAGGGACAAGGGGATCCAGAGGCCCATTGAAAGCAACTCGGCCGAGGTTGGAACAGTCCCGTGGAAACGCGAAATGGCCAACACACTGGCTCTAACGTCAGCCATGGCTGCCACCGCAGCCCTCTTCGCGTTCACACGCACCAAGTCGATAGCCCTCCAGTTTAATAACGTTTGCCAGCCGTTCTCTTTCCTCCGTGTCAGTTTTCTGTGTTTGCTGACATTTATGCGCCGTGCGTGCACACAGTTTCGAAGCGATTTTTCATGAAAACGCAGGCTGGATTTTTTGAATATTCATGGTATCGTCTGTAGTTTGGAAATCGTGCTAATTAAAATGAGGAAAAATTGATTTTTACTTAATTCCGCTTTAAAACGCTCTTTGTTACATCGTTCAGAGTTTTCGTGACATTAATAAAGAAAGTTGTTGAACACACAGGTAGGTAAATGGCCGTATCTATATTTCGGTAATAATTCTAGCCTTATTTTCCACCATCCGTGACGACGTCAGTGGAGTGCAAGAGTTGACCTATTTTTGTATAATGTATCGCAATCGCAATTGAATTAGTTGTTGTATCGTTGTTGCATCAACCTATATAAATAGAACTCGTGTGCAATATGAAAAGCTAAGCCGGTAGGAGCGCAAGAAAAACGAAGCGAAACGTTTGTAGAGGGAAAGGGAGGCGCAGAGGACAGGGAGATAGCGTAGAAGGAGGGCTGTTTCGCATGGAACGCTAAGTACAAGGGCGAGGTATAAATGTTAGGGTACTCCCTTCTGGAGGTGGCGAACGCGTGTTATGTGCCTGACATTTAAATATCGTACTCGAGAACTTCAGGCTAGCCGTACTATCGATTGCAATTGCAGATAGGGCTGCTCGATCCCCTCTAGTTTTTGCCATTTACTCCGTCTGCCAACAACCCCAGTTTTCGACCTCGATTCCGGTGATAGTGTCTTGCCGTCGCTGACTGAAGTTTCCAGGCTTTTATCGAATGTAATTAGGCTCGATCGGACCCTTCACGATTTCAAACCAACGTCAGAGATGAGACGCGTGTAACGTATCCACGAGGAATGCAGTTTGAATCGAGTTACCCGGTGATTAAGTACTTAAATGTGTAACTAATCCGAAACTGGTTTCTAGAGAACGAATTATCGTTATAAAATATATTTAAACACGCCGTTCGGCAAACTATAATTTGCAATTCGCGTTAAAATGCTGCACGAACCCTTTGGATCTTGATGCCAATTACTTTAAGCAACGGCCATAACGGAGGCGTGGCAGAGCCTGAAAAGATTTCCAAACTGCGTTTGCCAACGGTGAATCGCGTTTAATGGAATTATCCGTATCGTATCCTGAGTCGGAAGGTTTACGGGCGTGTGCGACTTCGTCGGATACGTTTCTCGATACGAAATATACAGATTAAGCGACCCATCAATAAAATGTCCCTCGAAAGCGTAAGTAACTTTCGAAGTAGATTGCTTATCGCTCCTATCGTTAGAAGTTGGCCAGAGTCTCGGACTAACGCGATAGCCGAATGAAAATTAGATGGTTATCGTTGGATTTATTTAAGAAGCGGCTTGTGTATAACTCGTGACTCGTATAAAAACCCATAAAATGACGATGATTAGTTCATTTTCTATGCATTGAGCACTTTTGAGATGTAAATTCTTCGATTATGAAACACGTTGTTATACGTCGGTTTACTATGGAAATGACAGAACTGAGGAAAGTAAATTCGTCGGCAAATTGAATAGGAAAATAAACAGAAAGTCGAATGAAAAGTTTGAGCTTGTAAATGAATCGCGTTGAAAATAATACGCGATAATTACAAGAAATCGCAGTAAATATTATCTCTCTCGCAGAAAATGACAACAATTTCCAGAAACGACATCGTCTCGACGATAATTCTTTCCCAAATGAACTGCTCGTCGTACGCTATACTGGCAAAAGCAGCATTAATTAGAGCAGGCTGGCCGATGCACTATGACGGAAATCAATCGCGACGGAGGCAGTAACACGCGACTGGTACGGTACCAGCTGCATTGATACTGAGAGAACGGAACTTTCGGATAGGAACTGGTTTCGTAAAACTCTGAAAGGGTTCACGGGTGTATGTGTGTGTGTGTGTGTGTGTGTGTGTGTGATAGAAGAGCGAGCAAGGGGGTGGTAAGCATCGAAACTACCCCTCGTCGGTTCGTATCGCGGGGTCGGCGTGAACGATTTCGTTAGCTGACGAATTTTCCAAACGAACTCGAGAACTCGCGCTAACTCTTCGCCTAACCGGCATCAATCACCTCATCCTGCTTTTTTCTGACGCAGGACGATTTGAAAAGTTTGGATTCCCACGCTGGTGAATCGAGTGATTAACAGTCAACGATTAAGATCGCTTTCGAGCTTCGATTTAATTCCCGCCCGGTCGAAACTTCCTTGCACCGATAATTAAATCCTCGTTTTACCTCGTCTCCTCCTGGTAATTTGCTTTAACGCGAAGCGGAAGCATGTTTCTACCAAAGCCTTGATTCGGCGACTGTGTGGAAAGAGAATGTAACATGACCAGTGTACATAATAGAGAAATACTGAAATTATTTTTTAATCTGACGTCAAATTTATCTACTTGTATTTATGTCTAATTTATCTATGCGCGAAGTAACTAGAAATCGTTTTTAGACAACGTTTGCGGTTAGCATTTTATTATGAATTTCCAAATCTTTATGGCTACGTATAGTAAAGTATTTCGATGTTTGGAAGTTTCCAGAGTTTCTTCGGAACAAAGATTTTGCCGTTTATATCACTTTAGTTCCGAATTCCTCGATTACAAATCCTAAATTTCATTGTAGGCCAATGATCGTCGAAATTGATGCGGTTTTTCGTATTGCCTTGTCATAGACGTATCAGGGACCATGGAACGACGAACGTAATGGCCGATGGTTCACGGCGGTCACGTCACTTCCGGTTGATAACCGCGGATTACGGGAATTTCGTTGATAGAACAGTTAATCATAGCAATTATGCCTACTTTTAGCATTAATCGGGCACGGGTAATCTTGCACGATGCGGCTTGTCGCTAGAAACAATATGCCTGCGCTAATGGGCTTTCTATTACGTGCGAGGATAATCCAAATTCTCCGGATAATACTCAGGCCACAATTTCATTTTCCATGAACGCCCGTCGAGAGATCGATTGCTTCGCGATCGTTCTCGCTACTATTATCGCTTTGGCGCCGGCCAGCCTATACACCCTACACGGATACCGTATTCGTGATTAAACGCATTACGTTCAACTAGATGCAATTGAACGAAAAAATAATCGACCGAATGTTGCCATTTTTTTCACCCTTTTCTTCCAGCGTCGCGTCATCCTGTTTGAACGCCCGATCTCGTTCTGGCGTTCCACACCGATATCTCGTCTTCTCGTCCGCTTCGCTTACTACAGTCGGTGATATTAATTAAACATTTTTAATCAAGTAACGCGCTAATATCGTAGTCGAAACGCGATAGAGATGTTCGCCACTTATCGATTTTTATCCAGAAAAAATGTACGATCGCGTGGAAATTGAGTTTATGAAAATGATAGCTCGACGATGCTTTCATAGAAAGTTCTATGTTTTTTCTGAACTTATCTCCACGCAGATGATAAATACGTAGATTCGACGCTGGTTGATGGAGATATAAATGTGCGAAGTATTCAAGTTGGACGACAGTAGGCTGTTGGAGTTGAATAACGAGTCAGTAAACGGGTTTTGCACCGCGAGATAGCTAGTTCTCGAAACGAATAATTCGTGTTTGTAAGCAGAAGCAATTTCACCGATTCCTTGGGCGTATCGTTTCCTGCCCGAACTTTTCGTATAACTGGCAGACACGCTTCCTGCCAGTGCTAAGGATGTTAAGGACAGGTGCGACAGATGTGGCAAACGAGAGGGAGGCGAGTCCGGGGAAAACTCCAATAAGCCACGCAATAGATTAGATGTATTTCCTTTTTGATAGTTCGTTCCATCTTCGTTGTCTATACTTTTTTGGTTAGGCCTTTTATCTATCGGACAGGGGTCGTTACATTTCGTTGGGAAATTATTTTACTTATTACAGATTATTTCATTTTCGCAAGAGTATTTCAACCTCCCTATATCCTCCGTAAATCTTCCTTCGGAAAGCGAATTACGTCATTTCTCCGAAAAATCGAGCATACGACGGACCTAGCCCTTTTTCATTTTCTCAAGCGAAAGGCAGAAAAATCATCGGGACGAGACAAAGCCTGTGCTCCATTCATACGGATTAGGTATGCATTCCTCCTATCAACGTCCACCACGATCTCCAACAGTCCTAGATGTTAAATAGATCGATTCTCCCTTTATCTTCGTCCTTTTTCCTCTGTGTCAGGGATAAAGCCGTCTGTGAAACGGCGTACCGTCGAACCCCATTGCACATACCATTCCTGAGTCTCAAGAAATTTTCAATCAAACGTTTGGAATGCCCGGGGCCATCTACATCGAATGCCACGACAGGAAATAATGCGTGGTCGCGAGGAACCCCTTTCTATCCTCACTCGCCCCTTCTCCATCGTTGCACCGCCGTATCCCAAAGACGACTTGGCTTGACTGGCGATGGCGTTGGTAATGGCGGTGCTCTACGCCACCGAAGAAAGTACCCTCTTATTCGTGACGTACCAATAATGGATGTGGGATTAAAGGGGCGTAGGGTTTACGGATTCGACTCTCGTATACTCGCCGTGGAGTGCAGACACATTTGATTTACGAGCTTGTTCGCGTTTCTGGATTCTTTTTCGCGTCAGCCTTGGGATATAAAGCAGCCTCGCTTTACGGGGGTGGTGGATCCATTTTTGTTTATTCTGGAATTCCTCCGACACGGTTTACCCGACAGAAATGACTTTCGACCATCTACGCCGTCTTTTCTACCATTTTCTCCGATCTTCTTCCTCTTTTCCTTTAGAGCCAGCCTTCCTTCTTTCCTTTCTTTTCCCCTTTCCCCGGTTCTCGGCATCGTGGCAGTTCCTCTTCGTCCTCCTCGACATCCTTATTTCCGTACGGTCGTCATGAAACGCCGCTGTCGCCCGAATAAAGTATGGCGCGACAGGTGAGAAAAGTTTCTCCAACTAAAATCCGCGGGCTTTCCCCTGTCTATCCTCTACTCTTACATTCCGCATCTTACAGTTTACCACGAGATTCGCCAAGAAAATATAAGGGACCGAGAATAGTTTGTTAAACCAGTTTCCTGCACGTTACGTAATTCCACGGTGGCTATAAGGACGAGTCAACCAAACACTTGGCAAATTTGTTAATTCGTAAAAATTATAATTCGCGCGAAACAACGATGAATATTATCTTGTGCGAAGAAGCGAGAGAAATATCTTGTTTCACATGCATAATGAAAGAGATTTCGATAAACTGTACAAAAGTGGGATTTCACGAATAAAATAACAGAGTTTCGTGTCACGGAAAATGACAAACATTCCAACCAACACCTCGACTTCGCATTGTGGAAAAAGACAGGAGAAATTGAGCGCGAAAATTTAAGCGAACAATCGATGTTCAATTGTCAAACCGGGTAATTAAATTTGAACGGAAATTCTGAATATTTTGGTGAACGTGTGGCGGGACGTAACAAGGCAATCTACCCCCGAAATTAGAATTCTACTTTCGCAATTGCGGGCATTTTAATGGATACAATCCCGATTGTTATTACGTGATTATATATCAGGTTTTCCGGTTATTTTGGGTTCTCTTCTTATTCGCGTTGTTGAGGGTAACGGTGGAGGATTTACGATGACGGCTATCTTTATTTTATCGTTCTATTCGGTTGGATTGTAACATCAGGGCCTTCGTTCGTTCAGGTTGAAATAGAAACGTAGAACAGCAGCTTACTTTTTTATTGGTTGTTTAAAATTGCAGAAATCTCTGAAGTGGGTTAACGAGTTTCAGGGGTTTAAATTCCTTTCCGGTAAAGTTCCGTGTTTCTGCTAAATGTAGAGTAAATGATTAGAGTACTTCGATCTGAGTGAGAGTATCGTTAATTTGTAGATTGTTATCGATTACAAGTATGGAATATTTATCGCGTAATCAAAATTTAAAAGAAGTTCTCCCGAACAAGCTTTCGTATAAATAATTCTGATTACATATATATCCCTACGATTTGAAGATTAAAATGTTTAAAAAAATCCCTGTCTCTATATCAAAGAAACGAATGAGGATTTTTTATTAAAATTTTTACCCTGTCGTATAAAAGTATCGAATATTCAACACGATAGAACGAACGCGAATAAATTTTGTATTTCGACGATACCGAAGAAACTACGATACTTTGGATTTAGTAATTTAGTAATCTTATTATACCACGATATTTGCTTCGCATTTCGTATAATAATTCTATACTCCAAAGTGACGCAAGAGTATCTTTGCGAATATTGCCAGTCGATATTTCCAGTCTGCACTTGTTTCGTGCACAAAAATACGCTATATCCGCGGTGACGAGGCGGAGTCACGAGGTCACCTTCGCCATATTCCGCGGTTGAAAATTTAGCGCAACGGCAACGACCGACTTTCGAATCAACGCCGTCAGGTCACGCGTTTACGACGATCGAGAGCAGTTTTATCGATCCCTGCCGAGTAAAATACGCGGATCCGGCCACGATTAATTGAGTTTTAATTGTCGAGCACGTTTACCATTCCCTTTACTCGATCTACGTTCCTTGCAACGAGAAATCTATGCTGTTCGAACGATGACACAAATCGATGTCGACATTGGGAGATACGGGTTTGTGTTCGCGAGACAAGTGTCTGTGAATTGTTATTCCATGGGGAGCGCGAATAAAATGTTACGTATGGATACCGTAGGGATAGAACTCTTTCAAAAAAGAGAGAGAGAGAAAGAGAAAGAAAGAAATTTTTATATTTTATACAGACAGGAAAATACATGAAAAATAATTTTGGTAGAAAGATATCGTGTTTAGACAACTCGATGAATTAACCGAAAATTCTATAGAATTTTATAAATATCGTAGAAATATTAGTAAATATAATATTGGGCCAAGGAAATTGTACAAATGCAACGTAATCCCACATGCGATACGAAAGCTAACGATATTGCCAAGTAAAGAAAAGAAGCGGAATTCTGTAGGAAGTTCCAATAACACTATCTATATAATAGCACGCGTTTACTCGGTGCAGCGACCGAAACCTTTTAAAGACCGATAAAATCCGCGTCAGCAATATCGGGACTTTACTGTTTGAGCGCCACGTTGTCGTCGTGGTAGCGTCGTTAGCAGAGCCCTGTAATCCGGCTCCGAGACGAAGATGATCTCCTGTCGCCCGTGCTCCGGCAAAACTTTTATCGGAACTGAAAAATTCCGAGACCATCGTTGGAGTCATGCGTACCCATGAAATCTCGTCGTGAGATCGGTATCGACCTCGACGATGACCGACTTTCGAATCGGCAGGTCAAGAGTTCGTCTCGAACCCAACGACTAATGACCGTCTCCAGCGGCGCTTTAACGAGCAGAAAAGCGACGAGGCCGGGAATGAAGGGCACATAGGTCGCGCACCCGGAGAGAAAGGGTTAGAAATGCAACGAAGATCAGGCATCAAGCAAAGGAAGTCGCTCATCATTTTTCTAGGCGTAAAATGTTCGGATTATATACTACATACGTTCGTAGGAATCCAGGCACTGGTCGATCTGTGGTAACGGTATTTGAATTTTATCAATATTCAAATTAATAATGAATTTACTATCCCTGAATATCTATTCGTACTATTTAATAATCTAACTAATCTATAGATATATCTCTAACTATATTATCTTCTTACTTCATCGCTAAAATAATATCGCGGAATTTGACATATTTTACCATTTACTCTGTACGCCGCTACATATATTTTATATTTTATATTTATATTTACAAAGCACTCGGAAGGTGTTCGAAGCTTTATAGTTTCGTTCGAACATACTGGCAATATAGTTGATCGAATCGTTAAAGGCGAGGAACCTATGGAAGAGGAAAGGGGGTTGTAAGCGATGCGGTAACCCGGTTGGATCGAGTCCAGGCACTTTTAGAATCCGAATAGACGTTTTCGACCAGCTGATCGACCAATGCGAACAGGATGAACAGAAGAGGAAAGAAACGGGGAAACGAGCGAGCTGACGGTGTTATGGACCGCGTGGGAATGGGGCTCCAGCCCGAGTGGCGCCGCGACGCTTTCCGGCTGCTCGTCGCGCGACACCGCGAAGGGTCGCGGCGCGCCGGGGGAAGGCATTCAACGCGACTGCTCGTAAAATCGAATTATTAGTTACCAGAGCACGGGCACAATTCACGAAAACATCTCGTTAAATCACACCCTCTGCACTGTGCATCCTGCCCTGCTCCTGCTTCTCCACTGAATTTAGATTCCGGGATGCTTGTTTGCTTACGAAAAGTAACATTACCCTGCCTTTTCTTTGATTTGCGCGCCTGGCCCGGAGACAGTTTTTCAGGTTTATTTATTTTTTGGCTTTTGGTTCTCGTGAAATAATTTTATCGTTCGCCTAGGACTGAGTTTATCTCTTGTAGTCATTTACAGAGCAACTATCGGTTTACCGTGACTTTCTAAATATCCGTAAAACTGAATTCCGAACTACCTACCAGTGTAAGGACATCGTAATAAAAGATGGGCTTGTTTTAACTGCTTTTTTGTTTACAAAAGGGAATTGTATCAGGGATTTCGAAAATAATCGTAGAAGAAATGATATTTTGCTTGACGATAGATGTGTTACGACCTAATAGTTAGTCGACTTTCTTCCCTCCCTAAATCTTCGAGAAACTCTACTTTCGTCCAACTAAACAGAAACGCAATCTCGATGAAGTCGGTTGATTGAATTCGATTCTCGCGTCAGCCGAAAATACTCGGCTATATTTCCACAGTATCATAACGTCAATCTCGTGGAAACATCGGTGGACAATTAGAGAAGCACCGGAGACCGGTCGACTGAAGAATGCCGTCGACGTATCTCGTCCAGTAGAGTGTACCGGTCGGAAAGTTTGCCTCGTGTCTGCAAATATTCGAAGATCCAGTCCTGTCTGTCCATCGTTCGTCGTGGACGTGGTCGACTCGCCGTGGCACAGAGAGGAAACGAGAGAAACGTGGCAGGTAGCAACAGAAAGGACACATTGAAGGAGGGAGCCGGAAGTGAAGGACCATCGGTGCATCGTGGTAGCAGAGGGTGGATTCTCGTCTAGCGAACTTTTCCTCGAGTAAACGCAATTAAGCGATGGAGCAGCGGCGCAATTTGCCCGGAACACCGAGCGGAGAAACTCTCCTTATGCACAAGTGGAATAATCTCGAGAGGAAAATCGAGAGCTCGAGCACGAGATCGATTAGTGGAGGCCGCTGCCCCTTCGTCCTCGCGACGCTTCGTCGTTCGCGGAATAGGATCGTTCCAGGGCACGTTCCTGCTGAATGAGATATGTAGGTTGTCGTTACGAAGAATCTGAACGCAATTTATCCATGGATCCTGTGAAATGGAACGCTCTTTTTGAAAAATAGTTAACAGCGATAGAAAAATTTAACGAATACGTTGGATTTAGACGCGAAAAAAAGAGCAATGCCAAACTGTTTCCAGAGTATAAAGGGTTACGATGGAGATACTGCAGGGGCGAGTAGGCCGTGAACGTACGAAACGAACGAGAAGCTAAAAATGAGGCGTCCCCTTGTTGCCGGGCGTCTAACCACGCCTTCGAATGCATGGTCGTCCGATTGGGTGTAAATTCGACACCCAATATGCGAGTTGATCGGAACGAGTGATAAACGGAGAAGCACGTAGGATCGACTAAACGGAAAATTGCACGAAACCGTCGGTGGTCCGATGTGACGTTAGAGTTTGTTTAAAAGTGGAGCTGCTCGAACGGTGTCAACGAGTGGAAGGGGATACGAGGGGCGAACTGCCGATGGCGGAACGGTGGAAAACATGGGTACGGAGAAGGGGGAATATTGGACGTAAATGAAAAAGGGAGATGGCGAGGTGGTGACGGATAAAGGGGTAGATACAGGGTAAGAAAGAAGGCAAACACTCGAGGAGATAGAGCGAGTGAGACCGAAGGGAATACAAGAGAGTGGAAGGAGAGAAGAAAGGAGAATAGGTGTGCTTGGCGAAGAACGATAGAGAAGGTGGAAACGACCGAAGCTAAAGAAGGGCAGCGCGCGCGTGGGTGGTGAGAGTAGGTTGAAAGGAATCTTTCCGATAGAGGCTGTGTAAGCTCGTCTCACCACCACCCCGTCTCGGTGAACGGGTCGTACACGGCGCAGCGTCGAGTCTTTCGTCCGGGCATCGGTGGAAGGAAGTACCGAGTGCCCGAAAGGCGGCGTGCTTGCGCGGCACCGGTGTGTGTCCGATGTTATCTGTGGTTGCCATGGGGATGCTATTGATTGGCCGACGCGCCGACAGACGTCACGGGAGTCGCGGCGCCACTCCGACTATTGCCTGCCGCCTGCACCTCTCCTATACACTGCCACGTCCACCACCTCCACCTCCACCTCCATCTCATCTACCTCCTACTCCTCTCTCACCCCGATTCACCCTGTTTCGCCGAGCGCGGAGGGCAAACCAGCTCACCGCCCTCCGATCTACCTACTACTTACGTATCCCTCCTGCGTTTACTAGTCTACTCACATGCTACACCAAGCCCTGTTCTACGCGTTCGACCGCGCACAAACCCATCTAAACACACGAGAACCCACTCTGTACGCGTCCATCTAACTGACTCGCGGTTCCTACCCTTCTAGATGCTTTAGCTAGTCCACGCAGCCTGGTAACCCGAACTTTCACCCTGTCCCTCCCTCTGTTTAGCGTCGACATCCCTAACCCTCGACGACTGCTATACTTGTGATTAGCGATGGGATCAACTATGTAGCGATGTCGCCACCACGCTCGAATAACTGTGTATATGAAATTTCGAGTACCTCATCGGTGTTTCGCAAAAAAAACGAAACGATACTTTTAAGTATTTAGATCCGAATTCTTTATCACCGAACCTTGATCGAGCAGGTTCGAACTTTTACGAGTAGGTACTTTAATTTGCTATAAAATTTCGTTCGCCTTTTATCGACGGTACTCGAATCTCGTGAAGTAATACTTTTGTATCGGAATTTACTTGGTTTCGCGAGTACATATTGAACTTGATCGTATCACCGCGATGTTCTCGAGCCAGAGGAGCGCTTCTCTTACGACAAACAGAGAGTAATTGTGTCGTGTTGTCTGCATGTGAATAAAGGCAGACTTAAATGTCTCTCTGGCTATATAACAGCGACCAACAGACATTGGCTCGATATCAGCTGAGCGGTGACGGTACGACACACCGATTTCGATTATCTCGGCAACGATAGGGATTACGTGAGCGTTGGTCGAGCCAGAGGAGAAATTTCCAACATTTAACGTGTCGTCCCTTCGCGCCGCGGTTAACGATTACGCTTCCCTAGGAAATAATTCGCAGATTAACACTCGAACTTACGGAGGTCTGACCTCGACCGGGTTCCGACTTGTATCGTGTCGCATAACCATACTTAGCAAGTGCACGCTACCGTAGGAGAACGATCTGTACAGAATGTCCCAGTAATTAACGGGACAATGCAAATTTTTGATCGACCAGTAAAGGAACGGAATCCGATGGAGTTAGCAGTATCGTCGGATGTTGAATATTTCATTTTTGTGACTGAAATATTACCCCGATTAGATTATTATGCGTGTTTTGCAACTTATTTCGCTTTTTAATTTCTTAAACGTCAAAAAAAATTCTCATTGCTAAGTGTCGAAAAGGAATGTTATCGAAAACAGAAGCTCGTACGAAGAAATTTTATTCCACTCGCTCTCGTGGTGGTACAACGATTACTAAACCACCCTATAGCCGTAGCGAAGAAGGGTTAGCGGGCTGCGAGTAGAGAAAACCGTCAGCACGACGACTTCTACGACCGGGACCAGCCATCCTGGCGCCTAACGAGTCGTATAAAACACGGTAGCTTGCGCCCGTGCGGTAGCCGCTATGCTAGCACGCGACTTCCTTGGAACGAAGCCTTCTCTCGTCAATGAACGGAACAAAGAAGGGGCGAAGGAACGCCCTCTGCGGATGAATTCCACATAGCAAATAGCTCGATTAGAATCTATCTAATGGATCGTGATCGATCGTGGCTGCGAAGGGGGGATGGATTAAGGGGATTGATAGGCGAGTACCTGCTGTTTTAGGGTCGAATTAGCAATTTGATGTTGATTTCGCGATGACCGTATGTAGAAATATCATGTATAATTATCGTGCGTGCATAGAGCTGGTAGAGGATCGAAAGAAAAATACGAGTTCCTAGCGACGAAATCAATTTGATCGTCAAATAATTGTTTCGACAACGAAAAGATTAATACGATCGACGATTTCGAAAGGGTTTCACGCGTGGAATATAATCGCAGACCGCCAACGTTTATGCGAATTCATATTTTTATAGGTATTCCGTTTTAAACATAACGTGGCATGAAAATCAGGAAATCAGAAGAATAAACCTATTGTACACTTTCTGCGTGGTCTTCGATAGGAACGTAATATAATTATAATAAACACGTTAAGTTGATTTTCAATTTATTTATTGTTTTTCCATTCTGCCCGAGTAGTCAAACTGGGAATTGTGGAATTAATTAGAATGTTTGCAAAATGCAAGCCGGAAACTAAATGAAACGAACAAAACTCTTGTAACACAGAAGGAAGGATTTTATTAATATTTAAACGTGAAAATTATCTTTCCGTCTCCGTCGCAGTTAAAAAATACGCAATTATTAATTATGGGAATTCCAAGTATTTGAGCACTTTATCCAACGAAGCAGAATTATTATATCGCAGAAATTTTTGGTGATAATTAAAAGATTATCGAGGTAGAGCTGATAATTAAGCTCAGTTTGTTAGAATTTGTAACGACGAATTTTCCAATTTCTATTAATTAACAGATGCATTTTATTTCGTAAAAAAGAATGGCGTACAAACTTTTAATCACGTTATTTAAACGTTTCTTATTCGAATATTTTTCATTTTCATAAATTCGTTCAAAATACATCTTCTTTTTTACAAATATCGTACAATATTCGGTTAATTTCCTGGGCCATTTCACAATGTCAGTTTCTACGAAATAATCTCGCAGTCTGTCGCCCCTCGAGTTTATTTATTTCTCTGTGGTTTCATTTTGAAACTCGTTTTGATACTTTGCAGTACGCACAGTTCGGATTATATCAGACGAAAGTTTAGCTTACTTTGTAACGCTTCTACGTAAGAATAAAGATACCGATTTCATAGAACGTTTTTTCTTTTGTATCGGATTAAAAAGCTAATTATCTTCTTGCGTTGTTGCTAAAACAACAGACCTTAGTTAATTGAAAATGTTCCAAGCTTCTCCAGCCGCGCGTATGTCAAGTTAAACGTAGTAAAAACTAAATGAGTATGTGGTTTCGAATATGGAACTGTCGCGGCTATGTTCCAGCAACCATTCATTTTCCGCTCTTTAAACAAGTTTTCATTCGAGAGAACCTACGTGGTATTAGTAGAGAAATTTATAACTGTCGAATAATTCTGTTGGATTAAAATTTCTTATAAAGATTTTCATACAGTTCTAGACAAATGAATTCTGGAATTTCCAATCTGCTGCAATTAGTAAATATATTATCATCATTGAACAATTTCAACGAGGAAAATACTTTGCACTGGAAATCTCCGAGAAACGATATTAAAAATCTATCGGTCCATCCTCCTTTTATCCTTATGCGATAAAATTTTCTACGTTTACGCTTCAGCTACGGAAAAGAAAGAAGAAGAAAAAGAAACGAGAGTGGCAAACTCTGCGTATCACGTTCTCAATAAGACCATAAGAATCTCGATTTCTCTTCTATCGCAATAACAGTTGGCTTCCAAACTCTGCATACAAGCTCGCGTGTACAACACACATTTACACACAGCAGAATATTCCGCGCATCGATGTCTCGGAATTAAGATTCAGCAGACAGGGAATAGAATTTCATTATTCGACGTGCAATTAAATTGCACTCGCGGACGTCTTCCTTTGATATAATTCAGCCAGCGCAACGTTTGTCGCAATATATGCGCTCCAGAGTTCGTGTTCTATTAAAGACAAGTGTGTCAATAGGTGTTGAATTACAGTCCGTCGCGCCATGTCGTAAACCCAGATGCAGTTTCCAAGACACGACTGAGGATAAATCCTTTATATTATGTAATCGGGCCGCAGAAATATATCCGATTCGCGAATATACGTGTCCAGAGCACACAGATTGCCTCCGATTTAGAAATTAATCCTACGATATTACTGCACCTAAACGGAATTCCGTTGACGCTAAATTGGTGAACCGACTACCGTGTAGCCGTGAAAGTAAAGAGAAATAAAATTTTGGACGGTCGAATAGGTTTACTCCGCGATAGTATTTCAGGGTTTACAGCTTATGTATGTACGTGTATCGAAATCGAAGATATCGCGATAACAAGCGAGCGAACAAACCGGGATCATGTTCCTATAACCGCATCGATATCTTTGTTACAGGGAAATTCAGTTTCGGTAATATTTCATCGTTTTCACGTTCATTTACGACCTATTCGTAGCTCATCGCATCCACGCGTTTAATAATCGTGCTACGAAAGATTGGCGATTCGTTTATTTATGCATACGCCGTTACTGGCATATCCCTCGTTGTCGACGATAATATCTCGAATAAACGAGAACCAAGGAGTATCTAACTAGGATAGAAATTGGCCGATTAATTAAACGGAACAGCCTTTGCGATCGTTGATGCCCCGAGTTTTGTAAAATTTAAAAATTTATCACGTCCGAAATTGGTTTTTAAAATTAAAAAGGTTAAATACGCTTGAAAACGAAACAGTTGTTCCATTATCAATCCTCGATTCACGCGATATTAGAAAATTCCCATTGTTCTCAAGTTTGGACGAGAGTTCGCGAAATCTTTGCGGCCGTTGACGAAAAGCGAAAAGTACAACGAAAAAGAAGCAGCGAAAGATTGTGTTCGAAGCAGTAGAAGCGATGACGTTTCGCAGTTAGCGCGGATAAACTAAAGCACAGAGAGCGCATTAGCCGAGTAGCTTATGTCCTGTTCGTCGGCTGTCGCTACAACTTCGAAACAACAATTACTATTCGCATACCAAGATGTATATTTGTTGGTAGACCATCCAAACAGCCGCCGGGACGCTAATAAAACTGGTTGCAGCTGCAACCGCGGTACGAGCACGAGCGTGCAGCGAATATTGTCAGTGCGGCAATTAATAATCATTACATTAGGCGGACGGCCCTTGCGCATATTAAAGTACCCATCGCTATAAAATCTATCTGTTTACGATTCTCGTGGGGCGCGGCTACGAACCGGCAACGTTATTTCTAATTCCGTGAAAATTACATGCACCCCTACCGTGGGTATCCTAGAACCGATGCAAAATTTAACGATATCGTGTCGACGTTTGAATAACAGATAAAAATGCTTTAGCGACGGGAGTGATATTTTCTGGTAAAGTCTGGTACTCGATGGTTATTTTTTTCTTTTTCACGTACTACTGGATCAATTACTGGATCAATAAAAATTCTAATCGTATAGCGTTATTAATATTTCACGTATTTCACGTTGTGCCAGCTGTAGTGACAATAAAATTAAAATATACGAAAGAAAAAGTGGCGATTCGCATAATTTGCGCGTTTAAATAAGGTTTCCTCTTATTCGATGATATGCCACAGGAACGGCTGTAAATCTGCCTTAAGTGGGATAAGTAGAGGAGCGTGCAAAGAGTTTTAAGCGCAACGTGACGATTCTTCAATTTTTCTCGTTACATCTCTCTCGTTTTCTACTTCACACCTTCTTCACTGTAGAGCAGTGGAGCGCAAGATGGTCGTTCGAGCATAAAAGTAAAAGAGGCCGACCGAGGCGCGCGGGAAAGAATGAAACTAATTGCGGTGCCGACTACGAATGACTCTATAACGACGACTGCTTTCATTTCAGCCACCATCGCCTTCTGACGTATTCTTAATGCTATGAAAAACTTTTTATTCGCGCGATTCTAACGATGCCACCGGCAATCGTCGGAGCTGTTCCTCCATCGTCGGATATTGTCATTGTTAAGTTCACGTTGCGTCGAGGCGGTATCAACCTTCGTTTTATAGTTCTTCGTATTGTTGGACATACTTCGGTGGTAGAACTTTGGTTTAATGATATAGCTGATTTCGCCAAATAAAAACTGACATCTTGGCTCTTCGCGTTAGCAATAATTTTTTTTTATATAAATCACCATTTAGCCAACAAATGATCGTAATTGGACTATGATCGTCTATACATTTTTAGCAAATTTAAAGATACAGAGAGTACTCGTTGCAATAATCAGTGGGTGAACCAAATAACGGATGTATTTCAATTCCATTTCTATGGCAACGCAATTGCTACACGATTGTTATAAAACTCTTTCTCAATTGTCCAAACTCACTCGGCCTAATTTCGTCTTCTATCCGAGCTTAATATTCAAACATAACCAATGCATACAACTCCTCGTCCATCCATCCTTCGGATCAAGTCCAAACGAATCGATTCATTTCCCACGAAATAATCGTTTAAAAGAAAGCCTGTCCCTCCAAAGTGTTTTTCTAACCGAAATAACTTTCCGATATTTTTTACCGGATCTCGGTTAATTTATAGCCGAGTCTGAGGTCTGGCAGGAGCTTCCAATACAAGACACGGTCCCGATTCTCATGCGGGCAAAACGACAGTTCGATTCTCTGCTCCGTATGATTTAGATATCGCGTTCCTCCGACTGCCAAGTTATCCTTTTCCATATCCTCCCACGGGTTCTTCCTTTTCCCTCCTTCTTCTTTTCCTTTTTTTTTTTTTTCTTCATTTTGTTATTTGTACACCGAACCAAGTGGAGATGCTGCAACACCGGCAGCGGCAGCAACAGCGGCAGCGTCGCCGATAGTAGCAGCAGCGGCGGCAGCAGAAAATCTCAAATAAATCCTTTCGTAATCCCGCATCGCTCCTTTCAGCCAGTCCGGATTTCCACTACTCGCTTTTATGCCACCTCCGCGCCCTTCGAAAACTCTCCTCCCCGTTATCTGTTGCTATCTCTTTTCCTCCTCTTTCCTCTTCCTCCTGTCTATTCTATCCTCGCTATTCAATCTATTCCTCTGTGTCTCCTTTCCTCCCTTCTCTCTCTTATTTTTTTCCTTTCTCCTTCTCCAGCTATAGTTTCTCTCTATCTGTTTTCTCTTTCTCGATCCTCGCAGCTCGAATCTCTGGCTCGTACAGCGGCACGTAGCTCTCGCTCCCCCGTTTCGTTTACTTTTTCCGTATGGCCGTCAATAGCGACTTCCTGCACGCGGCATTCACGGCTACCGTCATTACGATATCTGGCGACGCAGACGAGCATTCGTGTTCGCTATGTTCCGGCCTGGCTCGTTGCGAAACAATTTTCGCTGCAGCTCAAGCCTGCCTCGCTTCATCCTCCATCCACCCCTTAGAATTGGATATTGTAAGGTCCTTACCGAGACTTACTCTCCGGGGACCAAGGGGGAAAAACGCGTTTATTCCACGACCTGCACGCTCCTATTTCACGTGCCGAGGCTCGAGGTCGACGAGTTTCTGGGTTAGGATCCTCGACCAGCAACCCCCTCGGTTTTGGTTAAACGATAAATTCGCTGCGAACATGAGAGGAACCAACTCCTCTGTCGAAACCAACGTGTATTACACGCCAGGCAGGAAATTAAAAAGGACTCTTACGAATCAAATGCGATGTATACGAAAGTATAATCGGGGAAATTTTTTTAGAAGAATAAGAAGAGCGGAGTACGAACGTTTTCCAGCGTTACTTCGTCTTGGTCGAGGGGGTTGCATTATCGACAATGTAGTTTCAATTGATCGCGAAAGCTTATGCTTTTCTTTGGCAAGTACACGGACGAAATTTCGCCCATCTTCATTCCTTTATATCGTTGTGCACAAAAATCGGTATGGCTTTTACGATTAATTTAATTCCGTTAAAAGTTAGAATCTCGTACGCGTATCTCTTCTCGGTTTGTCTCCAATTGTGTAAGAACGTCGACAGACCAGATTGCACAGGTTGGTCGAAAAAGAAAAAAAAAAGAAGCCGTGTTTTTAGATTCGCGTTCTGCCACTTCTATCCGGCTTACGTTGAGCCACTTTTTATGCTAGCCCTTATTCGAGGCTTATCGTGACGAGATGAATGCAATATGATATCAAAAGAGGAAGGAATTCCATAACGGAGTACACACAAGTCCGCTACAAAGAAGCTCAGGGCTCTCTCTCTCTCTCTCTCTCTCTCTCCCTGCCTCTTTCTTTCTTTCTTCACTTTCTCGAACGGCACACCCGTCTGCCTCCTTCGTCTCAACGTTTTATTGAAACCTCTCTTGGGGACCGTGTTGTATGTTTAAGACGGAATTGCTCGAATTCGATATCGGACCCCCCACCCCCACCCCCCGCCGATGTTGTCTAAGACCGAGTTCGCGATTAAATTCGCCGGTTCCGATTCGGTTCTAGGTAATGCTGTTTCGAAACGCTCACTCTCTTGGCTTATCCATCGATCGAACGCCATTTTTATCTGATTCTGTTTGCTTTCTTCGGAGAGAATGTCCGATATTAGGTGGATGGTATTTTAATGGTACTTTATGGAGGGTGCATTACGGAGCGATATCGAAAGTCTCGAGATTTCGAGATTTGGCGTACTTTACAGGAGAATAGATATATCGAAGTTTTATCGATAATATAAACAATGTGTGAACATGATAAATATTTATTAATATTCTATTATTAATATCTCGTTGCGATGTCCGAACTGTCGATACCACATACATAATACCGACTATGATCTTGATTGTTTCTTCGTAAAAACTTTCTATCGTTTCACCGTCGTTAACGAGTCGCGTGAGTGAGATCTCGAGCAAAGATTACCATCCGTCCCTTGTGAAAAGGGATCTCTTGAAGGGAAGGAATGTCTTTAACTATCCAAGACACTATATTCGAAAAGGCATAGAGAAACGAAGAAGAAAATATTCGCGAACGAAAGAATCTCTGAAACGTCAAACGAACTTTCGCATAATCTGCTATTTCCTTCAACTCGCGTGGGCGTAAATAGAATATCCGGGTAACTCGTTTCCTTGAATGTTTGATAAACGTGGACGTAATGAGCTGCAATTTCGCCGAGCGTAGTGAGCTATACTTTCGAATTATCCGAGACAGAGACTTAATTAAGGGAGAGAAGAAAAGACCTGGCTATAACCATCGAGCACAATGGTCACGTCATGTTTGAACGATAGGGAAGAAATCGATCGACGAGACGACGGAAAGAAAGCGGCCGGCCGTATTAAAGGGCGTGCGATGAAGCTTCTTCGCTTTTATCGTAAGAGACCAAAGACCGAGAAGATTTTTGATCCAGTTTAACGAACGATTAGGTCGTTCTGTCAGCTGCTTCGTATTAGTCGTTTCACTTTTTTGAAAAGTCCTCGCGAGAAGCACACTATTAATTCTTGGCGAACTTGATGCTTCCCAAATAACGAGTTAATAATTCTTATTTTTCATTACTTGTTTAAATCGAAATTACAACTTCAGTCGAATTCTAAACATCTAATTCCAGTTACAGATACGTTTTAAGCAATTCGAAAGAAATTATTTCGAATAAACGGCCAAATTTCAGCAATTTCACGATAGAATGTCGAACTACTCAAACGTTTCGAATGCTCGGCCAGCTCGTCTAGAAATACGTACTATACATAATGAATTTGAGTTTGAAACAGACCCACAAAGTACGAGTTCTAGATACCTGAAAAGCAAATTCAATCTGTTAGTCAAAACTTGGCAGTTTCAAACCGACGGATCACCTAGTTTCTATCAAAAGTGATTTCAGTTTTAATCAACGATTATGTATTTTGTAATATCGACGTTAAGGAGTACGAATTCCAAAAGGATATAAATTAACAGAAGCTTGGGGAAAAATTCAAAAACTAAAGCAATAAACCAGAGAACACACCGGCCTACACGATTCAGTATGTTAGATTCACGAGCGTTACATAACAAAACAGTCTTTTTAATTACTCCCTGAACACCACTTCAAATTCTCCACACCAGGACGATTACTCGAAGGCAATAATTCCTCGCTCGAGCAACCTATTACGACTAGAATTACGGCTAATAAAGTACGATATTTGTATAAAAAATTAAAACGTTAGATCTATGAAGAAATATATATATATATATATATATAATATGAAAAATTACAAATTGATCATATCGAGAGTTTTGATATTTAAGCGTCAAAAGTAGCTCGCACTTCGTTCTTCCTTTGTTCTTCTTCCGAAGCACTTCTCGTTCGATACCAGGGATGTACATTTTCCTCGTACCTTTACTACCGTGCTACTAGAAATGCAGTTTACTCGAGCGCAAGATACTAAAAAATTGACGAAACTACGGATAAACCGACCGATGTAAAATTTAGCCGGCTCGCACGAAGGCCCGCGGACGAGGCAGGACTGGAACGGTCAACCGGAGAATTCTGCACGAGAAAAATAACGAATTCATTCCGAAAGCGCGTCGTAAACGATTCCCGGTTCAGCCATCCGGCTGGAGAGAAGCGTCCGAAGGTTTCCTAATTTATTAAAACGTCGCAGACGCGGAATTCGAACGGACCTCGCAGAGCCATACTCTCGCACACATACACACATACACACTCATACGTAGACACGTTTCTTCTCTCTTTCTTACTTTCTCCATCGCTGTCTCGAAGTTCTTCCTCTTGCCATTTCCCCGGCTAAGGAAGACAGAGAAGAGTCCCGAGTAGTTCCTTCGTTCTGGGAACGGCGTAAAATTTTCAGCAGGTCTTGCGCGGACGAAAAGCGTACCCGGTTGGTTGTACCGAGCTCACGTCTACCATTTACACACGGCCGAATCGTATGTAAACGTGTAGCTGGCGCGTAAAACGATCCCGGTGGTCTGGTGAACGGTACGCGAAAACGAGAGTATAAGAGGAAGAAAGACAGGGGTGGTAGAGGACGGTTGGCTACGGGGATACGTGGAATAAGAATCTAAAAAGACCGAGGCGAAGACTCGACGACGAAACGACTCCCGTGGGCTTTCTCCAATCAGCCAGACTCTCGCTCCTCCGCGTTCCTATTCGGTGAAAATGCATTCCGACTCTGTATTTCTGACGTGGTAGCCTTGTATACGTGCTAACTCGCTAATGTACCGTGCTTCCCCTCAAACCTTTTCCCGAGACCACGTTTCCGCAAAGGTTAGTTGACTACCTGGATAGTCGGACAACCACTGACGGACAACTTTTATACGCTCGTATGGATTCCATTAGTAATCTTTATGCGATCTGTTAACGTACCGTGAAAACCAGGGAAAATCCCTGGAGTGTGTTAACCTTTGGTACATACGTGGTTCTTTTATACAACTTTCCAGGATATTACGTCACGCGTTAAACAGACATCTCGACTCGTTTCGAGGAACCGAAATGCTCGCCGCTGAACGTTACGGCTTAACGCGTTCTGGTCTCTCTTCTTCATTGCACTGTCGTAATATGGATAAAATGTAAACGCGTGTTCGCATATAGCACTGTGCGAATATCCGTTACCGTCTCCCTCTCAGATATTGTACATCGTGCCCTTTGACAAAATTTCTTTCAAACTTAAACGAACAGCGAACCAGAATATACATTTTGTTTAGAGCAACGTATATTTTGAAAACGTTGTTACTAAAAATATGTATGTAGGTCACATCGTTTTAATCTTGACGATTTCTATTAGTTAATCGCGAAACATCCTTTATATCGTTGGACATAAAAGCGTTATCAATTTGCATTTTTCATACAATATTTGTATCCAAAAGGCAGGTGAAATTACATAATTTCTGGAAAATTCTATTCAGGGTGTTGTCGGCTCTGACTTACGGAATTTACCTGCGGCTCTTGTTACACCCGAGCAATTTTCATTTAATAACGCTCGCGAGAACAGCAGCTTGAAAATTTTCGGACTGGTCCGGTAGCCCTTTGTGTAACCGGCTGAATCTTTGATGAAGTCCACCGAGAACGCTTCGCTTTATATTATGTTAGCCATGTTTTTTAGCTCTTTATGGGCCAACCGTAGTTGCACCTAGTATGCTTCACGCGAGGCTATTCGAATGAATTCGTGGAAAGTTGCCGCTTTGTATTACGCTATTTTTAATCTTGTTGGCAGATAATTTCATACGTCTCTTGTTTATGATTATTCGAATCACTGCGTGAATGGAACGAACCTGAACTTCGCGTCGAACCACTTTTATAACGCGTTCAAATTCCTATACATCTATTGTTGTTTGTTGTTTGTTGTCTAAATTGTTATAGTCACGATTTTATTGGGACACAAATTTTAAGTAGTAACACAAGAGGTACGATAGTCGTTCCTCACTCTCGATTCAAGCAGTATCGATTAACAAGTAGGTACTTTTACGTTCTCGTTCGTGTATTCTTTCCTCGTCCCTTACTTTTTGCGTCATTATTATTACTATCGATGACTATGTTCGTGAATATCAATGACGCCGATAAGCAATAAAGAATAATATACATGCAAGCAACGATAAATATATCACTCGCTATAAAATGTTTTATTGCTGCTATCGGAATATCCTCTGATGTGAAATGAATATGAAATCGAGGATGTATATACACGTATTTTTATCAGCAACACGTTTAATGATCATTGTGCGATAAAAATTAATTTAACGTAACCGTTTCTCTCTAACTAAGTACATTTCGTTTTTTTGTTTCAGGTAAGTGTCCAAATACGACTTCCTTTTCTTTGGATGACATTCAGTGGTTTCTGACGACGCGAAGAACGCGAGTAATTTAAACCAGGTAAAAAAGATGACCCATAAGAAATTTAGCAGTAAAACACCATAATTAACTGAGCATCGATCGTTACAGCCGCAACGGTGAGTGTTGTAGTTAAATACGAATATCCAGCCGATTCGTAATGTATCTCGTATAATATCTCTACGAGTAATTAGTAATTACACACTAGATTATTTGCCAGGTAAACACATATTTGATTAAACTGCATTCGCGGCGTATTGTAACGACCATTTCGAATTCAACGTGCTTAAATTACTACTCGAATTATGTCCCTACGCCCCCCTATGCCGAACCAGTAACTATGTATTGCAGTTCTATTCAAGTACCAATAGAACGAATCGATACTCGATGGCCTCGTGTACATCTTTGCCAATAGAGCACAACTATCGACAATGTTATTACTGCTCGGCTTCGCTGTTTCGTTAATTATCAACAATTCGGAACATTTGGATATTAAATTGTCTCACCAGCAACGTGGGTCTTTTAAATAATAGAAGGGATTTATTCACGAGTACAAGTCGCTAATTTTTTTCTTCGTTTATGATATATGCGAATTACATGCTTCTAATAATTAGCGTAATACGTTGCTATTATTATCCATAATATACTTCACTGTTCACGTTTCGACGTGATTTTATCTGCTCGAAGCGTACAACTCCTTGCGTATCTCGTTAAACGTTTAACAGAATCTTTCTCCGTTGAAAAACAATTTCAACTATTGCCAGCGATGCCAAAATACTTTGGGCTTCGGACCTAGATCTAATATAGATCTAATAAGATCTAATATAATACGTCGGCGATCGTAGTTTCGTTGGTAGTAACTTATAGTCTCGTGTCATTAATTTCTTACGACAACCAGCCGTCTATCTTTGCTCTAAATTTATCCTGATACGGTCCGTTACGTTCTTCGTTTTTCTCCGCCCCTAGCTTAGGCCATCTTCCCCATATACCGGCTCGTAACCACCTTGTAAACCATCACTATACCAAAATCGCATCACCTCTTCAATGACCCAGTGTAGCGTGTACGAAGAACGGACGGCGATGTCGCTCGTTTACTGCATACCAATTCCGCGGCCTGGTATTTTCGAGCTCGCGAATGCCGAGGAATACGCTTCACGCACGGCTACGTGATTACGCGAGATTGAATTTAAAGGAGGAAGCCGATGGAAGAGAAAGGTAGGGAGTAGGAAGACTGGGAAACAGCGAAGTCGCTTGGGAATCGATCGGTCGGGCAGCGGGACGATAGACAAAGGCTCTTTCGAGTCGGTCGAACGGAGATTGTCTCCAACTTGCACGGTCTAAGACGTTCCAGAACGATTCGAGGCATGGACAATTAGGCGATCAAGATCGATTGGAGCCATGGAAGCCGATGGATCGGATCGGTCGTTGGCAAACTTCGTGTTGACGCTTCGTGTGTTCCCTTGTCTATCGTCGTTATTGCCAATGCACGTGGATAGATTTCTCTCTCCCTCTCCTCCTCTCTCCCTCGCACACGCGCGCGCACACACACGAATTTACACACAGACAGGCACTTAGTCTCCTATTCGTGTCCTTTCGTTCGGTATATATGCCAGGCTTCTAGCGTTACTTACGGATCCGCAAACACGAGAAGGTTGATAAACTCGGTACACGACGGAGGTATTGCCGCGCAATTGACCCCGTATCCTCCTGGTATTACGCTCTATGATATTAGATTAGATTTCGCCGAAATTGGACTGGTCCCCGAACATTACGCGGACACATTAGCTGGCCCAGAGCCCGCACAGCGCCAAACTACGTCTCTTTATCTTGCCGGATATGGAGGTAGGATCTTGTCTATCGTGCCGAAGAAAATTGATACCATTTTGAGAGAAGCTTTTGAAAGTATCCTGGAGTTTCTGGTGCATCGTAGATCACTTTCGTAGGAATGGATCTTTTTTGTTGTAAAATCGTCAGATTCATCGTCGATGGTTTTAAATACTTTAAAGTATCCTAGACAAGGTACTCCTTTGCCTGCTAACCTCGTGTCCTCTCTATCGTTCGAAAGACAACGAAACGACAGAATCGAGCCACATCTCTCTGCCGAATCCTACAGAAGGGAAGACGTCGAGCAGCGACTGGAATCTCGGTCGATTTTTCCATGTGAGAAGGAGGCGAGGTAAGGCTCGCTATTCGTAATAAGACGGCTAGATGAGGCGGGCGTAGGTACCGGAAACGTCGAGGCCGCGCGTCCACGACCATCCGAAGGTTGTAAGGAGAGAAAGAGAGCGAGGACACGGTGGTGTGCGTTAGTATATACCCCAGGGGTGTGATAGTCGTACGATGTATGGTTATTGGCCGGCTGGCAGCATCGATTCTCACGACGAGGGAGCCACAGATCACCCGGAAACTGAAACTCCCTCTCCTACGCTTCCGAAACCGTAACCCCGCAGCCGCCCCTTTAGCGGGCTAGATCGCGCTTCCATCCGTCGACTAAATACTTTATTAGGAAGTTATACGGTTTTCCCTTGGTAGTTCGGATTCGAATTCAGCCACGAAACGCGATCCGATCCGTCGACCAACTGGGAATCTCTCTTTCTTTCTCTTCGTCTCTCGTCTTATGCGCGCTTCTTCGGCAGATCAGACAGCTTTTAAAACGGAGAAAGTCGAGAATTTTCCTAGTTCCTCTCCCGTTGTTGTAGATGAAGCCCGATCTTTAAGTCAAAGTGTATGGTTGCGTGAAACAAAATGCGAGCGCTTCTGCATTTAGATGGCCAATGCATGAAATAATATGCTCGTACCTAGCTTTCGATAGATCGTTCGAATTTTTAACAGAGAGGTTACAAGCTTCTGTAAAGTATAAACACACTGAATATGCCAAGTACTATATAAAACGAAGAGTATGATTGTTTTCACCAAGCAAACAGAACGTTCTCTTTAATGCCAAAGGGTATCGTTCAGTTTTCATAAAATCAATGAGTTTCTCGAGAGGAGAGGCGACCTTTTCAAAATAGAATTTTATTACACTGCCCTTTGTAGATATATAATAAAATTGTAATATCACGTTCTTACACAGAACTAACTACCATTACGGTATATTTTCTTAGAAAAATATTAACGTTCTTAGCAAGGATGGAAAGAGTATATTTTGCTGAGAAAGATTACGTTATACGCATGTTGGCCTCTACAAGAGAGAGCACGAGATTTTTCAGTAGAAATAGATTCGCACTTTGTAACTCTCATTTTGTAAATTAAGAGCTGCATCATCTTATTTGCAACGTCCTTTCGTATCTTCGTATTTTCCGACAAATTTTCTTGAAAAAGTTGAAATTAGATACCGTACGTTATTTTCCTAAATATGTCGTATTGTATTTAATATCACAAGTATGGAATAGCACTCTAAGAGAAGCCAAGATGGCGATACTACCAATAAATAAGAAGTTCCATTCCTCCACAGATCTTTCGTTGTCAAACTTGTCAAAGAATTAAACTGACAGATACATTACTAATTTTCTTTGGAAGCCGATATCAAGGTTGGTTGAACGGGGGTTCGAGCGTTCATCTTTTTCGGGCGAAAACATCTCGCAGCGAAGAATCTTTCGCAGGTTGTCCGTCAGGTCCTCGTAAATATTCATAGACGAGTGGCGAATAGAACGGAGCGCATGACAAACGATCTCAACCTTCGCCCGAATTTCATTCCTCGATACCGCGTAATTGGAAGTCACTCGGGGCAAATTGGATGCGGCGAAGATGAGTTGCTCTCGCGATTCTCGTCGACTACTTGAAATCAGAGAAAGTGAAAGATCAGGGTCCGGGTTATCCGTCTTTGTCTCGTCACGCGCTCCACACATCTATCACCCTTACAACCCGTAGAATCGCGTTATACTTTGTAAAATTGCGTTTCTTCCTTTCGATAGAGATCCGATGTGATTGCATCTATGATCGAACTTGCAGGAGTAAGTGGATTTTTAAGTATAGAATTCTTTCTTTTTCGTCTGGCTATTTTAAAACAGTCGTCCGACCACGAAAAATCCATACTCTTGCTCTTACTTTGAAGCGAATAAACGAAAAAGGCGATAGTCAATCGAGGATAGGAAAAGATTGTATTTTCAGTTTTCCAACATGGTTATGCAAAGTGATAGGAACTGCTATCTCGTTGGCAAGATCAAAATTGAAGCAGGGGTATGTACGTACGAGAGTAATACGATCACTTCGGTGGGAAGACCTACGAGATTTCAAAACTTCGAAAGCACCTGCCGTTACAGAAGTCCTATAAATTGCTGCAGTCTCGTGGAAACTGTGTTAAAATTACCATCCTCCTCCCCTCGGCCAAGATTCAATCTTCTTTATGTATCCACTCGAAATTCGTATACTTCTTGACATAAAAACTTTATAGAAACAACGAACTTGTCAGTTTCTTTTTCCTAATTCAGATTTTTTAGTTTTAGAATTTTGAGATGCCGCGAAATATCATAAGAGTGATAAAGATTAAAAGAACAACTTTGTAACACGAATATATGTTATCTGCGCAAGCTTTACAGCTTTTAGCATAAAATTAACGCGAAACAATGATTTTCCTTGGATCGTGAAACCTGACTTCTTCAATATCTTACAAACTTTGCTACAATCGACTAGAAAAATATTCACCGCGCGAAGAACACCGTCTGTGGTTGACAACCGAAACAAACTCTGAAAATTGTACGCATATTACACAATATTACGATCTCTGATTCACCATGACTTCTTCGCTTGGTTCGAGATACTTGAAAACGAAACAACAGACGAACAAAAAGATACGAAGGAGAACACGTAATAGAGCGGAAGGGAAACATCAGACAGGAATATGAAGAGCGCGGTGGAGTCGAGATGGGACGCGATAATTGCGGGAAGGATAATTTAACGGGCGGTTCTTTTCCACCTCGATCTCTCCTCGCATCCATTTCACCTCTCCCTTCTCATTTCGTGTTCCTCTTTATCGGCCATGTTGCGCTGTCGCGACACGCGGCATGGCCGCCTGGCCAACGATAAAGTCTGATCTGTCGCATTACGTCTTCCCGGATGTCTCGACGATCGTAAAGTTCAAATGGTAAACGATACAACTACCGAAAAAATGAAGCGTAAGCTTTCCGATGTTAAGGGATATACGTAAATTAATTTCATAAGAAATACAGGGATCTGCATTACAAACGCTAGAACGATTTATATTTGTAGAATTTTTAGCAAATTAACAAATTCCCATAATTCAAAATTATTTCCTAATTTCGTCTGTAAAAATCCGCGGTAACTAAAAAGAAACTATTAGAAACCTTTAAAATACCTTGCTAATCGGAAACCAGAGAGGAATCAAATTAAAATGCTAGCTGGTCATAAGGAGAAAGCCACTATCAGAAAAATAGTTTGTAGCTGAACTGCGACGAATCGAGCTTAATAATTACAAGGTCTTCGCTCGATATCGATCCCCATCACCGTGTCCACTTCTCGATACTATTTCACCTCGGCCGATCCCTTTGAATAATCGAGCGAACGTTGTTTTTCCTACCGCGCGCAACTCATTGATCCTACTGCCGGAATTTAGTAACACGCTACTCTCGCTTTGCCTCTCTGAAAATCGTGGTCATGAAAAAACGGCAACAAATAGCTGATAGGCAAATTCCGCGAGCACGGCGCTCTCCACCGGTATTTCCAGCATTTGTTTCCGTTGTTGTTCGTCGTCTGACACGGGAAGCACCGGGGGTGGCCACCCTTTCTGCTAGTAGACGGTCCACGTAGGACAGTACGGTAGTATTTATGGAAATGAACCGAGGTAGTTTGAACCCTCTTTTCGTCCAACGTTCTCCTCGCTAACCGAGTAAATCCACCAATCCTCTCCCCTCCGTCTTTTCCTCCTCTTCATCCGCCCGTTGTCTTTGTCGCGACCCCTCTTCTTCAAACTTGCTCCTTTTCGTCTCTCTAGACACGTTCCCCATCCCATTGCTTCCTCGTATCGTTTTGCTCGGTTTTTCCGGCTGTTTCTTCCTACGGGTAACCTTCTCTTTAACCACGAGTCAGCGTGTCTGTGTTTCGCAGGAGAAAATCCGAGCCCAGCTGCTGCCCCTGTTTGGCCACGTAATTACATGGAATTCATAAGTTACGAGGCAGGCACGCGTACCGCTCGCACAGTTACTTTTATTCTTCTACTATAATTCAGATGGGAAGGGCTCTCTCTTTTCCGAGAGTATTTCTTTTAAAAAATTTTGTTTAAAAAAAAAAAAGAAAAGAAATTCGAATCAACCGAACGTTTCAAGATCCTGCCTCTCGTATAGAACGTAAGTCCGCTTCCGTTCGTTTTATCCTTCTCCGTCCTCCGTCTGTTAGTCACTCGGGTGACTCGTTATCACAGTCGGTTTATTCCCGATAACACGAGCCGGCTATCTTCATTAATTGAACCTCGAGTTCCGCGAGAGAGTTTACCTTCCACGATAAATCCGCGGGATCGACGCAACGGCGAGTTTTAATGGAAACGCGAGAGCACGCCAGGCAGTTTCGGTTTAATGACCTTCGGTCAAATGAATTCGCCTGATTTTACCAAACGAGACGAGTGGTCACGAGAACGATATAATTGAATCGAATTATTATACCCTACGTTGCGGAAATCGTTTGGGAGATGATCACGTATATGCGAGCGTGCAAATGAGTCGTGTTATTTTTCTGTCGCGTTACTTTCCGCTGCCCCGCGTTAATTCAACACTACAAAAATACCGGAGGAGCACACACTGTTTACGTAATTAACCTCTCGCTGGCCTGACCATTGTTTGCGACAAATCGTGGAAATTGCGCCGCAATTTCCACGAGACCGCTCTCTACCGTTTTATTAACTAGCCCCCTCCTTCTCTCAATCTCCTCTCTCAAACCCCCACCGCTCGACCCCTGTTTCTACCACGCGTTTAAACAAATTAATTCGCTCGTTAAATTCGGTCGAATTCGTCAAGTCTCTCTTGTGAAGCGTATTATGGAATGATTCGAACAAGTTCCGCGGAGTTAGCTGCTTTCGAGGGTAGTTACTCGTTTAATCTATTCACCTTAGAGAAAAACGTTAGTCGATATTCCTTTGTTAACTGTACACGGTACAGTCGGAAACGATATGCTTTTTCGGATGGTTTTCACGAAATCAACTTCTGTGCAATCAACTTTGATTCATAAATCTATTAAAATTTTATCACTCCCATATTAGCGTATATTTTATGGCAATAAAGATGAGAGGAGAATCCATAAGAGATACAGCTATCTCTCGTATGCGTGCCTTAGAATAGATTTACAAAATTTACTTAGTTAATCTGTACGATATTCGGAATATAGTCTTCTTGACTTTGGAATAAAAGGATAGCCAAAGCTATCGCGATATATTCAAAGAGGTCGATTGGCTTTTACGATTTTTAGCTTCGAGCCGACTTAATCTTCGGCTGAGAAGACACGGACTCCGGTATATCGAATAAATTTAAATTTGAAACATGAGTCGCTGAGCAGTTTCGAGAGAGTAGCTAGTCTGGCTCAGAGGGGTAGATTTCTGGCGTGTTCTAGCGCGTAAAGGTAAATTTTCTTTTTGCTAGCTGGTACAGGGGTTCGTACAAAGAGATCGAACAGCGCTCGGATTCTGTGTAATCGAGCGCAAAAGTGCTTGAAAAGCACGATTCGATAGCAAAGAAACTTATTGCCCTTCGATTTTAATTTAATACATTTTTCAGTTCTATAAATGTAATTAGAAGCTTTCGAGAACGCTTCTTTTTTCGGCATTAATTGAAATACGGTAGAAGACAAACTATTTGCATCGTAAAAGAAGGAAGTCGGTTCTGAAACATTTTAACAATTGAAAAGGATGTACATATTTTTATACCTTTATAGTACATTACACGAGTCCACCGAAACAAAATAAAGAATGATATCGATAATTGCACGTCGTGGTCATTTATTTCTGAGACGGTCAAACAGAAATCCATTGATAGGAAAGAAAATCGCGCTTCAATTTTGGCCACAAAATGGAAAGATTCTGGATGAATTCGCCGCGCAACAAGCCGTGTCAATCACAAAACGGTGAAAGCAAAAGCGTGTTTTTGTTTAATTTTCTTCCGATCCCTTCTTTGTTCCTGTTATCAACGAAATACCAAACACGCCTCAAACACGATACGAAAAAACACGAGGAGAAAAAAGGCGGGAGAAAACAGAGAAGAGTAGCAGAGAAGCGTAAAAAGCAGAAGAATCGGAAGGATACGCTTGTAATTTAAGCACTCATAAGGGGATCGATACAGATCGCCTTGAGCTACTCTCTGCTGCTGTCTTCTCTGAGTTGACATCAGCAAATTCTGCTTGCAACCTGTTGCTCTCCCTCTCTTTCTCTCTCTTTCTCTCTTTCTCTCGCTGCCTTCCCCCCGGCACCCTCTTTGCACTCCTAATCTGTGGTAGTTTCATCCCCGAGCGAAGTCCAGAGACGTAAGTGTATCCTGCACTTTAAAATCTTGCCTTGGTATCACCTTTCATAATCCCCTTGAGGTATTCGCGTACTCGAGAGCACGAAATTTGCGGAGTGCGCTTTTAAATCTGCTTTCCCTGCTACGAAATGTACACGGAAGATGACGACAAATTTCAGACGGTGTTTCGAAGGTGGGAAATCGACGCCTGCTGTTTATCGCGATAACGTTTGACGTAACTTCGCTAGGAAGCATCGCTGTTCTTGCGTTTCTTAAACTCGCGTTCTCTTTACTTTGTACTTATTTTCTCCTAGAGAAATTTCACAAATTGATTTTATTTTACCGCGGTTTGAAATGTTCGTTCTTAACTGGTCGTTACGATATAACTAAGTTTCAACACCAATTGGAGCTAATGAAACGAAATAATCGAAAGTGCTCGATAATATTTTCAACATGATTTTTTTTATCTAAATCGTTATATTCAACAGCAAAAATTTAATTTTTGAAAGTGGACAAATAACTTTGCACGCTTTCGGAACAGGCGACATATATTTTTATATTAATCTGATGCTTTATATAACACGCGGTATATTTCCTAACCATTTTTTATCGATGTCATATAAACGCGTATGTATCGTAACGCGTTACAGACGTTAATCGAGTTGTTAAATTTTTTGAAAACATCGATCCGGCCATAAAACCATCGCGTGCAAATAAAAAGCGATAGCTGTTGTTAAAATACGTAATAAACGGAAGCAGCCTGGCAAATATTTTCACTGGTCTATGTGTTAGGGTTATGAAGTGGTGAATGGACAGAAACGAGTTACAGGCGTATGATCCGAAAACGATTTTGTACACGCCTCATTAACGTATTATACATATTTTATTTTTATACCGTGCATCTATCTTTGTGTATATTTTCTAACATCTGAAATACTCTCTTTTCAGATTATAAAATTTGTCCTTGTGCTTCCGATTTGTGAGATGAACTTGTACAACGTATCTATTGTCTAACGATAGTATTGTTCTAATGCATATTTTATACTTTGGCAAAACATCGACTTATTTTATTTGTCCATGTTTAACAACGTTACATTTAGCAAACTTTTGCATGTTTCCTCGCTGCGTGGTCCTTGGTAGGTTAAATGAAATCCTCGTCAGAGAGCAAGCAAACTTTTCCCGTAAAACCAAAGCCCGATCTTCGAGCGTTAAAAACGGTCTGCTTTGCTTCCATTGAAAGTTTCTGTTAGAAGGTGAGGAGTTGGCCTCTAATATCCGCAACCGATCGCGCCATAAAGTCGCATCCATCCTCGTGTTCCGTAGTCTCCGGCAGTTAAAGTTACGCGTACGTCGCCGCAGAAAATTTACATGTTGCAGAGACGTCGGTAGGTTGCATGTGACGGCGCTATACGTTAACTAACCGGCGACAAGTCCGGTTGACATCTGTGTGTGTGTCGCAGCCACCGGTAAAGTCCTCCGCGGCTGGCCGTTGCCGTTGCTGCCTCCAAATGGAAATGGCTATAACGCGAAGGCAATTTAACATTCATTGAAAGAAGTCTCGGTTCCACAGGGACGAGTGACGTCGGGCTTCCGTGAAACGACCGCTCGCGGAAACTGACCACCTCCCTCGTCTGTCCCTGTCTATCGCTTTCTCCGTTCCTCTTGCTCAGTCGCCGTTCGCCGCCGGGGAAGCTCGTTATTCTTCTTGACAATCGGGCACCGAGTACCGCGATAATAAGCGAGACCAGAGGAGAAATTATTGCCCCTGTTTAATACTGATTACGCGCTCGCCCTTGCGCCACTGGTGCACGCGCGAGCACACGTGGTACTTGTCATACTGTCACGAACAAGAACGAGGGCGAAGCTTGAGATTTAAGGATCCTCGAAAGATCTTGATCGCTAGAGTTTCGAGAAGCGTCTTCTTTGGGCGTGTAGTTGCCGGGGTTATAGCGATGTGGTATTCCAACGAACGATTTAGGATCCTTGGTCTCTTAATCGAAATTTATTCCTCGATTCTTCCTACTATATTTGGAATTTTCACAGTAATATTACTGATAAAACGACTCGCATCTAATTTACTTTAACAAAGATTTATTTAACAAAGAAGAAACAGCTATGCGTTTCGTTCGATAATTTTTGTTTCTGTCGCAAATATTGTCCTTTCGTGTTTCTTCGTAGATATCGCAAAGTGAATATCAAATTGAAGAAAATTTTGCATTTACTCGATCGTTTCGTAAATTAAATCCCATTCTAGAAAAGTTTCCGCTCCTCTTTCGCGACTCAAGAAATCAAGCAAAACTCTTCTGTATCGCTCGGCGTATCTCGTATCTCAGGTTTATTCAATCACTTGGCGGGCCCGGCAGAGAAAAGGTGGTATACTTTTTCTTGTTGGAAGAAACTAAAGAAGGGAATCAAGGCCGACTCGTGTAATCTCGCGAGGAACATCTGCGCGGATCTATGTCCGTTGAAAATGGAGGCATTTTAAGCCGAGGCGAACTCGTCTTTTCTGCTTGGCTCCCCTTCAAGGAATTTCAGTCGATGCAAACGTTCAATGTATATAAAGGACCAGATGTCCTGCCACCTCGACGCAATCAACTTCAAATGCCTTCTCCAGAATTCACATGCGACCGTAACAAACTCTCTCCTACTCTCTCCCTCTGCCTCCCCTTCTCTTCCTCTCTCTTCTCTTCGTTCTGATAAAAGTAGACTAGACTGGTAGACTTTCGAAGCGATAGGAACCAGAGATGACGATAGAAAGGAAGGAAATCTCTCTTCGGAACGCTCTCCAGCGAACAAAGCACCGCGATATACAACCATTTTGTTTTGTGCATGATACCTCTTGGATATCTTTGCTTCTTTCTGAGAATCTTGCTTTTATCCGCAGAATCTTCCATGGCATTTGAAAGCATTTAAGATTTATGAGTCTTTTATACAACATCTTTCACGTTATTTTCTTTCAATCGGAAAACCAACAATGAGAGAATTAACATTATTTTGTTATTAGTATTACTTTAGCTATGTATCGTAGAAGAAAATAGCACGAAGAAATTGACTTTTCAAAGCTAATACGCAATAAGAATGTTTAGTTGCATTTTAAATATTTATAGTTTGTAGAATTTGGACTGGATGTGGCTAGAATCAGTTAGACCGATGGTGAGTAACGTCTTAAATCCAGAATGCGAAGAAAATGGAGATTATGGTTTAGAATGGTTCGAGCGTGGTTTTATAAATTCCTTGCTTCTCTTAAACCGGAATAATTCGAACTACGGACGAGGATAAAAACGCGATAGCTCGAGCAGTCCAAGATTGCCTCGAGTAAGTATCTCTGGCGAAGTTAATTCTCCTTCAGAATACGCAAACGGAATTTTAGACAGCATTCGTTGCGCCAAGTTTAGTTTTTGCGTTTTACATGCGCGTCGGCGCATCGTATACAAAATTCTTAGCGGAAGGGCAAACCAAAATAAATTTCAAACAATCTTCGTCCAAATTCTGTATTTCGCGTTTTAGAAAGATTACGTTACGAGAAACGTTGAAAAGTATCGTTCCCATATACCAACTTGCAAAGATATTTGAACGCCGATCACAAAATACCTTTATGTCCAAATTGTACGTGTTATAGAAAACACTTTGAAATTTCATTTGTATCGTAACGAGATTACGATTGTCATGATTATATCGGACAAGTTTGAAGCCACGCTGAAAATGTACGTGGAAACTACAAGATATTTACTGCAAATATATATTTGCTACAAAATATACGCTTGTACTAAATATCTTGTAATTGCTATGTATATTTCCGGATTCGTTTCAAACTTTACGATATAAAAACATAATAGCGTCGTAAAAGTAATAAATCTCCTAGCGTTGCTAATAGTATTTTAGAATGTTTACATTCGTTAAAGATGTCTACAAGCGTTCGAGTACTTTATAATTTATATTTTTGCTTCTAACAAAGTCTCGCTATTTAACGAAGAAAGCCGAGATACGACGGAAAACGGAATTTCGACGAATTCAGACGATCGACGATATTTCTTTCGTGAGAGGTAGTCGAGCACCAGATGTCCTACTAGCTCGGTCGCGATCTACTTCGAATGCATCCCCACGAATTCACATGCGGACGTGCCTCATGCAAATGTCTTTCTTATCCGTGGCATTCGCGAAAGAAGAGGCTGCGCGCCGTGGCGTTCATTAAAGTTATTAGTTTTGCAAGACTCTCAGCTCGACTCGTTCCGGTATTCTCAAAGGGTTGCGGCGCGCGCGCGTTTCGTGAATATTTCATGCGGATAGCGGTCTAGAAAAACCGATTTAACCACATATCAAAGGGGGACCAGCTTGGGAATCGAAAACGCCTTTTGCGTTCGCCGCGCCAACACGACCTGACTTTTCTCGGATTCGAACGGCTGAGCGAAATTTGCGACCGGCTATGCGTCGAGAAATGGGAGATTCGATGCTAACCCTAATTCGATTCGCATCTTGTGCAACCGTAAATTATGGATTTCACGAAATTCTGTTTCTATAGGGTTTCAGAGATATTGGAGAATTCCTGTAATTCTCTCGAGCGAATTCGAATTGGATTTATTTGGATTTGTTTACTTTTCGGAGAAACAAATTTATAGATTCAGATGGATGTCGATTGATTTTATTTCGAAGATAAGAGAGTATTTTTTTATAATTCGACGCTTTCATGTGTCGAATCAAGGAAGATTTATTAATTGGTGAAATATTTCAGGATAAACGCCAGGAGCTATTTATTTCCGGAACAATGTTTTCTAAAGTAAAATTTCTTTCCGTGTTCTTGATTCTTTTTACCTGTTACACGTCACCTTCTGTATTTACTGAAACGTACAACTTTTTATTAAATTGCATAATACCCTCTTCCCGGCTTCGTCGCAACTCACTCGTTACATTCTCCAAGTTTTCTTCCGACAAACTCGCGACTCTTTCCAACTCTGACATTCAATTCTAGCTCGTACAGATCGTCCGAAACTTACCATGTTTAAAGGTCTTCAGAAAGTTATTTTCGAATACTCACGCTCTTCCCTCGAACATCCTTCTCGCCGAATGATCGATCCTTGCAATTGCAACTTCGCTAAAAAATAATCAATCTCTTTTAAGCTTGCTACGCGAATAGCAGCAAATGTCGGATTCTCGTAAATGTAAAGAATATATTTTTACGCTCGGTAGGGAAACTGCATCCTCGACAACCTCGGTAAAATTCCACTCTTAAATATCTTTCCTCTGAACGTTTACTTTTATAAAAAGAAATCTCTACTATAGCGAAAGAACTGTTAGATATTTTAGACTTTTCTCTCTCCCATTTGCAACAATAATTTAAAAAAAAAAGCTCGGATCGGTGGCAGCGTAACTTTCTACGCGGCACGACGGAAATCCAGTAATTAGAAATTATTCATTTCGGTTCTCGCGCGGCTTCGTATGATAATGTAATCCAGTCCGCGGGGATGGGGATGGGGTAGGGTGCGAGCGGAATAAAGGCGCGCAATCTGCCACGAATCCGGCAGTCTTTATTCAAATTTCGCGTCACTCGATTAAGCAGTCGATTTGCTCTGGATTTGCTTTCGCAAGAACTTCACCGGCTGTGACTTCGACCACGTGCAAATTCGCAGGGATCTACTCTAATAGCTCGCGCTTAGGCGCGCGCGCGCCGTTTGATGGAAAGGAACAGGAGACAGAGGGAAAGAAGAGGGTTGGAAACGGAAAGGGGTTTGGAAGAGACGGGGGTGGATCGTACGGTAAACTTACGGAAGGTAGCCTTTCCACTACGATCCTCCTGTACACCACCCCACAGGTTTCAGAAGAGCTCGCATCCATGGCGACCGAATGTCTTTCCCACCTTGACGCAATCTACTTCGAGTACTTACGCGTCCCCACGAATTCGCATCAGACGGGAAGTTCGTCTCGTCCGCGCAAATGGCATTGTCGCATCGGCATCCATTAATATTATTAGCCTAAGCCGCTCTGGAATTTCCACGCGAGCAAATCGATTTTCTGTCCACCTCCGCCAAAGACAGAGCGCTTGGATTTTAACCGGTTTTGCCCGTTTCTTTCGGCGAACGCTTTTCGTTCCACGCACATCTGCCAGATCATGTTACGCACGACGATCCCTCGCGCTACCAACGTCTCGGTTTGCAGAAGGAAATCGCGGTTAACGAATTGATCGTTTGGCTATTCTTTATCGAGTGATAAATTCGAGATTCGTTTGCGATGAAACCAAGAGTTTTGTTTGTCATGATATGATACGTCATAGGTATTTATATAATTATTCAATTATTTATTCATGAAAGATATAGTAGACTTTTTTTTATTCAATCGGCATGGATGGTGTTTGTAAGGACGCGAACAAAGTACGAAAGGTTTACGAGACGTACTCATAGAAACTGACACATCGTTTCTGAAACATTTTGAAACGATCGCATGTCTGTTGTATCAAACTGTTAATCCTGTACGTGTCTCTATCCAAGAGATCGTTTCAGTAAGCAATAATCCTTTACTGCGGCGTGCAAAACGAAATAATAGCGGGCGAGAAGAGGCAAACCGTCGAGACAATGGCGAAAGACATGCCCGTTTCAGCCCTTTTCACTTTGAAATTGTCGGCAAAGGGTACGACGACGGCACTTCTCTGAAGGGTCAACGCGGTTAGCCGCGTGTGTCGTTAGCAATTTCGACTCCCTTTCTCTGATTTTTCCCCTCTGCCTATTCACCCCTTTGCGTGGTTACTAGGCCAAAAAAGGCAAACGAGCGCGTCTACGCCCCCCAAAAAGATATCATCGTGCAAGTAGTCCAAAGAAAATGGTCAACGACCGTTCTAGTCGGTTAGGTTTAGGACGGTCGTTCAAATCGAATGCAATCACGGAAATGAAAAATGAGAATTATTTGGAATATAGAGATTACAAAGTACACTTCCACGTATTTATTCAAAATCGTCTCGTTTTCGAATTTCTTGGACATTTTTTTCGAAGAAACGTTTCTGCGATATAGCCTATAAATTTCTGTCTCGTCTTTTTCCATATATCTTGTAAATATTTCGTCTCTCGTTCGCTTTAACTTTCTCTCCCCTTCTCTTTCGAATTCTCAAAGCGTTTGCGTAAACTGCCGGGTCCCTCGCGAAGTCGCGTTAGTAATAAAGTTTTCGCGACTGATTGCGGAACATTTGTACGGTAACGCAGTTCAGTGATAAACGACGCAGATGATTTAACGTGTCTAGCAAGTAAAACGCGGCCATTACGATATACCATTGAAATTTGTTTGTTTTTAGAACGTGAACTTTCCGCGATAGTGGCAACCAAGTAACTTGAACTGTGGAATCTTGTTACGATTGTAAATCTATGGTAATTGTTTCTTATCGATGTTATCGCCTCACTTTGTTACTTGAAATTTTGTAAAATCGAGTTACGCAGAACCATTCTAATTCGGACTTAACAAGAAATCAAAAATTTATCGAGGATATTACATCGAGAGGCATATAATCCAACATGTTTTACTCGCGTATCATAAAAATCAATACGTTCCCTGCACTTCGCAAACAACTGTCGTACAGGTTGCAATTATCTACAGAGTAGCTTAATTCTACGTTACTAATGAGTAGATATAAAATATGCACGCGATGAGATGTTAGCTGGCGATACTGCAGCGTTAGATGGCTCACTTGCTCCCTTTTTACCTTATTACGAGCTTTTTCTTCGTCCGGCTCTCTAATTGTTTCATTCGAAACACGAAATTAAGAAGGGACTTGAAATTAAACTGGAGAGAGGGAGAGAGGATTAATCCTTGAAAGTATTAAACGAGTTAAAAAATTATCCAGAAAATTTTCATATAATTTTCTTTACAGCTAACGGGTAAAAGCGATACAATTGTTGTAATAATATTTTTACGTAAACGCAATCGATCGATGATTATTAATCGCAATAATTTAATCCGATGTAACATTGCTAACGACAAGAAAAGATTTTATGTTCTAATACATCGGACTATCGTTTTCTAATAATAATAAGGCAGAGCCTGGTAAAACAAGCCGTGGCACAGCCGGAAATGGCGGCATTGTGTCTAGCAACTGCCTATTCGCCGGCTTCCGGCCGTTGGTAATGTTTCGTCTGTCTTGCAAATCGCGTTGCGAATTTCGATGGTGGCTGGCGTCAGCAGCAGGTGGCCATACACCTGGAACCATGGCTGTTTCGCACGATTGTCTCGTGTCCCAACTAGAACGGTATCAAGGGATTCCTGGCTGAAATATACCACGAACACGCTCTCTTCCCTGGCGGATGTCTTGTGCTTCCTATTTCACGTTAAACACGCTGGCCATTTTGTCTCAAACGCGTACCCTTAAATATCGTCTGGACATCTTAGTTGCTTGCGAGTGTGTATATTCTCGTCCGTTGGGACTTGCGCGTATGAATTAGTCGAGAAGGTAGGAAGAAATTGCGTAAATCGTAGGTTAAATTTCAGAAACAAGATTTTGCTAAAGATTACATTTTCTGCGTCGTTTTACAATTTATGACTCTACGTCATTCTCGTAAGAAATACGTTATTAAAAAAACTTACGCAAAATTTCGGCCAACAGAAACCGTTTCCAAAAAATAACTATTTATAATTCTGAAGAAAGATCGGTGTAATATTTTTTATCTATAGTTTCCGTGTTCTGAATTCACCCCTGAATTGGTGCATACGCGTTACCATACCTCGCATAGTTACCATACGATTTACAACAACGTATCGCCTGTATTTACGTTGCTTTCTTAAGTACCTAACTACCTATTAATTTTTCCCTTTGCTATATTTTTATTTATGATATTATACCTTTATACACGTAAGATTTGATAAAGCAATACCCGAACGTCCTGTAGGTAATGTCGCATGCAATTTTATATTCGACAATGTCGGACAAAATTCGATAGAAAATTAATTAACTCTGTAAGACATGTATCGATTATCGGCGAAGAAATTAAAAGGGGGAAACTAATAAATGGTTGTGTCGAAATTGAGCGGTGAGAACATTGTGTATCCCACGCGTCGGAGAAAGGAATTAACGTCAAGAAGAGGTAAAATATCTAAGAAAATCAGAGTAGTCCCTGGGGACCAGGAACAGCCAGCAGGGACGCAAACTTTTTCTTAGCAAATAGACGAATATAGGGTTGTCCTCGGAGAATGATTCCTCGTGATGGACACAAGCGGGGAAAGAAAAGAAGAAGAAAGAGATGCTTTATGGAGACCTTCTCTGGCTAACACGCTAAGGGCCACCTTGTTATCCACGTTTTTGGTTCCATCATTTTTGGTTTTATTAGCCGGAATAAATCGCACTGATTAGGTTAGTGAACACACTGCATTCGTTGTACGAGAAGAAGCTTTCGCTGTATTTTTTGCCCCTTTGTGGGTTCTTACGAAGGGGAATTAAATATCATACGAAAGAAAAGAAATTTCTATATACAGGATGCTTTCTCTAAATTTCTTCTGTAGCGTTCCAAGAGTCGCCGAGTGATTTATTCCAAGAATTAAGAATTTTATTATCGAAGATTTTACAATGAAAGAATTATTTAAAAATTATTAAAAGATCACAAGTGGAAAATTGGTTTAGTCGCGATAGAAAATCGTGGTTCTTAGATACTTAGGTAACTGGTGGAAGCCGCGATTCGGATGCTCGCCTCATCCGTTACGCTCAGCCGATAATCCAGATCGAAAGTAGATGATGAACATCGTCCCTCCGATTGCTTTTTTATGCAGACTGGTACGCGGCTCACGTCGCCTCGATAGAATCGAGGATTAAATCAATGTAGCGTGCATGCGATATGAGCCCATCGAAACGTGTATAATGCGTTCATGAACACCGGCAACACGGCGCGGATCCCGCAGATTTCGAAATTTGTTTTGTCGGACCGCTGCCCCGGGAATATGCTTGAAACGATGGCTGCGATAATGGAAACGGAATTACACGGGGTTGCTTTATTTTCATTCGAGGCGCTAAAAGCCCGCCAACTTCATTTTTATTACTACTATTATTATTTATCGTTTCGTTAGCGGCACGATTTATTCCTCGATACGAATGAAAATTGGAAAATTGTCGGAAAAATCTATCGCGACAAAAATTCGACACGCGGAGAACGTTAAAAATTCCATTGGCAAGGAGAATGCGACACATTCGTGTCCATCGATTTAATTGAAATTGTTGTTAAAAAGTTATCGTGTATTTTATCAGTATGTCGTTGGTTATGTCGACAACCCGTGCAAAAGAATGGAAGCGTATACGCTACTGTTAAATTCTTTAATAACGAATAACTAGCGCATTGAAAATGATTTTATAAAAAGAGAATGCAAATCTGTTACAGATATACATACTGTATACATACTTACGAGCAACGATGTAGCTGGATTTTTGTCTTGGCGCTATCTTCTAAACGTCCTTACCACCTGCTTTCTTCTTTCTACTCCCACGCGCGCTCGTCTTTCGTTGTTCAATAATCTCGCGTCACCTCCGCTCAGAAACTTCCTTCGAAAATGAAAATTGAAAATTTCACACCAGCACGAAGGATAAATTCGTGTTCCACGGCCGAAAGGGAAGATCTCGATAGATAATTATCGATCGAGACCGATTCGAATCAGGACTTTTCGTGACCCGGGGCTTAGTGGTTTGCCTTTGGTGGATCGTGTCTGTTTTATTCGGCGCGTAGACAGAGTCACGAAACCCTTTGATGTTCGGCAAAACCCTTAGCGCGACGAAGAGCTTGCTTCGGAGAACGAGAAAAAGACGGAAATAGAGAAGCTAAGACCTTGGCAAGAAGTAAAAAAGGACCAAGAGACACAGAGAAAACATCGCGAGGTTTAACGTTTCCTTTTTCGATCGCTTGGAGCTCGGGAAATTTTCTACGCCTTTGAATCCCTTCTTGCTTTATTCTTACGTATATCCTAGCTGAAAAGTACGAGGCCATGTGCTATTTTCAATCACGTTACGCTTTGAAATGTAAATCGTTAACATTAAATTTTTCCCTTCTTTTTTAAAATTTCCATTCGATCTTTTAATTAATTTTGAATGTTTCATTGGAGAATCTTCTTTGAAGCGACTGGCTATAATTAAATCGGAATCCAGCAGACTGTGTTTCACAGACGCAGTTATCTTCTAGGCCATCGAACTTTATAACTTTTAATTTTTACTTATAAGCAGACGCTCCGAAAGACAAAATATAGAACCTTTTTTAAACATTAAACATCGTGAATGAGCTAGTGTCCTCGTACTTTTGCACGGAGATATGCAGCGAGTGCAAAAAGTATTCTTACACATTTTAAAATAGAATAACCTTTTTAAAATTCGATCAGACGGCTCGACCCTTTATGAGAACTTTGAAGAATTAGTTTATTAGACGACGAGTAAAAAAATTTGTTTAAAAGATGCAAACAAAAGGATTCGATGTGTTTATATAAAATTTCATCGAAATAGGTTGATGCGCCCAATTTCAGAAAAGTCACTCTGTTTTAAAGAGTGTACGAATGGAAAAGTGTTCTCGTTCTTATCTTCTTCCTTTGTTCTTTCGTTATACGTATTCGTTATATTTTTCTTTCTTTCCTCGCGATGGTTGATTTGCCGCTTCGCGAAGGAGCTAGACTCTTCCTTCCCACGAGGATCAGCGCACAGCCGCCACGCCGCCTTCTTTGAACCTCCTAATTCGCTAAATTGTTATTCTATAAAGGACCGACTTCCGCCTGCCTTTGCGTCTAAATTCCCGGCGCATCGCGAGTGCGAAAAAGAATTCTTGATGACGCCGCGTCGCACCGGAGGCTTCTTTTTCCCTTTCTTTGTACCCGTGGTCTAACATCTTCCTTTGATCTAGAGGGAACGTCGAAAAAGGGTATCAATGTATGTAATTCTTTAATCTACGCGCAAGTACATATTTCGTACCGTTTGGGATCGAGCTAACGACGTTAGCGAAATTTTACAAAAACGACGAATTCGCTGATATAGTATTTAAAAAAGATCGATCCTCGTGGTCCTCGAGCGAAGAATAGACGAATTCGCGTCAAGTTTTTTGGTTAGCTGGATGGCCATTTGCGGCGGGCGGAAATCGGTACATTTCCAAGCAAACTTTGATTGTTATCCTGGTTGTAGTGGAAGAGACGACGGAGATGAAGTGGCGGGGATTGAAATCGGCAGTGTCGAGGAGATTAAGAGGGACGGAAAACAAGAGAAAGAGAAAGAGAAAGAGAAATAGAAGAGAGTCTCCTCGCTCGTGAGTAGGGGTGGTTGAACGAGCCAAGCGACGCCTATTAATTCGTTTAATTGTGCTGACGAATCAAACGCTAAGAACTCAAATTTCTCTTCCTTCGTCCATCTCTGTCTATTCTCGCCTAGCCTCTTTTCTTGCTCTCTCTATCTCTCCCACTGTACAAATTATCACGACTTCTCAGGCCCGGTTAACCGTCGAGGTCCTGATACGAACTCACGAAAGGGAGCAGTAACGCGTGTAGAAGGAGAAAGACGACAGAGAGTCGGGCGAGGAGGGAGAGAGAGAGAGAGAAAGATAGACAGACAGAGAATCAGGGGGGTTGGCAGCCCTTAGAGCCTGGAGTGGCAAAGCCAGGCCCGCACGCTGCACTAGACTCTAGGGTGCTTCAGCGTCCCGAAGTCGAAGCGGCGTTCATTAAACGATAACTCACACTCGGAGAAATGTCTTGTTAAATCGTCGATCCGACGACAATCACGGTACCCAGTGTTGTATATAGTTGAAGATCGGCTGAAAGACGCGTGGCACGCGGTGAATTTCCCTTCCATTTCGAACGGGTCATTGAGATTCGGAGTAGAAGAGGACTGATGGAGAGGGAAGGAGAACGGTTGGACGCGCGCTTTCCCGCATAATTATTCCCATGTCCGTTTTCCACCGGATCTAGATAGGGAAAATGGATCCGCGTGTGTTTCGTCGTTCGCCTCAAAATTGGAATTTAATCTGTCCCTCGGATCGATGACGGCAGATCGCCGATGATCCTTAGAATTCGGATAATGAACCATCGCAGAGATATAAATGTTGAAGCTTTCGTAGAAATCCCTTTTTCCTTCTCGAAACGAGGTGTAAAAAATCTCGACCGATATTTGGGAATAAGAAAGCTGTGACGTTAAGAACTTCGGATCCGCTTCAGTGACATTTCGAGTATTTACATCGAATATCGGTCATGATAAAGCATCGAGAAGAAAGAGAGAACATGGGGGGAAAGGGGGACACGAGCAGCGAGTAGGCACAAGTGGTTAAGCTCGATATTTCGAGTTTCGTTCTAATGGAGACCACGAATAGGTGTAAAAGATCGTGTACGTTTCCATACGCGATTTTCGCACGTGTTTCATCGGCGTTTCGTTCGATGACGTTTCTAGCGCAATTACGCGACCGCTACCTGTCCATCAAAGCTAGTTCACGCGGTTAATTAGTATTTACAATCAGACGTTTTCAGCAATTGACGTACGTAGTGTGCCGCTACTTGAAATACCTGATTTACGTTATCCGCGAGTTTATTCGCTGGCTTCGGCATTGATCTGTCATATCCTTTCATGGTAAGGCGCATTCACGTGTATGCGAAGCCGTCATACCGATATTCCACAACTCGTTGTTACCAGAAGTCCTTTTCATCTATCGCCACGCATTCCGCACCCCGACAATCGAAATCTGTCACGACGTTTTCCATCGCCTTTCTCAATTTTTATTTCCGGCTTTTCTATTTTTCTACTCTCCACTTTATATTTCTTCTGCTGGTTCGTTTGTGTTGCGTTTGTGTTGAACCTTTTTTCGAATGCGTGACCAGTCTTTGGATAAATTAATACGCCAGACAAAATTATCTAAGAGGTGATTACTTTATTTGTACTTTAGTCGTGGTTATTTTGTTTCAATTCGCAAAATTCCGCCAATATATATTTGTACTTTTCTCACCGATTAACTGATCTATCTTTAAATATCTATCTTTGAATTAAACGAACGCTTAACCGCACGTTAATTCGAGAACCGGTACTTCCAACGTTACTTACACCATCGTTGTTTAGTTACGTTCGTTCTCTTATTCTTCTCTTCTTTTTTTTTTTTTTTCTTTACTTTTTATCCACGAAGTCGCTTTAATGCCTCATAGTTCTCCGATCGGCGTGAAATACGGATTGGCCTTCCGCACATAAATTTCTCGCGTTCGGCCGTATTTCAGAATCACGTGTAATCGCGCACACGCGCTGTTTCCGTTCACCACACTGTCGCGGGTCGGGTTTACGATACGGGCGTGACTTCTTCGATGTTTTCCAGATTAAAGCTACCAACCGTGTTTGCTCTCCGATGCCTTTTTCATTCCGTTCGTTTACGGCCACGGGAAAAAGCGAACATTTTTATGAAAACTTTGTGATATCGTAGAATTTTCAGATTTCTTTAAAGACAGGAACTTAAATTTAATACAAAATTGGTTAGAAATCGCAGTACGACGAAAGACGAGAAATGTTAAAAACTAGTCTTAGCTGGCTATATTTCCTCGTCGTAAACTTTTCGAAAACTGTCAAACACGTTTCCTTCGTAGCGTTAAAATTCCTTATCCACCTTATACGTGATACAGTACGGACGAATAATTCGCGTTTTGCACGTGATAACTCGAACCTCGGGCAGAGTAAACGTGGTTAAGAATTTTGCAGATTCGAGGCGGAGGCGGAGTAGGGAGATAGACCTGGTATCAGACGATCTTATATAGGCTAGACTAATATAGTTCGTGATCTCCATAAATGATCTCCAGCATCGGAATTAACTTTTACGCATTAATATGTAACGTGCGGAGAAGCGGAGTCACCTTTACGGGTCTGTTCTCCTTGCCCCCTTCGGTGGCGGAGCGGCGGAGCGGCGGAGACGCGAAATTTGTCAGGATAATGAGAGACGCGCTTGGCCAACTTGTTCCTCTAATTTAGTTGGAAAGTGTCGCGTCCTTGCAACCGTGCCGTTAATAATTCCACGCTGTTATCCTGTCGCGTTCCTGTTAAAACGAACGAACCACCAATGCCGGCTCCTTGCACCTCCGCGGCTTCCGGGATGGAAGTTTCAGACACCGAGAAATCTGTTTTTGCATATTGCGAGCACGTAACCGCGACAACCCCTCTTACGCGAGGATATGATATCTGGAAATTTCGCCATGGCCAAGATTCCATTCCACGATCTTTCGCAACGACGACGTTCGCGCCCACGTTTCGCTTCAGTTGCACGACGTTCCTCGAGATTCGGGGCTGGTCGAAGCCGAAATGTCGCGCGTGCGGTGCCACGAGCCGAATCTCATTTCGATGCCGAATAATTCTCGGCTTGGTGTATCGAGTCGAGGTGGAAACGATGGGGACTCTTGTATTCCGAGAGCAAATATCCAAGCGGTGCAAAGGCTGGAATAATTTACGCGATATATCACGAGCTAATGCAGCGCAGCGTGTGTTTCGACGATGATATAGAATATCCGATTAACTCGAAGCAAGACAAATTTTCTAATAACAGCAGTTACGTTTGTCTAAATTTTCGCTCGATTTAATGAGACAAAATAATAATAAGAACATTTACTTCTTCTCCTCCTAACTAACTCTATACGCCGTTCTAATGGTGATTATCCCGTTATCGAACACAGAGACGCTACTAGCATTTTTCGATTCTCGATCAACGTCGTTTAATTTTTTTAATTCTGTCGGAAAAACAGCGAAAGACGCGATCCAAATGAGCGATCGCATTACTTCTATTCAAACGAATAGACGACGAGTCACTATGTAACTAACGGAGTGCTTGATAAATCGTCGCATTTTCCTCCTTCCCGTCCTCTCTCTCTCTCTCTCTCTCTCTCTCTCTTAGTCGCGATCGATCCATGAAACGTTCTTTTTTGTCGCAACATGAATTGCAGATTCGCTTTATTGTACGTATTACATATATATCGATAGCTGAACGGGCAGACAACGATTCCTCAACCACTTGTCCGTTTCTTCACGATCTACCGCCATTTGCCTATCTATCTTTCAATTTCAGGAATGCAAATCGTTTTCGCGTTCAATTAATGTTTGCTTTCGCATATCCATTTGCTTTATTTACCGCTGGATTTATCGCGTCATCGTCAAAGATCGACGTTTCGCAGGGACTTGTTGTTATTGTTGCTGTCGTTATTGTAGAGATTTGAATGGATCCACTTGCTTTTGTACAACGAGAAAGAGAGAATCAGAGATAGAGAGAGAGAGAAAGGGAGAGAGTGATTTTTGCTTCGGTTTAAACCTTGTTCCCACTCGTCACCATTCGCGATTCAATTTATTTATCGCTAATAATTTTCATTTGTTCGTCGCCTCATTAAGAGCTCTTGAATGGATCGTTGTACGTGCCGATAATACACTGCCCCTCGTGTCAACAGTTGTTCAACAAGAGATAAAATACGTGGAACGTTTTTCAGCAATTAACGGCTAATAGGACTAATACAAGGCTTTATACAAGCGAACCGAACGATTTGTGATAAATGGAGATTCGGGAAATTGAATTTTAAGTTTGATACGAATAATATATAAACTATAAAATAAATAGAAGTAAAGATACAGGCATCCCTGTTTAAACAAGGAACACAAGTAAATCCAATCGCTATCGACTCGAGCAAATTGCATCTTTTTACATTTTTCGAGGAAAGTTCAGCGACAAACGAAAGAGGGAAGAGAATTTCAGGTGGATAACTGCGACGAACAATTGGATAGAAATGCTTCGGAGAAGTATTGGTCATTTAACCTCATCCCACGAACCGAGCTTCCCATACAGAACGATCCGCTCCTGTTGTTCGTCATTGAGAAGTAGTTTCGTCAAGCAGAAAGTTGAAGGAATTATATCGACGCTGCTGGTGAAGCGGTAGACAGCGAATTCTCGTTTATTCGCCGTGTTCTGCGGATATTGTTAGCCGGCTATCATTTGCTTGAAAGTTCGTGGAACTTTCGCGACGAAAAATTCAATCGATTCGAAGCAGTCAACGTGCCTTTTCCTCCTTTTCGTTTTTTACAAGCGACGAGAAATTATAATAGCGATTGTTTCATCGTGGGCGTATGTTTGCAATTAACTTGAAATACCACCAAGTTACGCGTTTGATAATTAAGCCAAGTTAGCCGTTTACTCGAGTCGTTGCTACCATATCTCGAAGATTGTATTTTTGTTTCAAGAAAACATGGAACCGTGCGTTGTAATTAAAGACTCTTCCAATAATCTTTCTCCCTCTTTCTTCGAAAGAGATCGCGTATCGATATACAATCTGAAATATTTCTATAATTTAGCGACTGTTGCGTGTATCTAAACGAACGGTCAAGCAAACGGTAAGAGGTAAAGAACGCTTTGTGGTTCCGAGAAATATCTTTAGCAGCTAACGAAAAGAGAAAAGAAGAGGAAGAAAAAGAAAGAAAGGGCAAAAAAAGGGAAATAACGGAATTCCCTTTACACCAAGGGTATATAGCCACTGACTCAGCTGGGCTTTCACGTTCTCGACGTAATGAAACGGGACCCCTGATGTCATTTGGCCTGGCTTTCCACCAGCGTCAGGGAGCTTTTCTAAGACGACCAACACGAGGAGAACGTTGTACACGTGGAGGAACGCACGTAGTATGCCGGCACTTTTCGAATTAACCAGCCGGCTCGTCTTAGCTAAAACTCCGCGTTCGTGAGAAGCTTTAGAGACGAAGACAGAAACGGAGATATGGAAGGCTGGCCAGGAAGAACGAGCAAGAAGAAAGGGTGTGAGTAGTTGGACAAGATAGAGAGAGAGAGAGAGAGAGAGAGAGAAGCTTGTCGGTAGTTGTAGCCACAATTCTAGGAGCAGAGCGTGACAAACTCGCCCGGAAACGTATGAAACTCGGCCCGAAACTCCCCTTGTCCCTCGTCGACCACTTTATCCCGTCATTCCCGCCGCTCTTTGCGAAAGCGTATAGGCATCCAGCTGTTGCCTGTCCATCGTTGCGAAATCCTGTAAAAAGTTTCTTCGCGTTGCGCTCTTGTTTCTCTGTTTGCCCGAGATCCAAGGTGTTCGTCCATTGCTATTCGTTAAAGTTTCGTTAAAGAGGAATTGGCCGAATCGTTCGGATTTACGGGATGTTCTTACGAGGGAGAATCGGTCTAATTTACCAAAGAATGGTTATTTGAATAATTAGTAATATTTGTGCCAAATTATATCTACCCTTTTCGATTTTAGAATTTTTTGCATGCTCCTATGCATATATACTTGTGATAAAAATGCCCGAAAGGGGATAAAATGTTCATCTTTGAGAAAGAAATGCCAGGCAAGTGTATGCTTTAACTCGATATTACCGTTAAAAAAGGAAGGGTGTGACAAAAGGGTAGAAAGAGCGTTGTATTGACCTTCGTGAGACAGCGTTAATTTCGTACACGTAGAGAGAATTAATCGTATACAAGGTAAGGGCCAACGAAAAGGCTCTCTATTTCGCAATATCCTTTCTCGGGAGCAAGTAATGCGATCAACAACGGAGCCTCTTTTGCCGAAGGAAATATCGAGATGGCGGCACGGGACGCAGCCAGCGGATATTGGCGCGATGATAGGCCAGATTGAGAGGAACTTTGTTATCTGGATTACTTAGGGGAAAAACATGACGTTGTTCCCTGATCAACGTCGTGGCATCTGTATGTATATATGTATTTATGTATATGTACGTACCAGCTAGCTAGCTCGAATCTACGATCGCTCGAAATTTAAGGATAAACGAGGAAACTTTTTTTCTTCCTTTTTCCTTTCCTTCGACCCTTCCTCATTACGCAACTCCGCGTACTTTCGAATCTCATCTCATATCGGCTAATACGATTTTCTCGTATATCGTGTTTACGTCCTGCCGTGGTTTCTTAACAAATCTCCCTTATATCCTTGAAAAACTATATAAAATATAGCTGTTCGATGGAACCTTTGAATCCTTCCATAACAGGCGTATATATAGGCGTAACATGATTTGAATTGTCCTCTGATTCGTGTGCCGCTACAATCATACTTGATAATGTCGTTGTACGGAAAAGATTACTCGGTGATGCGCAACTATATCTCAACAATATCATCGATCGGAGAATTCCTTTCGAATATCGGAATCAAAGGTACTGTTCGAAAATTTCTCACGTAAGAATTTAAATACTGTGATAAATCTTGGCCATCGCTGATTTCTTCTTACTATCGTTCTCCTGAGTTCGTTATGGTAATTTCGGGGGACAAGATGAAAAATAGTATAGTCGCGTAGCGGAGCGCATTTAACGCAGCCGTGGGACTAATGTCCCAGATTTTCTTCGACGTCCGGTCATTTTTCTCTACTACTGAAAAATTAAACCGAAACGCGCACCCTCCTCGCCGAGTTTTCGATTCCGATCGAACAACGTGCATTCTTTTCGCAATTTTTATGCAGCTCATCAATTTATCTAGACGTCGCGTCGCTGCTTTCCACTCTTCGAAGCTCAAACGATCCAACTTTTACGATATTCTAAAGATTTAATCTCATTAATGCCTAGATGCTTCGAGTTTCTCAACGAGTATAATTTAATTAATTTTATTATTTTGACTGGACGCGGCCCTTTTGATTGTTCGTAGTCAAAACGAGTAAATACTTTTGACGCGAAAATAATAATATATCATACAACAAAAGAAGAAAATTCAATTCATATAATTGTATAATCGTATCTTATATCTTGTTGATTATAAAGAATTGTAGAAAAAATTACATATCAAATACTGAAACTCGGAAAACTACTTTAGTTAAAAGCTAATCGAAGTAACAAGAATGATCACATGTAAGCAATATCGTTTCATAATTAAACGGCCTTTGTTAAAATTAATTGGATTGCTTTATTACGTCGTTGTATCTTTTACGCGTTTATCCGTGTTTTTCAAAATTATTTCTCGATGCGAGAAAACGCAATTACGTTTCTCGCCATCGAATAATTATAAAATAATAACGCCTTCAGTTATTCTTATTTCGCGCGAAAACGATTAGCTGCGATTATAAATTATGTCAAAACGATCGATTCTTACGAATTCACTTACGAACGAAAAATTATAGAAACATGTCATAGTTGCAGACATATCGTCTCTCAACTTACAACATCCATCGATTAACCTAATTCCATCCGAATGCCCGATACTTACACTTTGCGATGCAAATACGATTTATACGATTGCTACAGTAGTTAACAGGTTTAACATTTTTATGAGCATCAACGAACAGAGAAACGCGTACACGGTGAACCAAATACACGTATATACTTAGGAGGAAGAGAGAGAGAGAGAGAGAGAGAGAGAGAGAGAAAGGGGAAGAAATTTTGGCAAGCTATATCGGTGTGAAACAAGCGTGTTTAAACGTAGCCACGAGGCTAATGTCGTAGCTAGTTCCCTCGACGAAATTAAGGGAAATCGCGCGCTGCTTGCCGTCATACGACACCGTTGCACAGGAAAATCGATATGCAAATCTACGCGCAAATCCTAGTAATCTTGGCCACCCGGCCTTGCAGCCCTTGCAGCGCTCCTCTGTGCTTTCCTGCGTCTCTCCCATTTCCTCGCTATCACACTTCGGTACTTCCTCCTGCTTCTCCCCCGTTTCCCCTTCTTCCGCTTCTTCTTCCCCTTCTGCCTCTTCCTCTTCTTCTTTCTCGTATCTTTATTCTCTTTCGCTTCTTCGTTTCGTCGCTTCGAACGCCTCTTCTGACCCGTTCGATGTGCCAGTTACTCTCTATCATCCTGTCTATGATACTTTTGCTCTTTCAACGACAACCGATCTTCCGCTTTCGGCGTGTGACTCCACCCTCGCGAGACGTGAAGCGCATCAGAGGCGAAGGGAAGACGGGTGAGAGGTTATAAAGCGGGGTTAGCCCGGAGTCTGAAGGATCGTGTTCGTCGACCACCTACGACGACAAGGCTTTATCGAGGTGAAAAAGGTTGCTCGACGTCGACCTTCTGCAACCATGAAGCGAGCATTCCCTACCATCCCTCCTGCTGCCTTTATCTCTCTCTCCCTTTCTTCGTTTTTCTACATTTCTCACTTGTTTGTCGTCTTACCGCTCCGTCTACTTTCTTCCCTCTCGTTTTTTAAGACTGTTGGGAGGGTATGTTTGGTCGGGATCCTTTTTGACGCTTTCAGGAAGATTTCCAGAGAAAAATATTTGATTTCGTTTGTCTTTTTGGGACGATTGCGGGGTTGTAAGAATCGAGTTTACGAAGTTTTCCAACTTGCAAATATTTTCACTCGCATTTTTTATATTCATACTTTAATTCTTCACGTCAAGCTTTTATGTCTGTATCTATACTCTCGCTCGGCCCGTGCAAACAAATCCCCTAACACAACCTAAATTAAAATTAACTATCGCTGCAGGCATTTCGCCCTACTCTCTAGTTTTCAACCACAAATCCCGCCTTTGAATCGTTCGATTCGTTATTCATTCGATTAAACGCATCCACGATCTGAAACGGTGATACCAGGGCAACGTTCGGTAAAAATATTAGTTATCCTCTCTAGAACAGTTTTTCATCGTCGTCTTTGATGTTGCTTCTATATTTGACGAAACTAACGCGAAATTTGACACGGACATAATTTCGTTCAAATTAATTTCGCCGTTGAAAGTTACGAATTTTAGCGTATAAAAAATCTTATACCCCGTTACTTTACCTATAGTAACGGATTTCAAAGGTTGGCATAGAAAATATCACGCGTAAAATCTTTTTTCTTCAATTTCTTATTCTACTTAATTCAAAAACGTTCACGGCGCTCCTAACAAATGCAAATGCAATGAGACTTTCGACGTGTATCCCTCGAGCATATGTTTCCGTTGCGGTAACAATTTGTTCGAGTGGGGCCACGACCGTTCGCACGTTCAAGCTTGGGTATAGGAGCGGAGAAAAGAACAGGCAGCAGTTGTTTTCTCGCTCGCGAAAGGTCAGACCAACGGAAAGGAAGACAATCAATCTTGATCCCAATTATCGCGTCGTTCAGCGACTGTAATTGAGTCGACCCCATCTCGCACTCTGTCTTCTTTCTCCGCCGCTCCCTCAGTGACGCCAGAAAGTCGAAACTGTTAGAAGGTTCGAGTTACTTGACCATTCTCCTCCGAGTGGAATATTTTTTGCTCGTGGTACACCTGCCCGCTTTGGATCAATGATTTATGTACGAACGAATGCCAGCTGAGGTGTCGGTAACCTCCGATTTAGGCCGTCCGGTTGATTTTCCATCCCCTCGATTTCACCTTCTCACCCTTACCTCGTACTCTTGTTTCCGTAACCAGCAATTTGCTCGTAAATGTAGCGAGATCTACTTTAATCGCCATCTTCTGTTACGCCATGCAACGGATGCGTAATAATAATATACTCGTGTATTTATATTATCCAACGTTTGTTCCATTTGCTGGTAATTTAACTAATTCTCTATAATCGGTATTTTAATCTAGTTACATGGTAACGTACCGTTTTTGATTAAAAACTTAAACTAATAATTACTATAAATAAAGCATTCGGTATCGGTAAACATTTTGCATTCCTCGTTGTAAAGATTGATTTTAGAATTTACGTGGTATTTACCTACACTCGACGAGTACTGTAAATTCGCAAAGCGTTAAATCTCTTTATTGTGACGCCGTATTTATACATACATATATCTTCTCCTCCCCTAAATATCATTAAAGTTTCGTTAAAATTAGGAGGGAAGGAACATTTCGCATGGTTCCCCGGAGAATGCTGTTTCTTATCAGTAGACCCTTTAAATCAACTTTAATACTACGCTCGCCAGTTAGCACCGTCTAAAATATACGCTCGCTTTAAATTCCAAGGAAACTACCGTTATTTGCATCCCGATGATAATGCGTTCCTCTGTTTATTATTAAGTTCAACCGACGCCATGTTAGAGTCTGGCAGGAGCTTCGGCGCAGCAATCGAAGATTATGTTCTTCGCGATTGCGTTCCCCACCGCGAAGAGGAATCCTTTACGAGAAAGCGCGGGAGATCGTCCCGAAATTAATCGAGGCTTTAGAATAACGCGTGTATCGCGTGATATTTCAGAAAAGTTTGATAAGTGTTATTACCCGAGTGGAACGCGACATTTGCATCGCTGCTGCGTATCATTTTCGAGTGTTCGAATCGATTTACGTTTATTATTGCTCTATGATTGGAAAGTAGCAGGTTATCTGTTATGGAATCTCTACATAGTTTCTCACATTCTAGTATAATACTTCGTATAAAACCTAATGTAATGCCTTTTTCTGTGAAATACTGTTGCAAGTAATTGATCTGTGAAACTAAATATCGAAATAGATGTTAGACTAATCGCAAGAATCTAGTGGAATCTATGAACTATCGATTTGCGCAATGTTATAAATTATACGTAGATTGGCTATGGTGATTGGTGAAAGGCCAAACGAACAAAATACAAATATACTTTCGTTGTAGAAAATCAAATTTTTCTGGCTCTTTGCTGTAATCGTCAAACCGCTAAAACATCGCAAATAAGCTAGACAACGTTCGTACAACCGTTCAACTCGTAGTTTGTCCCGAGCAAAGAGTTCCGCTTCGACGTTTATGAAAAAAACTCGCGGCTTGTTCGCGTTGGTGTTAGCGGCGATAGTTTTCACGCTCGACATTCGTTTATATCGCAGCGAGGGCGGAAAAGACGAAAGGAGGTAAGAGCAAAGATGAAAATCGTGCTAAAGTGGAAAGATGCCTGTATATATAGCAAAGAAGGTAAAAAGCAGAAGAAAAAGAAACATAGAGAAAAAGATAAAGAAAAGAGCGAAGCGATAAATTAAGTAGGAAGTGAACTGGTACTAAATACAGAAAAGAAAACAAGAAGATAGAAGAGAAAAGTTAGAAACGTTGATAGAAGATAGAAACAGCTATACGTAAAAGCAGAGAGGAGAGAAGGTAGAGGAGAGAGAAGGAGATGAGGGGCAATTGCGTTCTCAGTGGGTCGAAAGTTTCTCGCTGGCTGGTACACATTATTCCTCGAAACTCCTCGAATGTGCTTAATTAGGCGATATTTGAGGAGGCATCCCTTCACAGACGAGCCCACCCTCTGAGGTCGGTTTCACGCTTGCAAGCTGCTATTATGGAAAGCCACTGGATTTCCGTAAGAAAGCACGGCTGCCTACCGGCTGCTGTTGCCTCACCTTCGCCATCCTAGACGTCTTACCTGAACTAATATTGTTAGGGTCTAATTAGTACCATCGTGACACCGCCTGACCTTGTTCTGACTCTCTCTCTCTCTCTCTCTTTCTTCCTCAATCCTCTGTCTCCAATCTTCTTCGTATCTTCTGTCCTCTCCGCTCCTTACTTTCCTATGATCTTCCTTTCTTCCTTCTGCCTGTAACTCTGTGCAGAGTGTCGTTAAAAAATGATGTCAAGATGCCCGCGCAAGATCGATAATCTTAGCCGATCTAATTTGACGAAATTACTTTCAATTCAATAATATTATTAGTGACAATAGTCGCTACTTGCCGATATCATTGAGGACTTGCAATTAAAAATTATCGTCATAAAAAGCTTCTAATACGTGTTTCGCGCAAACCAACGAACGATTTAGGACAAAGCGAAGAAAAATCGACAGGATGCATTTTCAACGAGTGTACATTCATTTGACGCAAACGCGTCTTGACACTTGTTTCACGATGCGATGAATAGGGATTACGTCCTATCGACCTGCTTATCCATCTCTGACTTCCACGCGAACTTCCGTGTCATGGTTGTCGAGATGTAACCTGGCTTAAAAGTAGCTTATTCGAACCCGTCGTGTCGAATGAAACGCTATTGTAGAATAGTAAATCGATGTTAATTTCGTTGCCTTCGTTGTTGTTAAAGAACCATAAACACCGTTTTAATTCCAATATTTCGAATTTCCAACGAGAACTACATTTTTCTGAATCTTTAATGGGAACTTTTTGAATCATATTGCTCTCTCCTTCTCCTTTTTTTTTTTTTTTCTTTTTCAATTATACCACTTACTCGCACAGCAGCGCAACGATGCGCAGAAGCCTGAAATCACGTTAAAGCTCGCTACGGCACCCAAGTTACGAGAGGGCGGAAAATCTAGAGAGAGGAAGGCAGAGCTTTCGATATTAGCTGCATTATAAACCACTTGTACGTGAGCGTGTTTCACTTACGGGCAAATTGCAGATAGGCTGTGTGCGCACATAAGATTACTGCGCGATTACATTGCGACGCGTGTAATGGTGCCGTGTTATCGCACGCGTGGACCTTTCGTGGGAATATTGTTCACGGTGGAGAAGGGTCTGTAATTAAAATTGCGTTTAATCGTGCTCCTCTGCCACTTGTACAAGCTCGAGTCCTTATGTGCCCGAAGAGGAATATCCTGCGTTAACGTCTCTTGTTAATTCTATGCTATCCTTGAATCTTATCTACTTTTATCGATGATAACATTTTATCTGCGCCAAAAGCGACTATAATCCGATATATCTATTAGATACATATGGAAAGGAATCCTGTTCTTTCGATTTGATACTCTCTTTCGTACTTATACGTACGAAACGTAGCCTATATATGCGTGAAAGGCGATCTACGTCCGTAGACACGATGTCCAGAGTCGATCGTAACATATCGGGTTTTATTTCTGTTTCAGGGCCGATGTAATCGTGAAAAACCGCCGTGCAAATATTTCCATCCACCGCAGCACCTGAAGGACCAGCTTTTGATAAACGGGCGTAATCATTTAGCTCTGAAGAATGCGCTCATGCAGCAGATGGGCCTTACACCGGCCCAACCATTAGTGCCTGGTCAGGTACCAGCAGTGGTATGTCCGAACTTTAACACATTCGTTGCACCACGTCTTCTGCTGTTCACACATCCACACATTTTTCTTTTTACCACGATCGAGAGATCTTGAGTTTTGTCTGTGTTAGTCGACGACTACCACTAGATTACCTTTTTGGTAGGTAACGCCACGTAAATGATCAACGATAAGGTGTACCGCTGCCAGTTTCTTATCAAAAATTATATTTGTGCTATGATAATTAAAGATTCTTTGACTCGCTGAATATTCGATCAAATCATTTCTTTGGCAGATTTTATCGTTGTTAATGTCTCGATAAGATATACATTTTAAAAATTAGCATATACATATTTTAAAAATTTTAGACTTTATCGAAGAATATCTTGCTTCGTGTGCTCCGATATCTAAGTTAGACACGAATCGATTAAAATTCTTGAAGAATATCACACCTAGTCGTTCTTATTTGCCGACGTTCTTTATATTTGCGGGCATTGCACCGAAAGATAAAACCTCAGAGAGTAAATTTTAGCACGCCGCATGTTTTTGGTCAGTGTCACCCCCTATTCCTTTAATTTATCCATGATTCTCGATAGACAGTCAATATTTGTTGAAAAATCAAATAGCTAAATAGAGAAAAGAACGTAGTTACAATTATTAGTTCTCCTAGATTGCCGTCGGATACCACGACATAATACATTAAAAAAGCAAACGATTATTTTGTTGGTTCGTCAAAGTATTTCTTTTTCTCTTTTTTTTTTTTTAAATCATAATACATACCATTTGGCGAATCCACAAAATCTACTGCAATTATTGAAAAAAGAAAGAAATTATAGCGATAAATATGTAAATTACGAAAGATGATCAATCGTTTAATCCCTTGCCTGTAACGATGTTTTCGCGTTTGCTGGGTAAAACACGAATGTTGCTAATTTTTACTAGTAACGAAACTTTTCGTTTGTCGCAAATAATATGTTCGATTATCGATTATCGGCTAAATAACATGTAAAATCGTTAACAAGAGATAAAATATACATCGTCGGATCTTGAAAAGCAAAACGTTTGAGTAACAAGTGTTCCGAATTACTCCTGTGTTTGTAATGGAAGAATGTTGCAACGCCATATCGGATGCGGTATATCGACAAATTGTACGCATTTTCATACTTGTCAATCTAAAACTAAAGTTAGAGCCTGCCTTCTTTGATCTACCTTCGTTGAACAAGTATATTACGACTCGATATTATAAGGCAAGGGGTTAATAGAGTCGTCTCTCTTTCGAATGCGTGCACGTGCAAAAAATGAAACGTTTAAAGGTTGTGAATAACGAAAAATTTCGTTCCCCAGTAATGATATCTCGGCGTCTAAAGGAAATTTTCACCAAGAAATCAAACCATCATAATTACGCCCACCTACTTCTTTATTTCATGACATAATAATTCATAGTCGTTGCTACGTGACATCGAACCCTATACTACTCGTATGACTGCCTGTCTGTCCCCTATGTTTGCCGCTGTGGCTCTCGTGGTTGTGGTTGATTGTTGGTGTGTTCTCCAATTACGTCATTGGTGAACAGGAGGCACCGGCACCTCCGGCACCACACCATCACCTTCAACAGCAAATCCAGCAGCAACTTCTCGCTACCCACGCCTTTATGGTAACTCCTGGTTTTGGTTGGCTTCCACTAATTTTTTAGTTAATTAAAGTGCACGCGACGGCGCCTACCCTCCAAAACAAATCTACTCGAACCGTTACATATATCCTTTTTCTCTTATTAGCGTAATCGTTATTATATATAAATTTTATTGAAAAATCTTTAATTTTAATGTGTATGATTAGAAAGTAATTAGAAAGAAAGAGATTTGTAAGATGGCGTCGCTGTCGCGCAAGTTAGTGTGCCTGTAAGTCTAGTAAGCGTTTGTATGAAAGCTTCGACTTGTTTTTAAAAGAGTGCCGCACTGTAAATTAAGATTGAGACTTGATCTGCATGCTTTACGAAATATTTCGTTTTGTTTTTATCGAAATATAAGAAATTTCTCTGTATGTCACGATAAAGTTTTTCCTTTAGAGGGTTTTCCTCGAAAGCATGAATTATTTTGCGGCCAACAAAGAGTTAAATCGCCGAGTTTCTCTCGTTCTCCATAAAATATGTTTAAATTCGATAATATCTACTTATTCTATTCTGCTTATTTTTCCATACAATACGTTTTAAGAACGTAATTTTTTTCTAGAACTTTTGAATACGCGATAAGATCGTATATGTATATACGTAACAATTATTCAGAACATGTAGGAAGAAATAATAGATTGAACTTTTTTTTGTAAAATTATTGATTATAGAAAATTTTAACATCGCGTTTTTGGGAACAAATATATCGTATATACAAGGGGTTTATAGTATAAACAAGACGAAGGATATGAATATCGTACATGTTAAATTTTTCTTTATTTTTTTTTTTTTTTTTATTTTTTTTTATTTATACGGACAACGTAACTGAGACCTGAACTGCAGTTATAAACAAGGTATATACATATTATTATCTTATGCGAGAAGAAGAAAATAAAGATATATTTTCTCGTTTTTAAATCGGGCAATCTTTATCGCTTTGAACAATTTCCACCGTAATTAAATGTATACAAAATCGTAATATGTCATTTGATTCAGTAAGATCGTTGGATGCAGCGTCGATTCGACACGGGAAATCGACTGAAGAACGAGAGAAACGCGAGCAAATGGCGAATAATCGAGGTACGCTGACTTGCCGCCAATAGATTATTGTTTGCCCGGAGAGTAACTCGAAAATCGTTTTCCGGGACAACGGCCATTATCGCGTAGTTGAAAGTTTTTCGGCGGTTAGCGTTCCTCGGTTGCCTTGGAAGCTTCTATACCACGTGATGGCGTGAACTCGGCGAAAGTTCGAAGGATACAAGCACACAGGTCCTTAAGAAGAAGAAGAAGGAACGGGCGTTCAGCTCATTCGGCTGCGCTTCAAATTACCTGGCTTCGGTTCTGGGAAGCCCGTTCTCTGCAAAACCAAACGCTTCTTATGGGAACGCGCGCTTGTCGTTCAAAGTAGCGGTTACCACCGAGAAAGAAAGGAACGATTAAGACTTGGCGAGCCATATATTCTATTCTTTTCTTCGCTAATTTCCACTCGTTGCAATTTTCCTCTAGATTGGTTAAAATCGTTGTTAGCTCGATTCATACGGGATAATTGAACGCTCGAGATAATTTGATCCAGATGTCCGAATCGTTTGATCAAGCGTTTACATCGTTGCTCGTTGTTTAGTTTTGAGGAATCGGAAAAATCTTCGCCACTGAATTTTACTAACTTTTGAACTAAATTTCATATTCTTTGATCTTCTATAATTCTTTAGCTGAATTGTTTTCCTTGCATATATATATATATGAATTAAATTCGTTTTAATTCTGTACGAGTGGAATAGACCGTGTATCGTCACGGTCCTTCGCGATGGTATGCAATTTTTTTCCGCGATGAAAAGAATAGCGTATTCTTCGATGGTTTATAAAAGGAGAGATATAATATTCGTTGATCGAAGCAAAGTCTGTTTGCGGGATGGTTTTAATCGTAAATTGATTCTTAATTTTTAATACTAATTATCTGTGAAACGTCTCGCAAAGTCTCGATCACATTGACCGCAATATTGACAATACAAAATTGTTGTTCACGAATAGCACAGCTAAAATAAGGGTGGGGCTACTGTACCGCGCTTATGTCAGGGATAGAATAAGGGGGTAAAAGAAGCGAAGAGCTCTAGCATAATAAAATTGCGGGGCACATACGATGGCGACATCGCGTGGAGCGTAGGTGGGGATAGGTTTGTTCTAATCCGTGTTACCTGGATACTTTCCGGGTGTGTTTTCGCAGGCGACGAATCCGTACTTGACTGGTATGCCTCAAGTTGGCAACACGTACAGCCCGTATTTTGCGCCTAGTCCGATCATGCCAGCGATCATGGGCCCGGCGGATCCAACAGGAGTCGGAAGCCCATTAGGCGTGGTGCCGCAGACGGTGGCGATGCCGCAGAAGATGCCACGTACCGACCGCCTCGAGGTATGTCTACCACCAAACTACATTCAACAACAACAACAACAGCAACAACAACAACAACAACAGCATGGGGCCCAACACGGCGCAGCCGGGGCCTCAAGGTGCCCGATGGCCGCGCCCAATACCGTGTACCAAGTGCCGGCCGGTCCCCCCAATCAGGTGTCGCCCGTTTCCACGATGCAATCTGTCAATCATCCACCATCCCCAACCACTATCACCACTACCTCCTTCTGTACCCCCTTGCACAATCCTCACGCCCACCATCACCCGATCCACAACCTGATCTACGTCCACGCGTATTATTGAAATCGATCGTCGATGCAGTTCTCTTCTTTCCTTGTTTCTTTTTCTTTTACCTTTTATCTTCCTTTCGCGCGTTTATATCATTGGCGTGGTTATAGATCGTTCCATTTGTGCCTCGTTGCTTTTTCGCGGATTTTCTATTGGATCGATGTCTGGTCACCTACCATATGCCGAGTTTGCTTCGATATCGGACGAATTTTCGTTTATTTTTTTATACTTTTAGCAAGAAGAGACCGGTTAAGGTTAATTTTGAAATTTTTCGCGAGAATATCGAGATTTTTTAAAGGGAAAAGAGGCAACAACCCCTAGGCTGGAAGGTATTTCTAGCTGGCTCTCATTGATCCTTCAAAAAATCACGAGCAAGATGAGGAGAAATACGTTCGACAACCCAGGATAAATCTTATATTTATATACATTATATCCAATAAATAGTGTAATCCGCGTGCGATGTGAAGCATATGTATAACCCCCGCTCCCCCAAACAAAGAAACACCTCGCGAAATATTCAGCTTCGTTGTCGTCCATTCCGGCTGGACGAGCAAATTATTTTTCGATGCTGTTCGAGATCGAATTGTCGGAAGCTTAATTACATCGCGCCGGATCATCCGTACGAAATTGCACCGTGGCGATGATTTCACAGATCGTTCGTAGCCAGGAGAATTGGAGCGAAACGAAGCTCGTTAATGACGAAACAGAATGGAGAATCGTGTTCCTAGACAAGGACACGAAGTTCGAGAGTGAAACTAGGCAATTCTATCGGATGCCTTGATAAACGTTGTGACTCTACGATTTCTATATAATCTTTTTAGTAATCACTTATGGTTATTATAGCACTGTACGTATATGATGTACGGAAATTTCGATTAAGAGTATTGCATTACACGACGGTAGAGGATAGAGTTCTCGAGGATAGTGTCGCCAGTGGCGACCGGTTCTTATTTTTTCTTTCTTTTTTTTTTTTTTTTCGTTTTTTGGAAATTGTATATTGGATAAAGTTCGTTCAAAGCAACTATTAATGGCAACGATAAAAAAAAACGTGATGATAATTACTATTATTATTAGAGAGGAGGGTAAGTTGTAAGATACTGGACGAAATATGCGACGATCTTCGATGAGTCTCTTCGAGAACAGTCGATCGAAAACAAAGTAAAATAAAGTCCAAGAACAGTACGTAAAGCATGGGCAAGTAGAACGACGATGAAAAATTAAGAAACATAACCAATTTCACAATTTCAAATGCGATCCCTCCTCGTTCTACCCACCAACTATCACAAGCACCAGCAGAGGGATAAACTCTAACAAGAATCGTATTTCCATAGTTCGTCGAGACAAACCAATAAAATTGCATCGTGTCTCTGAAGCAACGTCTACGAGGTACGGTGTAGATATTTTCATCCCCCGAAACGATAACGACGGATAACGACGGATTTAACTAAGACTCGCAAATGTTCCGATCTCTTGCTAAGGAACGCGCGTAAAACGTAAAGGGACGATAATGTTTCTTAACGTATGGACGCGCGTGTGCATTAGTCTCGAAAAAATTGGTAAGCGTTTGTCTTGTTATAAGTTTTATAATGTTCGAGTTTATAGATTTCCCCGGAGCCTGTATCGTTTCTTTCACCCGATGGCTTTCGCGGAATTAGCAAGTTTCACGCGGCGGTATCGCAGAGAAAATGAATAAAATCGGCGAGCAAAGGGGCGGCTTGGGGGCTGGTAGAGTATCGGCGCGCGAAACTCTCGCGGATCGTTTGTGAAATGGAGCTTCCCTCTCCGTTTTTTCTCCGGAACAAGAAACTGCTCTTCGTAGAAAGCGAATTTAATACGTTTTCCGTGTATTGGACCGGTAACGAGACCAACTCGTGCGCAAATGGACAGCTACAGAAATCTCTGCTGTTTCTCTCTCTCTCTCTCTCTCTCTCTCTCTCCCGCTCTATTCTCTTTGTTTTTCTGCAAAAACAGAGAGGAAGAAGAAAAATCGATGGTTAGCGATTGTTCAAACGACTCTCGAAATATGTAGCTATGTATTTTTACATAAACATTATTCGAAGAAAAATTCTGAGAATTA